>NC_044277.2:151061242-151366797 GCF_004027225.2 Strigops habroptila | reverse complement strand
ACAACACAGCTGATTTTCATCAGCAATATATGTATTAGAAAAGAACAGAAACACACACATTTTTGTTTTCATTGTCAGGCCAATGAGAAGAACAATTACTCTTTAAATGAACCGAATTATTAACTGCAATGCATAAGAAATGGGAAAGATTTGGTGGTTGAAATGGTTATTGTACAATAAACTGAGTTGGCACATCCACTGTAGCTCCTACTATGACAAACATTGTTCATGGCTTTATATGATGTTTGGTGTTTTTTAAGTCACTTCTATTGCCAGTCCTATCTGCTCAAACTAATGGCCCTACATTTCACTTAACTAACTAGTTATGCTTTGGCTGTAACAGCGGATAGATGGGATTGAGGCATTTCAAGTAAATGCAGAGTTTGGATCTAATCAATGCTTCTCTGAACTGAAGAAAAGGCATCAAAACTTTTTGACTTGAATAAATATGTGACAATACTTCTCATGAAAAATAAACAGCTCGCAGAAGAAGAATAAATGGATTCTTGACAGTAGCTCAGTGTGACACACAGCAACAATGCAAAGCAATGACCATCCTTCCTCCCTACAAGTATGAAGACTCCATCCCATCATAATAGGGCCTGAGAACATCACGCAAACTGTTTAACCTCTTTTCCTAACACCTCTGAGAGAGAAAACAGCTTTAGTGGCATTTTGCAAGACAAAACAGAAGCACAGAGACCCAAACACCCCAGACGCTGAGGCTATTTGAGCATTTAAAGCTCCACTGACACAGAGCAGAGATCAGCACCACATTTTGGGGGAGAAAACAAACAGACACATTCCTCCCCATGGTGCCAGCAGCCCAGTCCGGACAGATACAGGGCTCCTGGATTTCGGCATAACCCTTTCAGCACAAAACCACCCCTCCTTGTCAGCCCACCTAACTCCCACCTGCAGCAACGTACCCCCTGCTCCTCGCCCAAGCAGGGCTCCTTTCCACCCATGCACCCATGGTCACAGCCCAGGTCAGCCACCATGGTGGGCAGTCACATCCCAGCATCACAGACTTCTGCCTCCTCCGTAGAGCTGGTCTGCCTCTCCCAAGCAGCAGATGAGCCCAAAAGGCATGAAAACCAAGATTGCTTCTACTTCCCCTCCACTTGGGCACACAGCAATGACACCCATCACTCATACAATCCATCCATCAACGATCAACCAACAGGACGTTGTGCAGTTACTGTGTCAGCTCACAGCTTTTGCACACCTGACTAGCAACATTTGCATGAGATTTAGGAACTGCATACAGTAGAATCCATGGTTTCCGCATAGCTCCAGGCAATAACCGCTGTCATGAACAGAGCCTTTGTTTTTACACTCCTTTATTGTTCTTCCTCATCTGCCTGCAGACTGCTGCGCACCCCCAATTACACAGACCGCAAGCCACTAAACTAACTGCTGCGGCAACAGCTGATAGCAAAGCAGTAACGTGAGGCTGAGTCTGGAAGAGGTGGCTGCCTCCGTGACTTTGAAGATGTGCCATGAATAAACACAGAAAGCAAGAAAGAGAGGAAAAAGATGTTAGTGGTTTGTAGCCACAATGATCTCGGGTTATAAGAGAAGGAAAGCTCAGGAAGAAGTAATTGGATAAAACAATATACAAAACAAAAAGGATAAGCTGTGATGTGTGATGATTCTCAAGGCAAATGCTCCTCAACAACTTCTCTAAGTAAACCTCTCAAAGTCTCTAAGCAAACTTCAATGCCATAACCTAGCATAAGCTCCAGAGTGCAACAAAATCCTGCATCTACCATTTTCACAGTTTGAAGCAAAGTGGACAGTTACAGTAAACTATCATTTGCACTGGAAGCCTCTTCCTTCCTATCTTACCGTGTTTTACTGCTCTAGGAAGAAGCAGTGGTAATCTTTCTGACCTAGCATTGTGGTATTGGGTTTGCACCACAAAGCAGGGATGTTCTGATGGCTCACAGAAAAACAAATGTGGTCTGGATGCTGTGGGAAGACTTGCTCGTCCCTTTGGAGGCAAGGCACGTGAGCATGTGCTGTTCCCCTTATTTACTAACCAAAGGGTCCATCAGTCTTCCCCACCTCCACCACCAACTTCTGCCACAAAGGAGCAGGAAACAATCCCAGCTCTCCTCATCAGCTAGGCTGTTTCTCACAGCAGATGCAGCCACCCTTCTTTGCAAACTGAATACATCAGGGGAAAGAAGAGGCAGCTCCCTTTTATTTTGGAAGGCCATTTAAACTACAGGAAAAATAACCAAGTGAAAGCACTGCCTGGAAGACTGTGGTTCCATATGCCAGCTATACCACAAAGGTCATCCAGCTCATATAAACCAGATTAGTTCCTACTCAGGGAGATTGTGTTAAAGTATTAGGCTTGCTGCTGTTCTCATTAGCTCTCAGCCGCTTCCAGACTTCTGTCAGCCCTTTCAGGGAAGCCGGACAAGAATAAGATGGATTGAGACTATGTTGTTGCACCACTACCATCCAGTCAGGAAATTTCCATTTCCTCCTTCGTCTTTTAATTATTAAGCCTGCTTTATGCGTAGAGAAAACATACTGTATGCATTAAGTATGTCTGCCCCAAAGTCAGACTCCTCTCCCTTTCTGGCAGAACACTGCTGTTATACAAATGAATAACTCATCCCAAGGTGCACACACATACACAGAGATGGATGAAGACCGATGTGCGCTCAACTGGCCTGCACCCTTCACCAGTTTGGAGAGCCAGCTCTGGCTGTGGACCATGTGGACCAGCAGTCACACCAGCCTCTCACAGGGCTTATCACCTTAGCTGTGAAGGAAAACAGTTACAAGGATGACTGCCATCTTATTCCACAGCAAACCTCAAACAACGAATCCCTTTGCATGACACAGCACGGCTTTCTCTCTCTTTGAGCTTGTATTACTGAAACCTAAAAGAAACACAGGAGTAAACAAACGCAGCCATCCCTCGTGATACTTTATGATTTCATGTCTGATGGGGGGGGCAGAAAATCAGTCCCAAACCTCCCATTTTCACTCTAGCATGGAGTGAAATTAAGCCAACATCACACTGCACCAGCCCTGCCAACTTTCCACTGGCTGCTCTGCGTGTACTAGGCCCACACATTTCTATTTTCTAGCAATTCCTGGCAAATATCCTGTCAGATTAGCAGCACTTTTACTCTGAAGACACGACGCACGCTAAAACACAAGCGGTTCATCTCTTCCAGAAACCACCTCCCGGCCGCAGCTTCAGGCGAGAGGCTTTTAAGGTGGTGCAAGGGCAGTGGCACAGACTCAGCGGGAGCCCCAAGCAGCATCCCCATGCGTGTGCGTTGACCATAAAGTATTCTGCTGCAGATGAGACACAAAATCCCTTACGTTTCAAATAATGACCAATGTCAGGGCTGGGAAACACACAGCCCTGAAGCTGTGTGCCATCTCCAGGAGCTGTGTGGGTTTGTGGTAGTCAGGTCCTGGAGTAAAGCCTGGAGGAGCCACCTCAGGAGAAAAAGAGGGCATGGAAAAGACCCAGTTCGTCACTGGGACGTGACCACTAGCCAGCAGCAGAGAAACTTGCTGGGACATCCCTACCCCTCTCCCACTTACTAATGTCAACAGCAAGCCTGCTCTTGGCTGCTGCCAAATTTAGATGGGGATGTGGCTGGAGGAATTAATAAAAGTGAATAAATAAACAAATAAAATCAGAGGTTTTGCTCACAACAAACCCTGCTGTGTCTTGGCCTCCAAACGACCACACTTCCTCAGGCTCCTACAGGCTCGAGGGCAAGGACAATGTCCAGGACACAGGAGAAATCAAGGCCGTGCTTTCCCCCAGATGCTTCTCTGAAGGCCAAGAAATCTTAGGAGATACCCTTTCTTCTTCCTGACAACACGCTCATGCCCCTGCTTTAGTTAATTGCTCTTGGCAGAGGAGACGCTGTCTTCTGAAGTCTTTAGGAAAAGAAACACGATACGAGAGTCTCACATGCACCAGAGAGCTGGAAAATTAAGACGCTGACACTTGGGATTTGGAGCAGAACCCACAGGCACAGCCACCCCTGCTCAGAGCTGGAGCCTTCCCTCTCCATGCACCCCAAACCCAGACATTCAGAGGATCCAAACAAGGACCAAGACACTTTATGGCACCTGAAACACAGCAGCAGTTTAATATAAACTGCTGCAGAAGTTCCCCAAAGTGAGCAAGATGTTAAGCAGCCCTTATTTCCCCCTCTAGTCCTCTGATAAATCACAACACAAAACTGAAAGTGTTTTCATAAGATGGGAAAATTGGTTGCTGACTGCAGCGTAATTCAGGATTTTTACTGTGTGCCATAGCAAAGCATGAGATGCCAACTCAGATCAATATCTACTGATCATTCACGTAAGGGAAGAGAGAGCTGCTCTGTCAAAAACAGCTCAGAAACATATTATTCCTCTAGTAAAGTGCATGACTTTACAGTCACACAGTAAGTCACAGGACCCAACTTCATCCAAAACCCCACCACTACCCCAGCTGTGCCACAAGGCAGCCATACGTTACCAAAAAATGAATAATGTTATCAGTAGTGAGGGTTATTGTGGATGGTTTTGGAAATAAAGGGAAAGCACAGCAGCTGTAAAATGAGACAGCAGCAAGGGAGGCAAGAGGTAAGCCCCATTCCTGGCTCCCACACTACTTACCTTCATAGCAGGGAAAGAGCCTCCTCCCGTTGGGCTGCAGGTTGGGGGGAATGATGTTGCAGAAGCCATGAGGCAGGATGTACTCTGTCTCATAGTAGATGTTCTTCCAGCGGTGTGCACATGCCTGCAGAGATCATATCACATTGGTTATTGGCCCAGAGTCACAGGAGAGCCCTCAGACCAAGACAGAGCATGTGTGAACAGGACTTCTCAGCATTGACCCTGTTGTCCTTTCCATACATCCCACTCTTCCAAGATAAAGCATCTCCTCACTGTTATCTTCTGCAGCTCATGACACTGCCTGACCTGTCAGCTCAGATCTCAGCTTTCATGTGTGTGTGACTGGGAAAACCACAGGTCTCAGAGCAAGACAGCGTCCATGCCAGGGATTTCAAGATCTCTCACTGTATGAATCCTCACAGCGAGTGAAGCTTTTCTAACTCATGATGCACTAACAGAACCCAGCCAAGCCAGAAAACAGGGTAAAACAGGAATAAAGACATTGAGAATAAGAGGATCAGAACAGATGTTAAGACTCAAGTCACTAAGACCATGTTAGAAAGTTATAACACCAGAGGATGCATGAGTCAAAGGCTTGTCTTGCTGGGAAAAGCAGCTATGTTTCTGGTGACAGAAGAGCTGGGCCTTGCTTATTGGTAATGAATTTAAGTGAAAATACCAGAGATTTTGTAGCAACAAGAGTCGCAACATCAGTCAAGGTACAGGTGAGCTGCAGGGATCAGGGTGCCTTTCCCTTCATAGCAAAGAGTAAGATCACTCTCCAAAACCACACCTACACCAGTCTCAGCAAGACACTTGCTCAGTACAGCTTCCAGACACAGGCACGCATACAAGCAATGTGGAGCCTGGTTCACACCTTCCCAGAACCCATTTGCTGCAAACAATTAACACTGCGTTGCTGCCAGAAAAACCATAAGTTGCCTGATGCTCACAGGTTTGTTGGAATTTAAAGGAAACAAAATGAGAAACAGCAAAGGCTTTGAACTTCAGCACATGCCGGGCCGTATCTCCAGCTAGTCTGGAGTCACTGAAGTCAGTGTAGATGTGTTAACTTATATCATTTAAGGCTTGGTCCCATGCAAACAGAGCAGCCTCTATGCTACATAACGTCTCCTGCATTCTTCCAACCTTTCCTGGAAACTTTGCATCAGCCCCGTTCACAATCCTCACATTTGAGCCTATCCTCCCCATACAAGACACTGTCTTCCTTCCCTTTGTGCTACCCCACTTTTGTGCCTCAAGACCTCAGAGCTGCCCATGGGAGCATCCCAACATCATTAAAAAATATATCCATAAGACATTCACAGTTGTGTCGGCTATGTAGTACAGAATCACAGACTGGTTTGGGCTGGAAGAGACCTTAAAGATCATCCAGATCCAGCCCCCTGCCACAGGCAGGGACACCTTCCACTAGAGCAGGTTGCTCCAAGCCCCTGTGTCCAACCTGGCCTTGAACACTGCCAGGGATGGGGCAGCCACAGCTTCTCTGGGCACCCTGTGCCGAACAACCCCAGCTCTCTCAGTCCATCTCCATAGGAAAGATGCTCCAGTAAAGGACCTGGGAAGCATATCAACTGCTGGGACACTCAAAAGTCAATCCATCAGTCAACACAGGCCCTTTCCCATACACTTAACCCCAGAAAGACATAAAATTGTAATACTTTTTCTTCAACTGAAACAGCAAAACCAGTTGTGCTCTGCCGTTAGCAGTGCTGCACTTGGAGTTTGGTATTTATGGCTTTACTAACTCCCAGTTCTCAAGGAGAAGTAAATATCTCCTGAAGACGGCTGTCATGGATGGACTCTGGGGGCCATGGAAAGCCCTGCATTGTACTGTGGTGGATGCTTCTGAAGGCACTCTGCTCAACAGCCAAATGCATGTGAGGAGTCCTGCAAAGAGCAGCTTTGGGAACTCCGTTATGTGCTTTAAGGAAGCTCAGTTATGATTTTAATCCCATGCACCACCCATGCAAGATTCAACAGCAACAAAAAAGCAGCATGTGAAATGCTAGTTTTCAGAGTAACCAGGAAATAGTCTCTCTCCTGACAGATCTGTGCTGCGAGCACAAATACACACAATGGACAGCCCTTTTAAAGACAGCCCCATAAAGGCACATACCATTAAAGTGACAGTCAAGTCACCCCAACTCCAGATATAAAATCAAACGGAAACAGAGCAAGAGTATTTTTTAAAATTATGAAAGGATAAATAAAGGATTGTAACATAAAATGTCCAGGAATTTACAGTATCTCGGAAACTGCAAGGGACTCACATAAATTAACCTACTAATCTCTCCCAGAGGAGCAGAAACAGCAGAGCTGGGCAGAGCAGCAGCAGCAATTCATCACAAGCAGGAGGCTTTGCGCAGGAGTGAGGTGCAGAGGCCAAGAAAGATAGAACAATATAAGGAGAGAAAAAGAAGCTGCTGCATAGGAAGTACGTTCAAGATCAGCTGGAGGCTATGGGCTCAATACAGCAATTCTGGGCACACCTAATCTGTTGGGGTTTGGTTTCTGGGTTGTTTGGGGGTTTTTAATGATCGCTTTCCTGTGCCTTCAGCATTCTGCGTATTCAGGCATGCTACAGTTCACCGCTGACTGTCTGAGTCTCTGGACAGCTCATAACCATAGCTCCAAGCGATGAGCTCCACCTCTGTTATCTCAGGAGGGGCTTCCCCCGACTCCCCCACGCCACAGCTGCAGGATTTGAAACTTTCCCAATAGACAGGATTTACAGCAGCTCCTCTTCCCCCCGCAAAACTCCTTTCTCCGCAGCCAGGAAGCCAGCACATTTGTCTCCCTGCCATAGCTCCTCCACAGCTGCTTTCGGTTCTTCTGTCTTCCCAACGTTTAGCTGGCTTACAGTACACAGCCCCTGAATTATTCAATGTTGCTGAGGCAAGGTGATGTGCTACCAAAGGTGGCTACAGCCTTCCTTCTTGGATGGCACATGCCCAGAGAGGAACAGAGATGAGCCACCTGAATTTGATGCCGTGGAGAGGGTTTTTCTATGGGTTCCCCCCCAAAGGTGATTACGAACAACTGACAGCTTATAAACCCTCTTTTAGATGCAAGTCACAGGTGAACCCCTGTGCAGTGATGAAGCCATCAGAACACTTTGGTGCTCAGCAGCTGCTGCCAGGGCACAGGCTCTGGTTCTACCATGGCATAGGAGAGAAAGGATGCAAATCCTTGAAGGGAATGTGCCAGCAGTGTGTGCTTGCAGCCCAGAAACCAACCATGTGCTGGCTGCATCCCCAGCAACGTGAGCAGCAGGTCAAGGGAGGGGATTCTTCCCCTCTACTCTGCTCTGGGGAGACCCCCCCTGCAGTCCTGATCCAGCTCTGGGGCAACAGCACCAGAGGGACGCGGAGCTGTTGGAGCGAGTCCGGAGGAGGCCCCAGAGCTGCTGCGAGGGCTGGAGCAGCTCTGCTCTGGAGCCAGGCTGAGAGAGCTGGGCTGGGGCAGCCTGGAGAAGAGAAGGCTCCTGAAGGGGAGACCTTAGAGCAGCTCCAGTGCCTAAAGGGGCTACAAGAAACCTGGAGAGGGGCTTTGGACAAGGGCCTGTAGGGACAGGACAAGGGGAATGGCTTTAACCTGCCAGAGGGGAGATTTAGGCCAGTTATAAGGAAGAAATTCTTCCCTGTGAGGGTGCTGAGGCGCTGGCACAGGGTGCCCGACAGAAGCTGTGGCTGCCCCATCCCTGGCAGTGTTCAAGGCCAGGTTGGACACAGGGGCTTGGAGCAACCTGCTCTAGCGGAAGGTGTCCCTGCCCGTGGCAGGGGGTTGGAACTGGATGAGCTTTAAGGTCCCTTCCAGCCCAAACCAGTCTGTAGTTCTATGATTCTATGAAATCAACTGCTTCTGTGCAAAGCACATGGAGGTCTCTATTGATGGCAGACATTGCATTACCACAACATAATGAACAGGCCATTTCAGAACTGCAGACGCTTTGCTCTTTTAACACCAGACACAGGCTTTGCACCATAGGAAAAGCAACATGAGAGACACACGCCAGACTTCAGAGGCCGAACGCCCCACGTGAATGCACAGTCCTCATGGAACCCTCTGCTGACTCCTGAAGTCAGAGCTCAAACAAGTTACTTTTTGAATGTGCCACTGTCAGACCACTTCTGGTTTGCTCTTCGGTAGGAGGTATTTGGCTTTGGTGCAGTGATGGGTTTTTCTACAGACACACACAATCCCTAAATGTACCAGTAAGTCAATCAACTGGTTAAAATGAAAAATAGCAACACCTGATATAAAAACAGTCATAACAGATGTGGCAGGTCTTTAGGAAGACCAAGACTGAAGGATGTGGCTTATCTCCAAATCATAATGCACTGTCCCCAGCTGCTCTCCCAAGAAAGTAAAATGAGGACTTTTGCCGTTGCAGTTTGGAAAGAGCCAGCAATCTCAGCTGTACTATTGCAGCACTTAGATTAACTCAAATATTGACTGACAGCATACCCGGGGGCAGGAAGCCACTGAACTGCAAACTCAGAACTTCTTTTAGCTAATCTCGCTTCTTTGTTTAAATCCTCATTGCTTTTCTAGTTAGTCCATCACAAAAACACAAAACTCCAGTTCAGTAACATCCTGGCATAACATGGGCTCAAACACAATCCCTTTTTAACTGAACACCAGCTAAAGCCTCCCCTGCACCTCCTCACCTCCCCTACCACCCGTTCCACTGAAGCTGGTTCTCTTACAGGGCAATGGGGAAGGCTGATAAGAGAGAAATTTCAGCCACTAAGCAGTTTGAAAGCAAAAGCCACAATTTCATTGTACAATCCACAGTCAAACTGTGGGACTAATTCCTCTAATACAGGATGTGACTATTTCACATGGGTTTAAAAGGCAGCTAACTGTAATCCATCCAGTGTTATTGATCACAAAGATACCACCCTGACTTAAAGGAATCCCTGGAAGAGGTGCAGAAAATAGACCTGTAATGACTAACAATATAGACTGCGCACACTCCTAGCTACAGGGAATCACTCATGAGAGTTTGCTGATAATTTCAGTAAAAAGCTACATTTCAGCAGATATGGCTGCAAACACACATTCAGACATGTCCTCTCTGAACACCAGTTTCTCACAGCGGCTTCAAAGAAGAGCTGCATTTAAAAGCAATCCTGATCTTTCAAATTTGAAGAGCACATGTATAAAAACAAACTGCTTATGGGAAAGTCATGAAACTTTTTCATTTAAAAGTTATCACAAAAAGGACAGTAACAACGCCCTGAAACAGCCAGGTATTTCCCATCCATGATGGAATCCTTCTGCCTTCATTCCAAGCTCTGTCTACACACAGATGTGCACAGATGTATAATTAGTAGTTTAAGACCAGGTGCTTTGGCAACAAATATCAACAAGTATTAGATATTTAAACATCCTCAAGCATCCAGACATGATCTACTTGGTGAGAGCAGTATAATCTCATCTGAGGGCTGGTTTAGAATCACAGAATGGTTTGGGGTTGGAAGGGACCTTAAAGCTCATCCAGTTCCAACCCCCACAGGCAGGGACACCTTCCACTAGAGCAGGTTGCTCCAAGCCCCTGTGTCCAACCTGGCCTTGAACACTGCCAGGGATGGGGCAGCCACAGCTTCTCTGGGCACCCTGTGCCAGCGCCTCAGCACCCTCACAGGGAAGAGCTTCTGCCTCAGAGCTCATCTCAATCTCCCCTTGGGCAGGTTAAAGCCATTCCCCTTGTCCTGTCCCTGCAGGCCCTTGTCCAAAGCCCCTCTCCAGGTTTCCTGTAGCCCTCTTAGGCACTGGAACTGCTCTAAGGTCTCCCCTTAAGGAGCCTTCTCTACTCTAGGCTGAACAAGCCCAAGTTTACTCTGAGTACACATACAGATCAGGATATCCCTTGAAAATATGAATCACACTAGCATGAATGCCTTAATTTTCTGCTTTGCTGTATCTGTTTCTAGTACATTTTATTTATGTCCCTCTTTTTCCTCTCCTCCTCTAGTGCTGCACCCATTTAAAACATCCATGCAAAGCACAGCATCAGCTGGCCTCTATAGCACTGGCAAGCTGTACACAAGAAGGAACGATCAGATAAAATACCACAGTACTTACTATTGCAGGAAAGTATCAAAACCACCTGCTCCCCCATGGGGAAGTTGGTGTGCAAGGACTTGGGGCATGTTTGGACTCTTGACTGCATAGTAAAGTGCCTTTGTGTGAAGCAGCTTTGCCTACTTGCCTTTACATAGGTCGTTGACACAGTAATCACTGTACAAGATCTTTCTCACTACCAGCTTTGTGACAGTTTGATGTTACATACGAGGGCAATCCTTTATCCCATTGGAAAGATGAGGTCATACTGGAAGTTTCCGACTCCCAAACAGCAGTGTTTAGAGTTAGACCATTGTCAGAGCTGGATACTAGCTCGAATTTTTCCTGCCACGAATACTGTGCACGACATTGCACTGCAATATTTTTACATTTCAGTTAACATTCCTGCAGACAGGCTCACTCAGGAGACAGTCAGAACCCAACTGCGGATGTAAATGCAGACAACTATTGATGATAATACAACCATGTATTTTAGAATGGATTTTGCTCAGCATTCCTTATGATTATCTTTTTCCAACACAGGAAATGTTTTGCAAAGATAAATTCCACATCCTAAGGATCACATCTGCTCTCCTTGACCTGTCTATGTGCATGGCAACCATATCAAAGACAACAAGGCCACCCACACACAATCAAGTCATCTCTACTCACAACTCTTCTGCGTCGTTAATGGAAAATTCATATACGTAAAGGAAAAATATCACCGCAAAGACTCATCTTACATTTTTCATTGTGAGTTCCGACACGCAATACCTATTCTCAGGGAAAGTGGACGCATACATTTTCCAGACATAAACACAGAGAAACGACCAGAAGAACAAACTAGCAGGTACCTCCCAGACAAAGTTCTATTTATTCGGTTCAAAGATTTAATCCCTCAAATGTAGGAGGAAGCCCCTGGGTGACACAAGTCAGGTGTGACAGCTTTGAAGTCCTCCCTCTATAAATAAAGCTTCCTGGCTAGGGCTCACTTTTCCTTCCGCTTGAAGGAAGGGAGTACAGAATTTGCTGCCTATAAAGCTGGACTCTGTCAGTCACTGCCGAGCACATTAATCCTGATGTGTTTAGCATAGGAGTCAGACAGCAGCAGCAGTCTTAATGAGATCAAAGAAAAGAGTGGACTTACCAGCACGCTTCCACCAGCCTTTGGCTGTCTAGCCAGGCTCACGCCCATCCATTCATCATCTCTGTCTTCTTTGCAGGTCTTGCCACAGAGCATGCCCCGAGAGTTGCCTACAGAAAGAGGGGAAAGGCAGCAAGGCAGAGGCATGAGTTTTAAATACCCACCAAAGAATCCCTACAAGCAAAGGGACTGCCCATCAAACATCCACCTCACAGTGCCCTTCTTTTCCCTTTCAGCCTGATTATTAGCTCTTGTACACGTTAATCGAGGCAATATCCTAACTAGGCACCATACAAACACATAGTGGAGGACAGACCCTGTCCCAGACAGTGAGTAGCTATTACAGCATGTCCACAGCTCTACTTGAACAAACCATCCAACTGATGGTCCATCTCAATGGGAGAGACATGGGATTGCCTGCAGAATGCAATCAAAGCAAATTCCTCATGAAAAAACAGATCTGGGGCACTTAAAAAAAAACCCAAGTGAGACCTAAATCTTAAATCCTGTCAGGCAGTATTCATGAATCCATGACAGACGGTTTGCATTACAGTAGCTGGACAAATGAAACTTAGCCAAAGCACTGTTTGAACACACATAAGCTTCGTAAAAATAAATCCTACTTGACTCAGCCATGAGAAGATGAACAATACTAACATGCCTTTTCTATAGTCAGAGAAAGCACCACCACACCTCACCAAGAAAAACAAAATATTAAAAGGCTTCTATTTTCTTCTCAGAATCAAACATGAGGTTTTAATCAAAGTTTTACTTTAGGACTCCACCTTCCCCTGACTCAAGACAGTACATGAGGGAAACCAAAGTCAGTCCTGATCACGCACAATAGTGTACAAGCACGGCTCTTACTGAGAAATTTACTTCCTGTAGCACAAAAAAAAGCAAACCCAAGGAATTACGTGCTGCATGACAAGGGAACCCACTGATCTCCATGCTGCTAGTTACAGCACACATCACAAGACCACCACAACACCATGTGGGGTCATCCACACACCCTTATTTCAGCACTGCCTGGAGCGGGCAGCAGGGCTCCCAACCCCTGACCCACCAAGACGCTGCAGTCACACTGAAGCAGGTAGAGAACAGACAGCAGCTTAGGGTAAGCAGGGAAAAACCCACCTCTGCCTGGTTACTTGCTGGAGAGAGCAAAGAAGGCCACTGAGAGGACGCCAGCACCTAGTGGGATGCTATTCCGTAATGCTGAAGAGAATATGACACCTTCACTACCAGTGCTTAAAACCCATCAGGAGAGGCTCGCAAATCCCTCTCAATGTCTTGGAGCCTCTTCAATTGCTAGCCATTTGGGTTGGTGGTTTTTTGGTTCCCCCTTTCTCCCCACCAAGCATCATAACTACCCACCTCGCCCCATATCCAGCTCAGTGCATCTTCTGTCAGGGTTGGTATGGACTCGACATTTAAACACTGCTCCTGGGGACTGAACAGAGGTGCTGTATTTAGATTCTGCCTTGGGAGCACCAACCAAGACCCTGGAAACCAAAAGCAAAGTAACAAGTAATTAATATCAGGAGAAAAGACAGAAATGAACAAACAAACAACAGCAAGGTTCACATTGCCAGAGCTTCCCCAGCAAAAGGACTTTTCTCAGCAACCTTGTGAAATGATGACATTGATTCAAACTGAAACCTCCACACACAATAAAGGCATTTTTCCCCAGTGAAGCCACAAATACTTTAACAAGTTATATTTCCATGAGGATTGTAACACATTTAAAGTAACCCCACACACACACCCTGCCCCCTGAAAGCATTTAGGAAGGTATTAGACTGGACAACAGCAGCTGCACCTATTTTTCCTAAGTTTTAGCTACATTCCTGTCAGCCCAAGAGTTAATACAATACACACACCCACGAGAGGATGAAATCTGAACCTGAGTGCTTGCCACCCAGCCAAAGATTAATAAGCTTCTTTAGGAAGTTGAGGCACCCCATGCTCAGAACATTTCATGTAATCACAACTTTAAAGAACAACAGCAAAAACCCCAACCAACAACACAGGAGCAATCTCTTCCATGACGCATTGCTATCAACCAACATTTACCATTCAAGGCTGTGAAGACTATTTATCCCACATGAGAGCTAGTGCCTCTGTGAAGTACCAATGCACAGCTCTGACCATAGGGTTCCTTAAAAGATGATGAGCACTTTTTAATCACTTGTGTTATGATCCAGTTAACTGTTTAGCAAGCTGGCACCTGCTTGTGCCCTAAAGGATGCTTTTTGAGGAGGATTACAGGGGACGCACAAGTATTAAGGGAGCCCTTATTATGCCTCCCCATTAAAGGGACAATCTTTCCCACCTAGTTGTGAGGCAGGATCTGCTGCACACAAGGATGAGGAGGGAGGTGAAATAGAAGGAAGGCACTCTGGGGAGGATGGTGGGGAGCACTAGGCAGTTTAGTATCAGTTCTGCTGATGCCCTCATACTGTGAGGCAGGGCAGAGTTTCTGCAGGTAATAATATCCTTGCTGAAGTTAAGCCCAGGGCTGGAAGTAAAGGCAACCACCTCTAAAAGGCTAAGCCTCTGGCACTCGTGTGTGGATCCAGGCTGCTACCTGGGAGGCAGCAGCAGCACCTCAAGGAGACATTGCTCTTGGTTTAGCCACTAAAGTGATAAAGAGCCACCTGTGCAAACTCAGCCCTCATACACAGCCCACCCACAGCACAGATGGACAGCCCAGCACCAGCACCAGCACCAGCACCAGCCCCAGAATGGAAGCTTTCCCTGTTTTCAACAACTTTCCCTTCATCCTCCAATTTAAAGTTCCATTCCCAGCCACCACCCATCATCACCATCCCAGCACCCATCATCACCACCCATCATCACCATCCCGAGGCACAAGGCGTGCACGTGTCCAGAGTCAATCTGAGCTACCTGAAAGAGCTGCTCCTGCATCAGAGTCTGGTCTACACCAAACAGCAGCACATCCCCACTCCCTCAAAACTGTCCTGTGGCACTTGGAAATGTATTTACAAAAAAAAGAGGAAACCCCTACACTGAATGACCATTTTCTCCAAAGTTTCACAAGTTAACCTGTATCATTTGGAGAAGTTAGATGGGGCTGCACTCTACAACACACGTGTTTTCACAAGTGCGAAGAATTAATGTCTGAAATACTTAAATTGCTAAAAACGACAAAGCCTGCACACATTTGGGAGCGAGTGCAAAGGAGCCTGAAATAATAGCTCCAAATGGAAATCCCGCTAGGCAGCAGCAGGCAGAAAATCAAATGCCAATCATTTCATTTACACAGGCGATGAATGCATGTCATTCACTTATTGACATTCATGAGGTCTAACAAAAATAAATAAGGGGGGATATTACTAGCTTAAACAGTTGCAGGTTCAAATTGCAAATGGCAAGAAACTGTTTCTATGACGTGTTAGAACAATAAGATAATGTAGGCCGCAATGACCTCCAGTTTAAAAGAAGCTTTGCCCTAACCGAAGAAAAGTAAATATGATTCAGCAATTAGTGCACATGATACCTTGGGTTGCAGAATGCAAGATGGAGATGAAGGAGCCTACATCACAAAGACTCTTCAGCTCTCTTTAAACAGCTGAATGGGAAAAATCGATTATGAATGACTTGAGTAGGCTACTGGCACAGACAGTATTGCTGTCTTGAGCAAATATACCTTTTGAAAAGAAAATGTCTGTTGCCATTTCTTCATGTGGACTGAGCAGAAGGAAGCAGCCAGTAAAGGCAACTGGAGATGTGTGCCAAAAGCAGATCTATTTTGGATTGTCCTGAATGTCCATACATTCAGATTTGGTATTTCATCTACATCACACACTGTGTCATCTTAGGATCTTGTCTCATGCTTTCACTCTTGCACCTAGACCCCAGGAAATGAAACTTTTGCAGATCTCCTCTTCTGTCTGGCATGATGAAGTACCGGGGTCTAAACCAACATGAGGAGCAGTAGGCAGAGGCCATTTAACCTTCTCGCATTTATACTCTCCCAATCAAGGACAAACGCCCTCATCTGTATGGAGACAACTACACAGCTCTGCGGCTAGAACCCATCACATTTCAGCAGCAGCCAACATTAAAGGATGAGAAAAAGCTTTCTTGGCCACAGGGGAATCCACACCTCCTTAAAATTATTTCCTGCAGAACAGTAATTCTCACTTTGCTGGTGATTGACCCTCGGGACATACAGATTTGGAAATTAAGAGCTGCATTTAGCAGAAGGAACAGTGAAGGGAAGTGTCGAGCTGACCGATGGCATGGAGAGATGCCAAGCACATTAAGCATCAGCCTACAGCATGCCAGCAGCGATTAGGCAATCACAGCTCAAGGACTGGGGAGTGAAGGTATCTCACCTCACTGCAATGTTAAGTGGCAGAGAAAAAAAGTCTTTAAATATCCTAGCATACCACAGCTGATTTCAAAAGCAGCACCAGCGGAGGGTGCACCACCAGCACAGCCCAGCTGAGTTTCTTCCCTTCAGAGAGGTTTCTGTCCCTGGCCAAGCCCTTGAAACAAGGGCTTCGCGCAGAGCAAGAAGCAGGAGGGCTGTTATTTGGATGGCAGATGGATGACCTGTGACCAACAAGATCAAGCCCTGATTCATTAAAACACTATAGCGGCACCTAAAGCACCTCTACATCATTTGTGCCACACAGCATCATTAATGCAATATCCAGCCTCCACAGGGTCAGCCTGTTCCTGCACCTTCCTTCTGGTTGCGCACAATCATGTTAAAGGGGGCTACAAGAAATCTGGAGAGGGATTTTTGACAAGGGCATGTAGTGATAAGACAAGGGGGAATGGCTTTAAAATGCCAGAGGGGAGATTTAGGCTAGTTATAAGGAAGAAATTCTTCCCTGTGAGGGTGCTGAGGCGCTGGCACAGGTTGCCCAGAGAAGCTGTGGCTGCCCCATCCCTGGCCGTGTTCAAAGCCAGGCTGGACAAGGCTTGGAGCAACCTGGTCTCGTGGAACGGGGTTGGAACTGGATGAGCTTTAAGGACCCTTTCAACCCAAACCAGTCTGTGATTCTATTCAATAACACCACATATCCATCAGCCTGAGATGCAGAACAGCCTTCGTTATTTCAGCAGCAGCACAAATGAGTGAAGAGCAAGGCTGAAGAAATGAAGCAACAGCACAGAAACCAGACTCATTCCCTGTTGTAAAACTCATAGCAGGACACGTGCAACTAAACTGACTCCACTGCTTTTTTGTGCCAGATCATGTTGCCAGAAAGGACAAAACAGTTACCCTGGACTTGCTGAGGGATTTGGGGGTGTCAGCTAGAAGGAGGCACAGGGAGAAGAAAGGAGAGACATAAAAGTAGCATTTCAAATGAGAACGATAAGAGATGTCACATTATTAACATTTTTTAATGGGGCAAAAATTGACATTTGTTTCTTTTTAAGCTGTCTGGGGTGGTTTCTTGTGCGTTACTTGATTCTTTACTTCAAGCTTCAAAATTATATCCAGAGAACAGAAGCACTTCAGCTTGTCTCTGCTCCAAATGCGAGCAGCCACCTGGTTCCTTACCCGGCTGAAAAAGGCAATGATGGGGAACTGGGTAAACCTTTCAGGATTTACAGCCATAAAACCCGCTTAAGGAAGGAAAAGGAGACATTGTCAGAAGTACAATAACCTCAGCACATCTGTGACGACAAATTTTTCTTGAGACAAGAAGTGTGCAAAAACAACTCTTAAATGGAAGCATCGTCAAAATTAACTATTTCAGACAAGTCAAAGGCACTGATTTACTCCACTATAGTAGTGGAGGCTGAACACCCATGTTCCACTATAATTTCTGTGTCAATGGCTGTGTGGCAGCCTGACTATTCACATTTATCTGAGGTAATATTTCAAGCCAAATATTTCCCCTTCCCTCTTTCTTTCCTCCTGCAAGAACACTTGGCTTATATAAACCCTCAAGTATCGCCAAGCCCTGAATCAGTTTACTGGAAGCCTGCAGGCCTGTGGTAGGTAATATAGACAGGTGCCTTTGTGGTGTTGGAAAACAGCTGAAACACTGAAGAACCTGGCCATATAGATACTATTTTAATATAAATCAGTGACTATATATACAGACACACTGATATGTAGACACACACCAGCACATGGACAAGCTACTGGGAATAACACGCCCTCATGATCAGAAGTGCATTAGGTGACTATCAGGCCCTCAGGGAATAAAGATCAAGAAGCCCTTGAACTATCACGACAACACCCTGAAATGCTTGAGAACATATTAACACATTAAATAATGTTAGATAGGCAGGAGCCCTATCAGCCTCAGATACGATCAACCACATTTTTGCAGGCTCACGTAGTGCACAGCTCACCAGGCAAGCCATGAATGCCCAAAATATTGCTATCTGAGGTTAACTTAGCTGAACTACTGCCCATTGTGGGGTATAGGCCAAACAGACTTGAGGAAACTCAAATCATAACTCTTCTTTGGGTATATAAAAGCTACAAAGGTAAGAAGAAAATGGACACACAAACCCGGGCAACAAGTCTATGACTATTAACAGGAGCTGTACGCTACAATGGGTTGAATAGAAAACATTTTTACTACATACATAATAGACTTCAGCCTTTCCCCAGAATATCACGTTTATAAGAGAAAGGGAGGACATGGAATACAAATCACCCAGTACAAGCCAGTTAAGGAAATAGCTCTATAGTTACAGCTTTGCACACAAAAGCTTCAACACACAAAAATCCGTCAATCTGAAAAATTGCATGAATTTTACTAAGCATTTCCCACTGCACTCATTCAATAAACTGCGATTGTATCTTGTATTTCAATAACTTGCAAGTGGTAACCAGTTTAAACTTGAAATCAGAGACTTGATGCTCCAAAGGGATGTATAAGATTCTGTACAGTATAAATATGGTTTAAAACAGTACTATGTAGTCCTCGACCTCTAGTCTAGGATGCATGCACGCATTAAGAGCACAGCTGTGGATAGCAAACTAGAACCAAACAGAGTGTAAAAAACATCTCCCACACTTCTTATCCCAGCCTCTGTTGGGCACAGGATTTTGAAGCACCCATGAAAACAAATTCCCCACTTCCATGATGCAAAGAGGAGCTTCTCCATTAGTGATGACAATCCCACCCTCATGATTTTTGGCAGTGCCGATGCTGACCATCTTAAGCCCTGTTAACCCTTCTAGGCAATAGGGTTAGCAACTCATTTATTTAAAACCACTTCATGATCTTAGATACTTGTTTATTCCCAAGAGCCAGGGCTCCATTCTTCCATGAAGAAGCTCCGTTTTCACAAAACTGAAGTTTGCAGAACTGGAGTTTTTACTTCCGAGCATCAGACTTCTTACAGATGGATGCCCAACACTGCTAGTCCAGCATCCCTGCCAAACAAAGTGGGATATCTGGGAGACTCTCCTCCCTAGTTCACCTCCCCTTCCAAAATAAAAATCCCAGGTACTATCTGAAGATAATTCCTGTTACCGATCAGCATGACATACACCTTCACAAGGGTCAACAAATCATTTCATTTCCACCCCACCACTAGACCAGCATCTCATTCACACCACTGTGCACCCCCAGCAATCTGTGTTGAACACAAGTGGCTTTCAGCCTCTGCATCCTTCGTTGGTTCCTGCCCCAAGTTAAGCATTGATTTAAACTGAGAGCTTTTCTTCTCCCAAAGCTCCTTTCCTCTATGAAGTCTTCTGATAAGTCCTTAAAAATGAATGCTCCATGAAAGCCACTATGGAGCAAGGCAGAGCATACAACTGCTTGAACTAAAGGGTGTGAAAGAAATTCATTTTTAAAGAACTGGACGCCAGCATGAATACATTTATTTATATCACAGTGCTCCACAGTTCCAACATCAATAGCTGAGTGATGGGGCCGTATCTCACTGTTAAAGATAAAGCCAAGCTTTGTGGACGTTTATTGGCAGCAGCGGCTCCTGCTCACATTCAAAGTGCACCAGATGACATCGACTAGGTCCAATTAAGAGAAATCAGTCTTAATGCTAACAAAGAGCCTCTGACCCAGACAAGAGAGAGACAGACTGCGTTCCAAGGCTCTTTTCACTCAACGGGAAAAACAAGCAGCTTGCCAGTTTGCATAATTTTTTGAGATGTAGACAAACTTTCTATCATCGTTTATTCTTTGCCGTTTGTAAGTTACACAGACGTTTGCTCTACAGCCCCCCATGCCAAGAGGGGGCAAACGCCGTCTGATCCGGGAGCGTTCCTCCAGCCATCGGAGGGATTTTTCTCGCTGGAGGTTACCGCTGTTAAATTCCTCCCGTTTAACACGGCACGACCCACCCTCCTTCACACCCCACGCGTTTTCTGTCACGGAGATCAGTTACTACATGCTTCCCGCAAGGAACACCACCGCCCGGGGACAGCGAGCTCACGATGCCCGGGAAGGGCCCCCCACCCGCGCTAAAACACCGCACATCAAGGGGGGATCGAGAGGGATCCGGCTGACACCGGGGTGAATCCCCCCGCGGAGCCACCACACCGCGCCCGCACACAGCGGCGGGGAAGAGCCGTGCCCGGTCCCGCTCCCCGCGCCGGGGAGATGCGCTGCCGCGGCGGACCGCGATACTCACCACCGCGTGCTGTCGTGGTAGTGCTGCAGCACCGAGTACCCGAAGAAGGAGCCGTTGGGGCCCTGGAAAACCACGGGGCGACCCACGTCCACGTTGTAGCAGCGCGCTAGGGACACCCACAGCAGCGCCCACAGCACCCGCGCCCCGCGCCGCCGCGCAGCCGCCGGCATCCTGCGAGCCCCCGGGGCGGCAGCCGCCCGTCCCGGCGCCGCTGAGCGCTGAGCCCCGGCCCGCCGAGCGCCGACTCCCAGGCGGGGCGGCCGGGCGCGGCGCTTTTGTGCCCGCCCCGCGGCTCCGCTCGGCTCCGCTCGGCTCGGCCCGGCCCCGCTCCGCGGCTCCGCTGCGCCCCGCGCCGGGACTGCGCGCCCCGTCCGACCCGCTCCGCCGGCGCCCCCTGCCGGCTGCGGGCGGCACACGCTGCGGGACCCGCCTCAGCCGCCCGCCGCTAACGGCGGCCCCACCGGGGGACACGACGTTCCACCCCCCCGGCACCGCTGGCCCGAGGCCTCCGGTCCTCCGCCCGTCCTCCCTTAGCGGACATCCCCCTCTGCCATACAACAGCCCTGCGGCTGCGGCTCGGACCCGGGCTCCCGTCCTCACATGTCCGCCCGCCCCGGTTCCGCTGTCACCCGCAACGCCCAAGCACCGATCGACCATTGAGGCCCAACGTCTGGAGGGAGAAGGGGGATGTCGCAAAGCTGGGGTGCAGAAGGAGGCGTCGGAGGAGACCGGTCTGCCTCCCGTCGCTTGGCTAGGGCTACAAGCCCTGCCTTGGGACCACCAGCCCTGCCCTGGGGCCACCAGCCCTGCCTTGGGGTTAGGGTAGTGCAAGTCTTTTCTTCTTCATGAGAATACACCCACGGTTATGGAGAGGTGAACATTTTCCAGTCCTAAATGTAAGTGGTGCAGTGCTCAGCGTCAAATAAAAAGTCATTTATCAGTAACTTCAGCCTTTCGTGTACGAGCAAACTGAAAAGACCAAAGAAGTTGTGAATGCTCCATCCCTGGCAGTGTTCAAGGCCAGGTTGGACACAGGGGCCTGGAGCAACCTGCTCTAGTGGAAGGTGTCCCTGCCCGTGGCAGGGGGTTGGAACTGGAAGAGCTTTAAGGTCCCTTCGAGCACAAACCAGTCTGGGATCCTGTGATCAATATGCTCATTAGCCCTGACTGAGATCAACAGAGCATTTACTCCCTATTAGGAGGGAGACTGATGATAACAATTAATGAAAATATTTTAATGGGGGCTGGGGGGGTTATAACTGTGCAATCAATATGGATAAAATTAATCTGATTTAGGCAGAAAGTCAATATGCTGTGATGAAGCAAAGGCCACAAATGCCACATGATCCCATTAGCACTGCTGAGCCAAATTCTCTGCCTTTTGAAGCAAGAAAGTGACAAGGCTTTTCAATTCAATTACCCAAGCACTGAACAATGTGTTTGACAGCATTAAAGGGAACATGGGCTGAAGCATGGGGAAAGTGAGGGGTTCATCCTCCTCCAGAAGGAGGAGGGAAGTGAAGCAGCTGGATGAGGTGAATGAAACTCCTCTCAAGAGGACTCTGCAATTCGACTTACACATAGGATCATAGAATCAATGAGGCTGGAAATGATTACCAAGTCCAAATGCTGCCCCAGCCCTGCCAAGGCCACCACTAACCCATGGCACTGAGGGCCTCATCTACACGGTTCATGGATGCTTCCAGGGACGGTGACTCCAGCCCTGCCCTGGGCAGCCTGTTCCAATGCCTGAGCACCCTCTGGGGAAGGAATTGTTCCTTATCTCCATCTAAACCTCCCCTGGTGCAGCTTGAGGCCATTTCCTCTTGTCCCATCCCTTGTTCCTTGGGAGCAGAGACCAGCCCCCTCCTGGCTCCATCCTCCTGTCAGGCAGTTGCAGAGAGCGATAAGGTCCCCCCTGAGCCTTCTCTTCTCCAGACTAAACCCCCCCAGGTCCCTCAGCCGTTCCTCATCACACTTGTGCTCCAGGCCCTGCACCAGCTCCGGTGCCCTTCTCTGGCCCCGCTCCAGCACCTCCATGTCTCTCTTGTAGTGGGGGGCCCAGAACTGACACAGGAGTCGAGGTGCAGCCTCACCAGTGCCCAGCACAGGGGGATTATTACTTACTTCAGCTGGAGGTACGGAACTGTGTCAGTCCATAAAAGATTTCAGCTGCCCATTCTTGGCAAGGAAGACTATCCAGAGAAAGGCCAGCAGTGCCATGCTTCCATCCGCTCCTGTCTTTTACTGTGCATCCAAATACTGAAGTCATGTCACAACATTTAATCCATGGGGAATTCTGTCAGTCCGAGCAGAAAGAGGTACTGCCTGCCTTGGTTCAGCTGGCAAAATCCTGGCATGTCATTTATGAACACAGGGGGAAGCATCCAATGGCAGTGACAAGCATAATAATAACGTACTGTTACATGAATATGATGGTAGAAATAAGGGCCAAGAAGAAGGAATAACACATGGAATTATGTGCCAGCCCTTTGCGAAGGAACCATTTGAACTGGGAATAGCTGGATCTATCTATCTATTCCAGAATATAGCTATTTCTGTATCCCTGCTCTCACTGCTTGAGCCTCCCTGTTTGCATGATCTAGGGAGCTCCAGAGGACCATCACTGAAACAGCACCCTTGGCAATACCTGATTTCTAGAGCTCAGGAAAAACAGAACGAAACAACACAATAATGTTCTGACTGGGGAAACAGAAAGAAACCAAACACACCAAATGCAAGAGGAATTACTTTTGCTAGGTAACACATTCACGTTGAGTTCCCACTGGAAAACTGTCTCTTATCTTTCTTGTAGAGCTCTGGTAGAGCTTTCCGAACAGGTTGATAATCCACAAAGTTTTGTCTGGGTGGAAAATAGAGCCAACACAAATCTTAGGTGATACAGAAGTTGATGATTTAATCAAAAGTCATTGTCTCGTAATAATAGCTAAAAGAATAGAGTGGAAAGCCAAAATTCTGAGAGCCTAATATGCAAAAATCAGTTGTCCCTTTTCAGGTATTTAAGGGATTTCTTTTCTTAAACTGCACTGTTTCAGCAGCAGTCCAGTTTATTTAGTTATTTAGTGATCCAGCCTCACCATTTGTGTATCCCCTTGAAAACGATGAACTAACATTGCACTTAAACACTCACCCTGGGTTTCAATATTGGGCTGTATTTCAGCCTGATTTACAGTCAGTTTGTGCCCAGATGAAAACATATCATATAATGTAGAACATATTTATAAAGCATTTACCATATGCTGCGTACCAGTCTCTGAAGGAATTTATCTGAGCCAAGCCAAAGGAAAGAATCCATTTTTTCCCATTTGATGAAGTGGTGGGGTTTTTTCCTTTCTTTCTTAGTACATGCAGATCTCTGCATTACTCCTGTAACAGACCTCAATTCAACAGTCTCCTCAGCTATGCCCTGTGCTTCATTGTTTAAATGCTTAAGCTTAAATTAATGCTTAAATATGAGTGCACACGTGGGCTGTATTGACCTAAGGGGAACTGAACAGCAGACCCAAAGCCAAGCATGTGCTTAGGTAGAATCAGGACTCAGGCTCCCTTTCAGATACACTTCTAACAGCAATTAGTTGTCATGTTTTGCACCTCTCATCTTTCCTGACAGCTGTCGTATGTTTGCTTACACGTGATTAGAATCACAGCCTTGCTGTGTGTACTCATACACTAGATATTTAACAATGTCCACACACCAAATGCACACAGGCTTCTTTAGAATTGCTTTTGGTCTTGCTAGCGGGCCTGTCAATCAATGGATCAAAAAGCT
Organism: Strigops habroptila; assembly: GCF_004027225.2. Lineage (NCBI taxonomy): Eukaryota > Metazoa > Chordata > Aves > Psittaciformes > Psittacidae > Strigops > Strigops habroptila. The sequence continues at coordinate 151,342,507 of NC_044277.2, read as the reverse complement.
TTTATCACCATAACAAGAGGAGATGCACTTTTATGTGGCAACATACCATAAGCAAATCCTCTGTGTCCAGTTCTGGGGTCCCCAGTACGAGAGACATGGAGCTCCTGGAGCAAGTCCAGCAAAGGGGTGCTAGAATGATTAAGGGTCGGGAGCATCTCTCCTGTGAGGAAAGGCTGAGGGAGCCTGGTCAGCCCGGGGAAGAGAAGGCTCAGGGGGAATCTGATCAATGTGAATAAGTATCTCAAGGGAGGACGTCAAGAGGATGGGGCCAGACTCTTCTCAGTGGTACCAGGTTATAGGACGAGAGGCAACGGGCATGAACTAAAACACAGGGAGTTCCACCTGCACATGAGGAAGAATGTGACTGTGAGGGTGACTGAGCACTGGCACAGGTTGCCCAGAGAGGTTGGGGAGCCTCCTTCCCTGGAGATACTCAAGAGCCGTCTGAACACAATCCTGAGCAATGTGCTCTAGGTGACCCTGCTTGAGCAGGGAGGTTGGGCTAGGTGACCCCTGGTGGTCCCTTCCCACCTCAGCCATCCTGTGTATCTATGTTATAAGGAAGACAAGTGGATAAAAATGTGTAAATCCAAAAATAAGCCAAATGGCAACATATTCCAAAAGCACATGCAATGTGGTTCAGGGGGTTACTCCTAAAATAGCTGTGCCAGCCCCACAAGGCCTCTCTTAATCCTGTTTCCTTCATTTCCCCTGGCAGATGCCCATGAGGACCACTGTGAGGAAGATTTCAGGTTACATCAAGGTATGAGAGCTATGGTTAAGGAAAAGTGAAGCTCTGCCAGTTCTGAGCACCCGAGGCTGGACTTTCAAAAATGGTCAAGAGATAAAACCCCTCTCCCATCCGTGACTACAGAGGAACTCCAGGAGTACAAACTGCACTACACCAAAGCCAGCCTTTGTCAGTGCCTCCTAAGCAACCACTGAAACACAACCGAAAATAGGATAGCTCTAAAGCATAACTCATGGGTACCCCCATGCTTGAGAAGGATGATCAGCTCTTAACTGAACTCTCTTGCTAGCATTGTCTCGGTCTCGTCTAACTTCATGTTCCTTGGCTAACTAGCAAGCTCTCACCCATGGCTCAATTTTAAACTCAAACTAGATGAGGCTGTTTAATGTATCATGAGTTGGAGAAAAACCTACTTTCATGCTTTCACAAGGCATTGCCCCAGCCTATGGCTGTTCTTCATAATCTTCTTAGTAACCTCAAAGGGCTTATAAAGTAAAGGAGGTGAATGCTGAAACTGTGACTTTTCTTCTTCCCGGAAGATCTCCTCTTTACCGCAAGCCCTGGGACTTCAGGGAGAAGCGTGAGGCTACCTGGAGAAATACATCAAAGAGAAATGGTAAATCAAATCCCCCTACTGATTAACATGCTTTGTCCAGCACCAGGAGGGGATTAGACCTGCCACAGGAACTGCGGTTTCTACATCAGGCTGACAAGAATCCAGCTATCATCTGAGACATGGAGACACAATGAATTCTCATCACAGTTTTCCCCCTCCTCAGTATCTGAGTTGCCAACCACCAACAGCTCTCCCCTTATCTCCTAGCAGATCCCAAGCATAATGATACAGTCTCAGAAAGAACCAATTCGCTCCAATGTTGCAATGAAAGGGGTAAGTTGTAAATGGAATTCTGCAAGCATTGCAAAAATCCCACTGATTTCAACCTGCCCATTTCCAGTGCTAAGCACAGCCCAAGTTTATTCTTCCCCAAGGCAGGAAAAGCCACCTTGCAGTCTGTTTTACAGCAACGCCATCACAGCCACTGCTTTACAGACCACTAACCCTTCCTACCAGCTGTGCTGTGGCCATACTCAGAGGAGTAGCTAGTGATGAGATCTATAAAACAAATACAGTATTATAAACCAGGACCTTAAGTATTTTCCTGGTGGAATGTTTTACTTTATTGGTGTCCCTGCCTGTGGCAGTAGGTTGGAACTAGATGAGCTTTCAGGTCTCTTCCAACCCAACCCATTCTATGGTTCAGTTTTCAGAAATAGAGTTTTAAATCTAAGCAGAATTAACCAGACTTAAAGATTTTACCAATTTAGATGCCATTAAATTTATGTCTTAGTCTTCTAGGAAATTACAGCTTAAAACAAAGACGTTAGGCATATAATTATAAAGAGACAGCTGATTGTTTCCTTCATTTGATTTTCACTTTACAGTGAGCTTCCATTAATAAAGGTCCTTTTCAACAGCCTGGAACTAACCCACAGAAGCTGAGGGAAGGGTTCCCAGAAGCTTTATTGGAGCTGGACTGTGTGGAATATTTCAAACACAAGTGGATTCTATCTCATTTCACTACATCAAACCAAAAATCACAAGTGGGAAACATGTACTAGATATGAGAAAGTCACGCAATACTGGCCACGTGGTGGATCCCCTCATTCACTATTTTTCTACAGGATACTAAGTCTCACTGATTTATACCTTGAAGTTGTGTCTCTACTTTCCTTTTCATCCTCCGTTTCTAAAGCTGTTAGCCTGAGACAGACCCTGGTGGTCACACGAGCTTTGGCCACTTGTTGAAAGGCCCAGTTTACACTGCAGCCTTCAAACGTTTTCCTTGGCATTCTTGGCACATCTGCTTTTCATTAGCCGGCCACTCTGTATTTATTATTGCACATGTTAACTATCATATACTCCTTGTGTGAAAAGGTCAGGTGAACAATAACCTATTTATCGTCTCTGAGAGATCCAAACCTGTTCTCCCAGCACAGAAAAGACACTTTCTGCAGTTGGGTGTGCGGGCACTCAAAGCTTGAGCCCTTCACCAAATAATCTGAGATACACAAGACCTTTCCAGGACCCAGTTATTCCTAAATTGTCTACTATGCTATGGCTTAATTCGTTGTGTGCTGCACATACACAGAGACAAGAAATACCCAGGCTTTGGGGAAAAAGCTTATGAAATTAAGAGGTCTCTCCTGCAAGATGCTGAGTGAGTCACAAAAGGAATTAAAAGTGGCAGATCTGCCCCACCAGCTGCAGATACTTCCATCATGTGTAGTAGGAAGGATAACTGCCTTTTAGATTATGGGTTATCTGAGACACGTTTAAGCTATTATTTTCCCTCATTGTGCACTGCATCAGTAGTAATTGTTTTACGATATCAATTGCCATACAATAATTGGTCATTTTACCCAGTGTCTGGATGTAGCAGGGGGAAGGCGGAGTTTGGAATACTCTTGTCCTGAAGAGCTTAGGCTTTTAATAAATGAGAGTAGAAGCAGCACAGTTATTCAGCTCAATAATGTGAAATTTGAGCATCTGGATAGCAAGAAGGATGCTGTGTAATTTAAAGAAAACAAGTAATTTAAAGAAAACAAGAACTAAAACAAACAATAAAAAATAAAAAATTCCTCCCCTCCAAAAACCCCCACCCCCTAGGACAAGTTTTTTTGCAGACATATTTCAATATAAATCAGTGGAATTAAGGAAGGAATCTGTAATCCCCAGAGTGATGTTCACAGCAAATAATGCAAAGAGAGCAGCACAGCAGTTGTGATAACGAAGCAGGCTCTCTTGTTTACGAGCAACATTATTCACACACCTCAGTGACTGGCCCTGGTATAAGGGAGGTTTTGGGAAGAATTTGGCAGTAACAACCCTGTCATCCCATAGACCAGCCAGAAAATAGGACAAATGTGGAGGTTGAGATGACAGTTTCGTTGTTCACCTTCTGATTTCTACTGAGTTGCTTCTAGCCATCACTCTGGTAAAGCAAAGTTGCTCACTCCCAGCCCTCTCGCTCAGCTGATGGGGACTGACCAGGTGGCACAAGCGACATTGGAAAAGGCTTGGGATGTCTTCCAAAATGGAGACAGCCACTATCATGCCCAAGCTGCAAGACTGGAGTTTTGGTGAAGGCTCCTCCATAAGAAATAAATCATAGAATGATGGAATGGTTGGAAGGGACCTTAAAGCTCATCCAATTCCAACCCCCTGCCATGGGCAGGGACACCCTCCACTAGAGCAGGTTGCTCTTGTAAAAAGTCCCTCTCCAGATTTTTTGTACTCCTTCTGGGTATTTACAGACCTGCATGCCCCACATGAAAGCAAACCATGCTTCTGTGCTTAGCAACATCACCCGCATACCCGAGACCGGCCTGGTTGGACTGGTCACAGTGTGCATGGAATCAGGTGAGATGTTTAATTACTTCCCTGACACACTATAAATTAGTCCGGGCATCCCAGTGCGATACATTAAACAAACTATGCCCACAATTAGTTGACAGCAGCAGTGACACGAGAAACAAGTAAAGTTTAATTGTCACCTTGTCAAAAGGGCATGAACTGAAGTTATTTTTACCTCCTCTTGTCCACTGAGTTTATTTGGTTCCCTAACTATAGCATGCCATGACCGCAGCCACAAAGGGCTTTCTGAAAACACCAGGATCCTGCTGAAGGATGCTTATAACAATATATAAATTGGTTTCTATTCTTAGTCAATATTAGAGCTTATCTAAAGTAAACGTTAATTCCTGCTTCCCTATAGTCAGCATCCCTCCCAGAAACACACACTCTTATTGTCAACCTAAAAATAAGCCAGTGACCTCATGCATCTGTCTCTTATGTTCAGTCTCCCCACAGTACATAAAACAAGCAGCAGACCCATGCTGTATGAAAGTCACCCTCACCTTCTGCCTGCTTAAAACCCTATTTCCAAGGATAAACTGATGGACAAGCCCTGGACAGGGTCAGTGCCAGAAGGTGTGAGGCCAAGTCCAGCTCTCCAAGCAGAAAGGCTGTCTCTGATCACTAATCCTCCCCTCTTCCTCTATTACCATATCAAGCAAGTCACACAAAAACCCCAACTATCAAAAAACCCTCCAGATGTAGGTCAGACAGGCCCATAGATAAAGGCACACCATGATTCCCAGGGACTGGCATGGTGGGTTTGTATTTATTGACTGCTTGAATAAGGAGAGCTCTGTAAAACCAGCACAACTTCCATGAATACTTTTAGGTAGTATGGGGATATCCTTGTCTTAAGGGAAAGTATGGGAAACCTGTATGTCTTCTGCTCACCTGTATTTATAGCAACATTTTGATTGTTCCGGCCTAGAAATAAGGTCACACCATGGCAGAACCTGCATAAAATACACAGAAACTGTGCTTCACCTCAACGAGTTTAATACTTGAGAATCACCATGTCCTGCATATACTTTGGTGGGGGGAAATTTGCACTTAGCTAAGCTAGACACCTGCTGTACTGAATCTGTGGTTGGATCAGGTTTTAACGCAGTGAGTAACAGCACTGGAACGTCGGGGCCGAAGCGTGCGGTGCTTTAAATAACACGCAGATAACACTCGCCGTGGCTGCATGGCTTCAAGGTGAGGACAGTTTCTTGCCATGTGGTAACACTTTTCAGGGAAGTCAAAGCTAGAATTCAGTGTGGGAAAGCAAAACATTCCCTCTCTCCAGATATCAGCCTACTCTTATTTCATTACCTTAAAGGAAGACCGTAATCTTTCACCTCATCCCTTTTCACCTCATTTTTGCCACTCATGTTCTAAAAGGGCCACATAACTGGTCCTAGCTGAGGAGGGGAAATAACCTCCATTACTTTTAAGGCATACTACTCTGCATATCACAAGTTCTAGATAGCCATCACAACAACATATTCCCATAAGAACTGTTGGATTGTGTGTGTCTTCTTTTTGTATAGTGTGCAATTTAGTTGTTTCGAGCTTAAAAACCATCTCTGGTGGGCTTTTCCACTGCTAGGCACAGGGGAGTATTGCCCATTTTATTAAGGGATAAAAGAAAGTATTATTTTCAATCCCACAGTTCATTTCCAGAATAATTTGTTGCATTGAGGATGATAATTTGGTAGTATCCATAAAGATATACAGATGTTTAAGTGAACCAGAATATCCAGCTAATTTACACAGGATATTCCATTTCAGCAATTCTCATGCGCTGGGGCATGAAATCTCGTGGGCAGTGGGGAGGTCTATGTCTAGACAACTTGTGCCTTCTCATGATTGATTACTTCTATCCCGTCCACAACGGCTGATCAGCTCCAGGAACAACTGGAGGGTTGGTCAGAGACACGGCAAACGTGGTAAACTCAAAACTCCTCCACAAAACCAGTAACGTGTTTAATACTTCTCATCTGATCTGCCATGAGGAATCTTACATCTCAAATAACTTCAGTCTGTACTTACTTCTCCATCCAGATGCTTAGTTTTCCATTTCAAGCTGTTTCTCCAGAGCTTGTGGCTTGAGTGAGAAAGGCTGGCAGGACTCGGCAGTTAAGGAACCACAGAGCACATGTCACGTTGGCTGCACAGGGAAATGCCTGTTCTAAATTTGTACGTACTGCTTGTTTGATCATTTTGATTCATTTGCGAAATGATACACTACTGCCTATCCAAGTTAGAAAACTTTTCAGTGCTTCCCTTACTCGAAATAAAACTGGATGACGTATAATGCTGCCCAATGCAATGGCTATTTTTCTTGCAGACATCAGCACTGTACCAAATAGGAATCATGGATCTAAATAAGATGGCTAAACACTTTCTTGGGCCACTGAAGTTTCCAAAATATAAACAGTGGCAAAGATTACAGCATACGCTCTGCTTTCCATCCTTTTTGCTTTCAGTGGAGTTAAATGCTTACAGAAATGCTGGAGATCCAAGCCACCCAGCCACAAAGAGAAGCTGGCACAGCTCAGCAGGCAAAGGCATCTCTGCTGACCCGCTTCGGCATCAGCCCCCTGGGTATCCTCCAGTCCCTGGACCTGGTTAGCCCCCAGGCAGGCCTTGGTCTCCGTTTGGATAAGCTACCTGTCAAATCCAAGTGGCTTTGGTTGTGGCAAAAGGCCTAATTAGAACACAACCACCTCATTCATTAGCCCAATGGCCACCAAGAGATGATCTGACCTGGCTTCTCTAGAATCTGCAACTGAGAAGAGCAAGTCATGTGTCACAGCAGATGTCTGCACCACACTGCACTCCATCGTCATCCACTGCTGCACCGCAATGTGCTAGCACTGCCCTGAGATAACATGAAATTACCATGGGCTTAATTTCTGCTCCTCTGAAATGCCACATGGTATTAAGTGTCAACTGTAGACAATTATAGCTGTCACTGGTCTATAATGAAAGAAATCTCTAGAGATGTTCCTCTAAAATTACGCTAATACATACAGGTAACTAACTCATCATTAACAGAGGAATACTACAATCAGTGTAAAGGAGAGCCTGTGGGAGAAAATTAAAGGTGGCAATTCCTAGATCATAGACACAATGTAAAGTAACACACAACTTACTGCGTACTTCTGCTCTGGCATCTCTAATTTGCAACACTGTGAATATACAACCACCAGAGTTTGAGAATCCTATGCTAGCAATGCTTTTGAGGATCAGTGTCGAGGAACAGCCACAAGGACTCCTATATAGCTGCAGCTGGATATCCCACAAGCTGCCAGTTCTCCTCCTCTTGATTTTCATGATGAATCAGTAATGGCATTGTAAAAGAAAACTGTGTTTTCCTAAAAAGCAAATGAAAAATCAGTTGTTCCATTTAACAAACTCCATAGCAGGCAAACAATATGTTCTGTAGCACACACAGATGGACAATAAGATTGTACAGAAGAAGTATGAGTTACAAAACGAAACCAATCTTCTCAGCATCCATCCTAGTTTTTGGAGAGTCTGGAATCCCCATTTTAGAGGAGAGAAAATAAATGTTACTATAGCTCACAGAATGAGGGACTATAAATGGCAGAACTGGAATTTGATGGATTTGTAGATCAGAATGTTTTTATAAGAAGTCTGAACTAGTGTGTTACCAATAAGCATCAGCCTAGGCACTGAAATAATACAGGAATGAAAAATCTGTCATTTTTCATCTAAATTAACAATGTTTAATCCTTAGGACATCAGAGGACGCCTGATAAACATTTTAAGTCTCATCTTTATAAATAGATCTACACTTTTTTTTCTATGCACGTGTATGGGTCTATCAGATGTATATTGCATGTAATACTAGGGGCAAGGTCAACATAAGACAATTCTAATACACTCTCTTACAGCAGCATCTTTTACCAGCCCAGTCTGAACGAGCTTGGGTTCCTCTAACCTTCGCTACAAAGGCAGCCAAAACTTTGATACAGCATTTGGCTTTAGCTACGTGTGTCTAAACAAGGGCATTTTATCATCGCAAGAATTTGTGGCCTGGAGTATATTAGTTTCTAGTGACACTGGCACTTTAGCAGTATTTTATAACACTCCAACAACCAAAAAACCCTACTTGAAGTGAAGATCTCATTTACATGTTTTCACTCTAACTCATTTCCTTTATTTAAACTCTATAGCAATGCCTTATTGACATATTCTCTTAAAAAATAAACCTAGAAGCAGTTAAAACTTCAGTCTGACAAAAAACTCTTGTACTTAACACACTTTTCCATTATGTTAAAGAATAGTTATGTGATTGCTTATGAGTTATATAGAGAAGGGGAAAAAAAAAAAGACTTTCAAAATGTGAAAATTTGGGGAGGGGTTGTCTGATTTTAGTTAGAAAAAGAAACCAAGGAAAAGTCTATAATCTCCTTTGTGTACTTTAATCAGGTCACTTAAGGGAAAAACATTATTTATTCCATCCAATGTTGTATGAATATAACACGGACTGTTTCAGTTGGCTCCACTGCACTTCAGTCATGCTTGACAAAATACAGTCCATAACTAGTGTCTATCATGGAAAGGCAAAAGAACAAACCCAGAAAACATGAAAAACAGCCCTTTTGTGAGGACAAGAGAACTGTAAGTGATCATACTGATACTCACTGTCAAAGTAACAGATCCCTGCATTTACTTTCCCAAAGCCCAAGACAACATATACCTTACATGGAAACCTGAAACTTATTGCTGTAATGATAGTGATAGCAAAATCCTACAAATCCTCAGCCAGCTACGAGAGGAACATGCGTTCTTCAGGGCCAAACATATCCAAGTGGAGTCTGGTCCAGGCTGCTGCTGTGTCAGGCAATGCACTGGAGGATGCTGCTCTGCTACCCACAGAAGCAAACAGGAGATCTTCTGACTGAAAGCACTACAAAGAATTTTGGGGTTTTTGAACCCGATTTAATACATTTGATGTTTGGTAAAAGGAAAAAGCTCACCCCACTCCCCCTAAAAAACCCAGACCATACAAATAATAAAATCAGCATAAAAATCATAGCATTGAATAAAAATTATTGAATTATGACTGAATTTATAGCATAAAATTGTTGAGCAGCTCTGCTCTGGAGACAGGCTGAGAGAGCCGGGCTTGTTCAGCCTGGAGAAGAGAAGGCTCCCAAAACCAAACCAACAGAAACCCAATCCAAACCCCAACTGTACCAAATCTCCTACATGTCATTGGCTTGCACTTATTTTTTGGAGCCATGCACAAATATTAGGCTGTTACTGTGCCCTGGGCCTGAGGATAAGCCAACTAAATGGGACATGGAAAACCATGGGATATGGCAAGAGAAATGGCTGAACTTGACGGATAACGTGGGGGAATTATGCAAGAAAAGGCTGAACATCATCAGAGGCAAGTATTGGGGATGCAGAGTCTTGAAATGCCAACAATGCCAAGGTAATGGCAACCCAACTGCCATATGAAGCTGAGATTATCTAGATAATGTATGAGAAATACAACATTTTCGGTAGTGCCCTTGACAGCTGGAGCAGAACAACAAACCACATCTGTCAGTTTGGACCACACCACACCGGCCAAACCTGTGAGGAGGACCCACTGTTATCCTTGGCTAACAGGAAAGCACCCAGGGGAACAGACAGATCATCCCCGTAGCAGGATACATGTCCCAGGCCTGACAGCATCAGCAGGTAACCATTGCTTCCTAACAGTCTTTAGAAGTGTCTTTCAAATGAGCAGTATATTTAGAAGGCCTGCTTATGTTCAGAGATTAGCTATTTAGAGGACTGCTGTTCCTATAAACACTTGTTAAAACTTGTATTCACAGAGGACCTTGAACCATCTTGGCAAGCTAGCATACACAGTACAGATGACAGTTATTGATAGGGAAAGTATCAAAGTAGCTGAAGAACACATTATATTTATCCACGCTTGCACATTGCTTCAGAGGATCACAACTTACATGCCAAAATGACCAGACAGGCATTATTTAAAAGAACAAAAATATATAATCTTAAACTTCTACAAAGCAAAATTCCCTACTGCCTATATTCCAACAGCAGCTTTTCAACTCTCCACATGTCTGTTTCACAGGTTGTGAACACTTGAGAACTTGAAGGTCTCCACTGACTGCTCATGGTTCAAGGTACTCGAATAGCTCTTCTCACTTCAGCCTGGAATTCATCCTTTCAGCTAAGGATGTCTCGAGCTGGAATAAGAATCGGTGGATCCTTTCAAAAGAAAATCATACCAAAGAGGTTCCAAAATTATACAGTAAATAAATTTTATTCCATCTCAGCTCTTGTCAGATTAGTGCTGTCAACAGTCACAGATCAGCATATGATACAGTTATGTATTAACTATTTACAATTTACAGGAACATACTTTTTTCTCCAGAAAATATAAGTACAAAAGCTAGGAGTAAACAAATGAGGTACTGCAAGTTGGATTTATTGTAGGCAAAAGCATATAGAAGTGATCCTTAGCTAACAATCATAAGATCAAATCGGGAGAGAGTAGTCATCAAGTGTGCCTAGTTCATCAGGAAAATCACCTCAACCACTACCTATCCAAAAGTGTATTGCACAGTTCATTCAAAAATTAAAAAAATAAATAGAAGAAACAAACCATTTATTTTAACTCTTAAAAAACACCCCGTAAAGCCTGTATAGAGATACAGTAGTGGGCAGTTCCTTCCTAGGATAAAGTCTTTTCTCTCCTTTAAAAAAATAACCTTTAACACAAAATAGAAGACAGTGTTCAATAGAAGAGAAAAAAAAGAGTCATCACCAGATAACCCCTGATTAGCCTTTCTCTTCAAGGCAGTTTTAACCATATTCATGGTCCAAAGGTGGTGCTGAGTTTTGGTTCTTGCTATTCCATTTGTGACCTTGAATAATAGCTTTTCTTCTCATCCCTTCTCAAGGGACAACAACAGAGATATGAACATATTTCTAAGCAGCAGTGTCATGAGAGATTCTCATCACAATTTCTTCAATACGGTCGTCGCCATGACTGGAAGAATGGAAAGTTAAAACAAGTGTTACATTATTGAAAGCAGCTTAGAAGCACTTAATACTAAAATAATAATGACATTGTTTATTGACAGGAATAGGAGACGGAAGAACTTCACATAAATCAAACTGCCAGATTAACTAATTTCAAGTAATTCCATTCCAGTAGCTGCAAAACAGTTGAGAAATTGCTGCATCTTAATCCAATCCAAGTTGTCCTCTCTGCATAAGGCCTATCATCAAAATTAAAACGATGAAATAAAATTTGGGGGCTAGCAGAAAGGCTCCTCTATTAGGAAAAGAATGATTGCTTTCATAACGAAGTCAGCATCATCTTAACCTCTAAGTTTTATACATGCAAGAATATTATCCCATTTGCTGGCTATCTACTGACAGAAGCCACAAAAATACTTGAGATAAAGTAATAAACTACAGTTCAAAGATGAGGTCTGAACAGTTTCAATACATATCAGTACTAACAGATAATTGCTGCCATCAAGGTCAAAACCAAGCCCCTCTGTGATATACTTCAAATAGAGCTGAGAATGCCTCAACTTGTTATATACCAGTATCACAGACAGCACGATGAGAGTTTAAGTTTCAAACGTGCTTTCTGCAACAGTGTTGTAAACAGCTCTGTCCTATCATTACCAACAATTCAATTACTTTCAAGAGAGGGCTAGAAAAAACAGTTGATTTTCTCAAGAAGTGATCAAGGCCAGGAGGAGGCAGACAGTCAGAACTCTATTGCAATTTAAGTGCAATGAAGTGCATCCACTATCATATTGAAAGGTTTAAAAGAATGCAAACTGAAGTGGAAACCATGACTGTTTGCTAAGATGAATAGATTTTTCCCTTTGAAAAAGATATTATTTTGTACTGAAGACTCTATTTGCATGACTGCAATGGAGGGGTATAGCCCATCAACTGCATTGTGGTAACTGGCATGGAAACAGGCAGAGTTAATCCATTTTGCTCCGGCAGCATTGCAGGCCAAGCTCTGCGTTTCAGCTGACAGATAGTGATAGCTTCACACGCACTGAATCAGTTCCTGGCAACTTTGCAAAGCTTTCCAGTTGCAAAGGAGGAAAAGTTGGGCTGACTGTATGGAATTCATCTGCAGAGTTTATTAAATATTGTACACCACTAATGACTCAAATTATAGCCTTGCCAGGCAGTGCAGAAAGTTTTACCTGTGTACTTCCATTTCCTTTCCACTCCTCTCTCAACTGCTATTGCTGTGTGCTTTTTTGGCTTGGCAGGGTTGATGCAACCTGCATCTTTAGGCCTAAACCAGCTGTTGTCTTCCTGTAAAGCTACAATCAGTGTTGCAGATTCATAATGAATGTAGCTTAATAAAACTTGAAGAAATGCACGATAAACTGAGAGCATAAAGCTCCCCAAATTGTTCTCCCTAATCTTTCTGCTCTAGCTTCTCTTGATGCCAGGCCAAAGCTCTGATTCAGAAAGGTACTGATGTTTAAATGAAATCATGTCCCAATTCCTCTAGAGAGCATACTTCACCACTCTCTTTTAAAATAATCTATTGTCATGTCTATAAGATGTAATAATTCATTTCAAGCAGTACAGTGCATGTCTCCCATAAATCTGACTTATTTGCCTATCCAAAAAAGGAGCTCAGAAAGTGAATAAAGACAAAATAAAGCCAAGTGCAATAAAATTCAATATTACATATTAATTGATTTAAAAATCTGATTTTTCTTATACAACTGAGATTTCTATAGCTCAATCAGCATTTAAAGTTATGCTTATAACTCAGAAAGATTAGTTCTGAATCAATATTTACCATTTTTAGACTTGGCTTTGTAAAGCAAAACATGATTAAGAATAGAATAAAGTTTGGCATACACATAGAGAACAGAAAATTTGATTTTTTTAAACAAACAAAAGCAGACAAGAAACAAAAGCAGAAGAACGATTAATCTCATGCCACAGGTTTCATCTTTAACTAAAACAAGTATGTATTAATTAGGCTTCACTCACCCACATGCTAACTAAGCACAGACTGATGGCATTTTCAGAAGATACCACTGCGAGGTGAGGCAAACTACAAAGCCAGGAAGAAAACAGCTTATTTACTACTTTGTTAATCATGTAGATAAGAAGTCTATGGACATCTGCTCCTTAGGATGAGATTGTTGCAGTTAGATCATAATAACTGTGCAGTAAAAGCTAGATTAGGTAAGGAGACACATTGATCTAACATATGTTTATTGACCCAGGAGTTTGTTAGAAGTTTTCAGAAACCTGTTAAATATAAGCCCACTAAGAGGGAAAATAATTACTCACAGATACTTAGTATTACACACACTTACTCTTTTCCAGTAGTACATTTAATTAGTAATTACACATTAAAATTACTTATAGATGTTTCGTCTATATGCTAAAACACAGAAACAACCAAGCTTTATGTTAAAAATGCACATATATGTTGTAGTTCAGAACACTACTGCTCATGAGATATAAATACTGGATATTTACAAATACCAATATTAAGTGTATTTGTTCTGTTGTATCCACAGCTATCAGAAACATGGCTTAACCAATGATGAGAAATACTAGTTAAGAAAACATGCTTTTTCCTCACTTTCACTATAAACTCAAACCTACAGCTGTAATTTGACATCCCTGAAGAAGAGGGAAGGAGGGAGAAAAGGAGTTCTCTTGAATGAGGACACAGGGAAAAGAAGATTTAAAAGAAAGTTTCTAATTCCTTATTCTTGCCACCTAATCTCTTGCATATACTTGGTTTACTTCTATAACTTACCAATGGCCGAGCATCTTCTCGTTCTAGGATCTTCTGAGTCTGATCTGCTGGGAACTTCAGCACTGTTGTTATAACCTTGGCCATTGTCTAAAAAGAAATAGGTCATCTATAAGCAATTTCACATGCACTAAAATGCTTTGTGATATTTTAAAATGCATTTCATTTCAGAATACTGGATACTATTTTGAGTAATGTCAGTGACAAACATGGTGAAATGAGTAAGATATAACATATTTTGCATTGTGTGTGCATGACATGTTGCATTAATTACATGAAAACAGTGAAGAGTCTTTCACTTGTCACAAACTCCAGCCACTGTAAGATGTAAACTCTATGGTATCTATGCTCAAATAATATAGTGCATTAATAAGACAGTGTACTGGTACAAATACCGCTCCTACCACATTTGATCTTAACGTGGCCTTTCTGAAAAGCACATTTCAGGTGAATGGCACCCAAGAGAGTCCTTATGGATTCAACTACATTCACATCATCCAAATATTTTGTAAAGAAATGAAACTCTGAGAAAGCAGATTCAAATGTCAGGTGTGGATGGAACTCCAGGTGTGTAAATGTTTTTAGCAGGTATACAGTAACCCCATACGTAAACAGCAAACCATTTAGACATCCTCGGTCAGAAGATGTAAGAACAACAAAGCTCTGTGCAAAGGACATAACAATTATTTCCATTTTATAAACAGATGAGAGGGAAACTCCGAAAGGCACAAAATAAAGTCCAGGTGGCTTCTTACAAGAAAGGTCAGTAAGAGCTGGAGTGTAGCTCAAGCAGAAGGTGATTGATACAGAAACAGTAACTGCTGTTCTTGAGGAATGTGGATGAGATAAGATTGCTACTTTCAATGTCTCCTGTTTATTACCAGTCTCACGTGTGGAATGAAAAGGGAGGCTGAAGCAACAAAGCAGTTGCAGGACAAGAATTACTGCAGCTAGAAGCGAGAGGTAAAGCTCTAATTTGCAACAACTGGTTCAGTATATAAGTTAAATAGCAATAGAAATTAAAGGAAAGCAAAACAAACAATGCCCAGTTGAGCACTTTCAGCTAAAAAGGCTTAATATGAACATATTAATAGTTCCTGCAATTAAGAAGTAAGTGCCTCTACTGCGGTTCCCAGATATACAAAGGAATGTGCTCATTGCCACAGACTAACATCGCACTTTTCTGACTTTTTTGCCAAACTCCTCATCAGTTATTTCAGACTAACAGATTAGAAAGCACTGAGTTCACAATCTATTCAAACTCATTGCAACAGTGCCATCAAGAAAGCCCTCTCGACAATATTCTACAGGACACAATGGCATGCAAATTATAAAGAAAAATCTACAAACACTTCAAATACTCCATGAAAGCAGAGATATTTATGTGCCAAGTTCAATAGGGGCTAAAACCTTCTTTTCTGAAAACGCCCATTTTGTAATTTATCACTAGCAATGACTTGAAATTCTCCAGATTTCTGATGTTACAAGGGAGATTTCAAAGCAGAATTATTCGACACTACTCACAGTTGCATAGTTAGAAAACAAAGTTACAAGGATTGCAGAACTTAGGACAGTATGTTTAATATAGGCTCACCTTATTACTCTAACAGCTTATTCTACTACAAAACCCCCTAATAACTCCTTTAGCATATGAGCACACACACACACACACACTCCTGCATGTCTATCTATAACGACCTATAGAAAGACCCTCAGCTTTCCCAAACTTCATAGCTAGTTCTGCTGTAAGAGATGAGTTTGCATTCCCATTTCTTTCTATGAGGTTGATATACTTAAATATCACCTCTGAAAATATTTTACAGTGATACCGATCAGTCTCTTCAATAATTCAAGAACTGCTGGTCAAAGGCAGAACCTTCACTATCAAAGTTTTACCCTTTGTTTTATACCCCTTGTTCTTCTGCAATGAGCAAGAGCATGTCCAGGTACCAGAAAAAGATCTGCATAAAGATGTATTCCATCCATTACATTCTTCCATTCATGTAGTTGATATGAACATACACATCTGTTACAGACATACAAAACTCAGACTGATTTTCTGGCCTCAGAACAGACTCCAGACAAGTAGAAACTAGGATGTCTGCAAGACTTAAGGCCTAGCATGCAGTACAGCTGGACTGGGCAACTGTACGCATGTCTGTAGACATTCAATCTTAAGAACTCACATGATTCTCCCTTACCTTTCTACATCTAACTTCCCAAAGCAAATAAATGTAGTGCTTTGAAAATTATTTCTCTGGGTTGTTGCTTTAAATATGCTTCCCTTTTCAGTATCAACTTTTAAACGATGCCTTCTCAAGTTATTGTAGGAACCAGACGTCTATCTTTTCTGATTTATTTTTCTCCTCCCAATATTCATCTTTTGTTTGGGAGCCAGCGTGCAGGCAATGTTGTAATGGCATCTCCTGATTAAACACAATATAATCTTCAGGGCATACATACATATAAATGCATACATGCATGCATGAACGTATTATATATATTTGTTCATATAGCTTTTAATCAAAGCAATTGAAAGAAAGGCAGGAGAGAGACAAAGTCAATTTACTTTAGCACTAATTGTTGCTGTTATTGAAGAAGTCAACTGCAAATTTTAGTACATTGCTGTTAAAAAGAAGAAAAAACCTCACAATTTGTAATCCAAAGTTTTGCGACATGTATAATAATGTTTCGAAGATCAGCAAGAAATAGCCTTAATGAGTGAAAAAGAGGTTTCAAATCAGGTTTTCTAGAATGCAAATTTGCTACATGCATCAGCTATGTGCAGTAGTCATCTGCAGCTGTCTCGAGGTTTGTTTGAAGCTGAAACATTGCTGCCATTTTTTAGTATTTGTGCTTGCCTAAGACCCTCACAATTCAAAATCATAAAATCCAGTAATGTACGGTTTTTCTTTGATGATTTCAGTTGTTTGTTATTAGAGTGCCATCCAATGAGCCCTAGGCTTGTGAGCAGAAGGTAACGTGATTCTGGGATGTTTGGATCAGGGATTTGTATTTTTAATAAAAAAGGAATTAATATCAAAGTGAAAAATGCGATAAAAAGAGAGAGAAAAAGGAATCCCGTAAGGACAAGATGTCCTGCACAGACCAAGTTTTATTCTGTACAGAGCACAAAGAGAACAAAGCTAATTAACACAGAAAACCTGCATAAAACGTTTTTGCTTAACAGCAGTCTCAGTTGAAAGCAGGGCAACAAAGAATGGAAGAACTCCAGGGAGCAGAGAAAAAAAACAAACAACCCAACAACAAAACCCAACAAAACAAATAGAAGAACACTCATCCATACAGCATTTATCATCCAAGATAAATGTCTGTGTTATGATATACCTCTTTTGAACCTGGTCAATCTCTAAGCATCAGTATTGTTACAAGCTAGTAAAATTCCAACAATTTCACAAGATTGCAGCATATCACAAGAAGCCTCCTGTGTAGTTTTTCAGTACTTTTAAGAGTAAATTAATACTATCTAGAGAAGGTATACAGATTTGGGAAACCTATAAAACATCTTTAAGCAACAATTAAAGAGGTATTTCACCCTCTCCAGAGCTACTAACAAACTATTATTTAATCCAACTGTTACTTACCAGGTTTGTGTCAAGATGACATCAAAAGAGCACTTTTGCTAATACCGTGCATACTAGCTTTCACAATACATTAAGCTTGAGTGACAACAGCCCTTTTGCTAATAAAACCCTATGTAATCATAAAGGGTTTTGTCTTCATAAGCACATTGGTGAGAGATGTGACAACCCCCCTATCAAATCCCATATCACTAATAAACAACATATAATGAATCACAAACACAGGGTGCTTCAAATCTATACAGCAAGGATGTTAAACTGTATTCTAACCTGAACCACATGTTACTAGGCACAACTTCCCATACCTTTGTCTCACGACCCATCATATATTCGAAGAGCACTTTCCTCAAGTATTCAAACTCAGTAGGCTCCCCAAAGAGGGAAACGTCAGTATGGTGAAGGCTTCCATCTGTATAACAAAAATAAGAGAATATTTATAGTGAGAGTCATTCATATGAATCTAAGTTTCACCAATGGCATGAAACTGAACAAGAACAAATGCCAGATTCTGCAGCAGGGATGCAGTAACACTGGTCACAAGTCTGAACTGGGAGAGGAGTGGCTGGAAAGCAGCCCTGCAGAAAGGGGTCTGGGGGTGCTGGTTGGCAGGAGGCTCAGCAGGAGTCAGCAGTGTGTGTCCTGGCAGCCAGAGGGCAAACCACATCGTGGGATGCATCACAGACAGCATGACCAGCTGGTCAAAAGAGTGATCATCCCGCTGTATTTAGCACTAGTGCAGCCTCACCTCCAATACTGCATGCAGTTCTAGTCCCCCCAACTTAAAAATGATGTGAAGGTCCTTGAATGCATCCCAAGGCAGGCACCAAAACTGGTGAGGGGGCCCGGAAGGCATGTCCTATGAGGGGAGGCTGAGGACACTGGATTTGTTTGGAGAGGAGGAGGCTGAGGGACGACCTCATTGCTCCCTACAGCTTCCTGAGGAGCAAAAGTGGAGAAGGAGGTGCTGAGCTCTTCTCCCTGATGCCCCGTGCCAAGACATGTGGGAATAGGTCAAAGGTAAATATGTCAGGGGAGGTTAGTACTTGACATGAGGAAACATTTCTTTATCAGAAAGGTGGTCAGATCCTAGAAGAGGATTCCTGGAGAGGTGGTTGACCAACCAACTAAATGGTTGCAAATCTTTTGGAGGTGATCCATTACCCTTTTTTTGCTCCTTGTACTCATTTTTAGAAATGCCTGAGCTGTTTCCCATGGAAAAGCATGCTAAACCAGAAGAGTCTAAGAACAGCACTCCATCAGAGAGAAGGTCAATCTGGCCCAATACTCTTGTCCCAAAGAGGTCAACCATCAGTGTCTAAAGGAGAGCCTATGAGCAATGCAAGCATACTTCTGCCAGGGTCTGGGGGTGCTTATAGGCCTCAATGGTTGGGACTGGCCTCCCCGGGACCTCCAACCCCACCAAGTCCTGCCAAGACAAATGGATAATTCCTCCCCAGCCACTTCTGAGTGCCATGGCCTATACCACTCGCCCTGGGAAGACAGAAAGCTTAAGAACTCTGACATAGAGGTCTTTTAATTGTATGTCATAAATCCAAATATCAAAATGCTGCGTGATTTGCTCATCTGAAATCACAAAACAAGGTTAAGATGTCATAAAAATATCATAGGAGTGTTTTAAAGAGACTGGCATTTAAAAAAATTGTCTAAACCAAAGTGTATCTTTCAAACAAGCAAACAAATTACTCGTGATGAGAACTGTGTACTTACCTCTGTAAGGTGTTCCAACTGATGTGACGTACATACTCTTCTCATAATTTCTCAACCGGTCTTCTAGTACATGAATCTAAATAGAGAACAGTTAAAATGATAAAAGGTGTTCACAAGGAGCTAGAATAAGCATAACTGAAATAGTTTTCAGCTAAACATCATCTCTTTTATGAAAGCAAAATACATTTGCTTTTTAAGGAGGGAAAACATTAAAAAATTGTGTTATTAAAAACTGTGCTAAACTATTTAAGGAAATGTGTGTACATGCATATATACACATAAGAATAAAGCAAATGTTTTATAAATATGTATATATATACATATATATGTATTTATATACATACACATAAAACATATATACATATACCCACATGAAAACATGACAAACATTGTATTTATCAAAAAGATTTAGTTTAGAAAAAGAGAAGATCCACAATTTCATAGAATCATGGAATCCACTAGGCAGGAAAAGACCTTTAAAATCATCAAGTCCAACCGTTCCCCCAGCACTGCCAAGTCCACCACTAAACTGTGTCACTAATTTCATGAAGCGCAGTGTTCCATTCTTCACTGTGCATATGTTTTGCAAACCTGTATCATCACAAGCTTGTAATGTTTTCATTCTCAGGAGACAAAGTACTTCAAAATGTGCACAGATCTCCTGAGAGCAAGTACGAGTGAAAACCATTTTACGTGCATATTGTTTCCATAGTTCGTGCGTAGAGATGTGCTACGTAATCACTTGAACAAACCTTTCAATGCTGCAAACACAAAGTATTAAAGAAGAATATTTTTTAAGTGTTCAAACAGCACCCTTACCTGCTCTTTGAACTCCTGCTCTTTCAGTTTTGAATCGTTGACTAGTGTGGTCTTCTGTGCAAGCTGGGCCTGAAAGAACAGCCACATATGGAAATCATCAGGAAACTGCTGAAGATATATCTTGAGTACCTTTTCAATAAACCCTTCTCTCCTTTTAACACGCACACACAAATTTATAGGCAGTATTTCTGCTTTCAAACTGCTGTGAAACAGAATTATCTAGGGAGCAAAGTCAGTAAAATGTAAGACTTACCTGAAGCTCTGTTATTGTGACCTAGAAAACAACAAAAAAAAAATAGGTTAAAATGTATGAAAAATACTGAACATATCAAGCACTGGACATGAGTAAAAAAAGAAAGAAATATCAATCACCAAGTTCCGACACAATGTGTTGAGGATGATAAAAATTGAAGTGACCAAATCACACACGTACTTATAAAGATAACTAGTCCCATAAATCAAGTTTAACCTATTTGTACTGACAGTATATAAAGCTCATATTTAAATTCTCGCATTTGATTGTGTAAGACAATTATCATAAATATATCTTCAAGAGCTTAGTATTTCCAAATCTTTACAAAATACGTATCGTATTTTGATGAATGGTAACTGAATGAGTATGAAGCACATGCCACAAAACCTTAGCTACTATCAACACTAGTCACAATATTGTATCTTTTTCCTTAGTTCTGCACATTGCATTTGGAAATGTGATCATTTATCTGAAAATAGCTTCAGCTTAAGAGCTTCATGAACTCCATATCTTGCAAAGACAGCAATGTTTATGAAGTACAGAAACAATTCTAAGCTGAAACTTTTATCTTTCAATGTTGCAACTCTAAGGAAAATAATGCTTCAGCAGTCATGGGTATAACTCAAAGTTGTAATTTTGTACTTTAACTTTGTAGTGTCCAATAAATATATTTAGTATCCCCATTGCTGCATGTTGTCAAAATGAAAAACATTAAAATAAGATTAATATGAATTCTTATCAATGGCTCAACACCTCGTATACTTTTCCTCCTCTTGGTGTAACAATAACTAGTAATATTTCCATCAAAGAATTCCTCAAACTAAAATGTGGTCTCAAAAGACAAAGGCATGCACTTGGCCTTCTTCCAATGAAGGCCTCTCTGTCCATAATTGATATATTTAAGGCACTATTTCGGAGCCTTTTGGAATTTGAATTTAAAAAAATTACACTAAAAATGACCCAATGTGGTTTCCTTTCCTTCTGAAGAGCTTCCAGTAAAATCATCATATAACACACATGTAGAGGGCAACAAAACCTCACCTGAATAATCTCAACATAAGTGGATTTTTTAACATGCCGTTATAAAAGGAAGTATCAAACACTGCAGATTCTAAAGAGATTCACTTCTAAAGAAGTTAACATCTAAACCAATAGAAATACATGGAAAAGTGAAGGCTAGATATACAAATTACAGAATTTTATGAACTAAACATTTCACATCTAAAGATACAAAAACGAATAGTGCCAGCTCACTTTTTCATTGTTCCAACGTTCCTCTTCTGCCATCCTTTCTTTGTGTTTCTTTTGCAAGTCTTCTAGCTGCGCCTGCAACTCATGAACTTTTGCTGTCATCTCTTCTTCGCGAGCCTTCAAAATACAGGAAAAGAAAATTACTTACGCAATGAATCATCCTCAACATAAAAAGGACATGGAGCTGTTGGAGCAAGTCCAGAGGAGGGCCACAAGGATGATAAGGGGGCTCGAGCACCTCTCGTAGGAAGACAGGCTGAGAAAGTTGGGGCTGTTCAGCCTGGAGAAGAGAAGCTGCGTGGAGACCTCAGAGCAGCTTCCACTGTCTGCAGGGGGTCTACAAGGATGCTAGGGAGGGACTCTTCATTAGCGACTATAGTGATAGGACAAGGGGTGATGGCTTCAAACTTAAACAGGGGAAGTTTAGGTTAGATATAAGGAAGAAGTTCATCACAGTGAGGGTGGTGAGGCACTGGAATGGGTTGCCCAAGGAAGTTGTGAATGCTCCATCCCTGGCAGTGTTCAAGGCCAGGTTGGACAGAGCCTTGGGCGACATGGTCTAGTGTGTAGTGTCCCTGCCTGTGGCAGGGGGTTGGAACTAGATGATCTTTTCCAACCCAAACCATTCTGTAATTCTATCTAACCACTCCAAACCTTAACTACAGGGGACAAAAAGCACTCAAAAGAAGGGCTATGCTATACACAGAAAGAATATGCTTGAAATTCTGGATAAAGTCTAATTACACTACAGGACTACAGGAAAGAGCAAGAAACAAACATAGGGGCTTAACAGGATTTTGCCTTTGACAATTAAGATTACATAGTTAGGATAATAGCTAGGTTTTTTGAATATTACAAAAAAAGAGCTATTTCTACCTGGCACTAAACCGGCATTCAAGTATAACCCAGCAAGTGTATTACTGGAGAGAGTGTGCTTGCTTGTATGACCTTCATGAAAGGAATACTTGATGAGACAGAGTTACTTCCTGTACTCTGAATGTGACAAGGACTTAAATCCCTTCCACGATCACCCTCACAAAGACGTTCCTAAAGCAGTTTTAAGCACATTTTCAGAAACAACAACTTCCTGTTCACAAGTGTGGAGGAGGAAAGAAGCAGTGGCAAGAACAGCAGGGAAGAAATTTACTTTTCCTATATGTTTTATGACAGTGTAAAGAGTACATTTATAGGAGAAAAATATGATGACCTAAATCCTAGCAAGTTAATCCACCTATGTGACACTTGGCAAAACCAAGTATTTTTCAAGATAGTCTCCCTTCTAACCTTTTTGTGAGAAAACATGTTAGGGAGCTTAAAAAACAGCATTCTAATTCAAAGTGCATGTCTCCACTGCTGAACTAAACTCAAACTCTAGTTTCCTGCTCAAGGACATAAGGACCTAACCACATAATTTTTACTGAATTATCAGAGCTGGGCCTTAGTTTTTGGTGTTCTTTCATATTCATAAAACAGAGAAACAAACATTTGAATTGCAAGCTAGGTCACCATGCATATCAAGTGTAATTCAAGCAGTAAGATCCTTACTAGAAAGAATTACAGTTTTTCTGTCTAGTTGTGCAACGAAACAAAGGGAAGAGTTATTCTGAAGTAGATGCAGTCGTATCATTTTTCAGATAGATACCTCAAGGATTTCTTCATATTTTTTCACAGTCCTTTTTAGATCATCATCTTTTTCAGCAATTTTTTTATGCAACTGTGTTGTCTCCATGTGATGATTTTCTATCAATTCATTTTCTACATCCTGGGCTTTGCCTATAAAATACAAAAGCCAGGCAATTAAAAAAAAAAAAAGCATATTAATTTTGTTAAATCATGTCACAACAGTATTAAAAAAAACAACCTTAAAAGACATCTGTGGAAGGCACCTATAAGGAAAACCTGGCAAGCAAATTTATTTTTCCACAGTCAGTGATAATTATGTCACTTGATCCCAGTATGAAATTTGTTGTCTGCAGTTTGGTACCTGGAGCAATTCTTTCTCCCTGATGCTGGAACTTTCCTCTAAAATTTAAAAGGACAACCAATATTTATCAATTAATTCTATTATCTACTCTGTCTAGAGAAGTGATTGAAACATCTGCAAATCTTCAGAAATTCCTCACTTGTAGGGGTACTTCCAGTAACTGTGGAATCAAAAGATACTTCCTGCTCACTTCAACCTCCACCTTAGAGTGATGGCAATAGACGGGCAGACAAGAGGACCTGAAATATGCTGCACATATCTCTAGCACATATCTGACATTAGTCGTTACAGTGAATGAAGTCTGCAAGACTTCATTCAACTGGATCCAAGCTCCTCTACAAGGCACCCTTCAGTGTCATACGTTCAACAATGGAGTATTAAAGGTTTGCACTTCTGAAACCAAAGTAATTTTACAATGAAAATTTACCAATATTACAATGAAAATTTACGAATTTGCTTTCAACTCTAAAACCTTACTCTCCTTTTTTTCCTTATGTACATATGATAAAAAGATAGGTACCTATGGCTATCATGGGTAACTCTTGCCATGACAGATGGCAACAGTCGGCAACATGCCAACAGAGGTAGTGCTAGATCAAGGATCCATCCTGCAGGGTAAGGAAGAACAGCTACATATGCAGTTTCCTAACTGTGCTACAATTAATACATGTTATTTCCTAAGCAAGAGAAGTTCTTTCTCTGAGTTCTTTAGGCAGCCATAAACCACATGTTGTCTATATCAGAGGCCCAGGTAAAGCCCTTACCCCAAAACACTGGAAGATTTGGTTTTCTGGCTGCTTTACTAATTACAGTTATATTAGTATTTCACTTACTGATCGTCTCTTTTACTGCTGTTTCCAATTCTCTCTCTTTCTGAGCCAGCTGAGTGTTGAACTCTCTCATTAACTGCTTTATGGTGGAGTTGTGCTTTAACTCAATGTCTTCTTGTTCACATCTGTAAAAAACGTCAAAGAAACACAGTGAGGAAATAAAATGTTCAAAGAGACTGCGAGACTCCTACATAAACTACAGTTTAAGCAAGGTAGGAGATCTGGGAATTTCTCCAAAGCAATTTTAGAAAGGGATGATTTGTAATTATATAAATTCTGCGGGATTCACAGAGGCTTTTTGTTCCTCTCCTATTGAATTCACACAGAAGACACAGGGGTTTCACTTAAAAAACAACCCAGAACTGAATCTTTCCAAAAAATACGGAGTTTTTGCTGAGGAAGATGAAGAATTGAAAGTAAAGATTGTGCCATGTAAAAGCAGAATTTTTAGGAAATTCCTTGCTTGAGAAACCATTAGTGCTGAGCAGTTTAGCACATTTTTGTGCAGTACATATGAACAATTCTTGACATCATTTGAACATGAAGCTCTTAGTACTAAGTTTTAATAAACCTCGTTTCCTGTTTAAGGAAAACAGAACTATATTTTATGTTCTGGCAATGCTGAAAATGACCATCACCAAAACAAATCAAAAGCAGTATCGCTCTGCCAAATGACAAATGGCTTTTTAAACTGATGACTCAAATAGTGTTTTGTGTGTTCATGAAGTGCTACTTTCAAGTAGCTCTTTTCTTGGTGTTTCTCCAAGTCTATTTAGAGAAATGACAGAAAAATACCAGTTGTTATTTCAGTGTTACAAATTGAGTTTTAAAAAAAGTATTCTTCAGGTTTTAGTGGTTAAAGATAAAGCAGAGAAATGGTAACAAGGCCAGGAACAAAGAATTTACCTGATTTTCTGCTCCATTTCTTCTAAGGACTCTTTCTTCACTATTTCAAGCTCCTGCTGATGTTCTTTCCGCAGAGTACGCAAGTCTTTTTGAAGATTATTCACTTCTTTGCGTAGTTTCTGTTTCTCCCTTTCAGTCTCTTCCAGTTTAGTCTGCAAGTCCTTCTGCTGGTTCTGCATATCATCTAGTAACTTCTGCAGCTCCAAACCTGACTTTGCCTTCTCTGCAGCGTTTTCCTCAAAAGCTTTCAGACTATTATTTCTTTCATCCAACTGCTGCTGTAAACTTTTGAGCTTTTCTTCATACCTCAAACTCACATCTTCCACCTCAATCTTACGCACTTCATTTTCCTTCACTAGATTATTTTCCAACTCTTTTATCTTCTGTTCCAAAGATTGATTGACTGCCTCCCTTTCCTGCATTTTTTTCTGGAAATCTCCAACTACGTTCTCCATGTCAAGACATTTCTGTTCTTTAGCTTTTAATTCTTCCCTACTGCTTGCTAAATCACCACCACAACGAGCATGCTCATCTGCTAACGATGAGTATTTCTTGGTCTGCTCCTCAAGTTCTTTCTTGAGGCTTTCCGTCCTACTCTGCTCCTCCTGATGGCTCTTCTCAACGCATTCCAGTTTTTTAAGGAGTTCTTCCTGTTTGTTTTGCAGTTCTAGATGAGAGTCAATACTCTTTTGTTGTTCCTTTTCATACTTCTCCAACAATCCATTTTTTTCGGTTAAGTCCTTCTGTAATATGTGAATTTTCTCTTCATATGTCTGTTTGACACTCTCAAGCATGTTGTTTTTCTCTTGTTCTACAGCAGCTTTTACACTCTCTACTTTTTGCAGCATTTCTTTCTCTAATTCTGTGGGATCTCTTGTTGACTTTATTTTTTCTTCTAAGGACTTGATTTTGGTATCTCTCTCCTGCACTTTTTGTTCCAATTCTCTTAAGTGATTTTCTTTATCCTGCTTAAATTGCTGTTCCTTTTCTTCCATCTGAGACATCAATTGCTTTTTAATAGAACCAATTTTTTGCTCTGCCTTCTTTTTCAGATCTGCCAGCTTAGTGCTGTTCTCTGCATTCAGTCTCTCTTCTAATTCTTTCAGTTCTTCCTCTTTGCTTTTAATTACTGCAGACTTCATTTGATCAAACTCCTTCTCCTTTGCTTCAAGTTCAGCTTTCAGCGAACCTATTTGCTTCTCAAGATGAAGCACCTTTTCTTCAGCCTCCTTAAATCTATTGTCCTTTTCAAAAGCCACCTTCTCTGCCTGCTGGAGTTGCCAAGCTATCTCTTGTTGCTCTGTGTCTTTTTGTTCATTATACTTTTTAAGTTCTTCCCTCAAGGAATCATTTTCTGAAGTCTTCTGAGCAATGTGTTCTTCTAGCTCAGCAATTCTTGCTGCTTGGTTTTTTAACTTTGCAGTTAACTCACTTTCTTGCTTTTCCCTTCTGTTTTGCTTTTGTTCCCATTCACTTTTTAAACCATCGATTTTCTTGCTTTGTTTAGCTAGCTGCTCCTTCAGTTTATTGAGCTCTTCATCTTTTTTATTGGCTTCAGTATTGCTTAATTCAAGTTTGCTCTGCAAATCTTTAATAGTGTCATGATCTTGTGTAAACTTGGTTTGTGCTTTCGTTTTCCACTCTGACAGCTTGGCCGTGCACTGATCCACCTGGTCAAGAGCCAATGCTTTTTCTTGACCCAGCGTCTCAACTCTGGATGATAACTCCTGTACCTGGTTTAACAACTGCATCCGGTCCTCTTGATGTTGCTTGCTTAACAGAGACATGGCTGCTTCCTTCTCTGTTAAACTTACCGTGCTTTCCAGTCTAACATTAAGGTCATTAATTGTTTTGTTGAGAGCAGAGATCTCAGATTCTTTTTCCTGGAGTTCCTCCCTCATTGAGGTGACAGCATTGATATTTTCAGATAACTCTTTCTTCAGTTGCGTTATGCAAGTTTCTTTTTCTGACGCTGCTTGCTGCTGATGTCCTCCCTCTTTCTGCAATTGTTCCTTTTCTGTCAAAAGCCCCTCAATGTCAGTTCTCAGGGACATAATTAAATTGTCCTTCTCTTGCAGCTGTTGCATTGACTTCTGCAATGAAGTACTTGCAGCAGAATGATGCTCTGTTACTTCTCTAAGTTGAGCTTCTAGTTCAGGAATCTTACTAATTTTAACTAACACTGCTTCTTTAACTTCCGCAGTTCGGCGCTCGCAATCTGCAAGTTTGCATTTTACCAGGCCAATTTTTTCACTACATTTATCAATTAATTCACTGCTTTTTGTTTGCAATAAGGCTTCAACGTTCTTCCAATAAGAATCTAACTGGGCTGCAAGTTCTCCTGTTTGCCTCTTAAACTCAGTTTCTTTTAGCTGAATTGCCTCTATTTTTTTCTCATCATTTTCATGATCTTTATACTGAGAAGATTGCACTGTTTGGAGTTTCTCTTCAAGAGTTTTCAGGGTATCAGCCAGCTCGGTAATTCTGGCTTTATCCTGTTCTTCAACTGCTTTCTGTTTATTGAGCTGTTCCTCAAGTCCTGACCGTGCTTCCAGGGACTGACTAAGATCACTCTCCAATTTTTTCAACTGTGTTTTCAGGTCACTTTCCTTATCTGACAAAGCATTCACCTTTGCCACTGACAGCTTCAGTTGCTCTTGCAATTCTTTCAGGGACTCCTCCTTTTTCACCTGTTCTTCCTTCAGTCGGGTTATTTCTGTTCTGGAGCTCTCCTCCTCAGCACTGAAGGTGGCAAGCTTCTGTTTTAGGTCTCCAACCTCGTGCTCTTTCTCTTGCAGTTCCATATCATGTTTTTCCCGGAGCTCTTCAACCTGCTGATTGAGTTTCTTTTCCCAACTCTGGGCAATTTCTTCCAACTCTCTGCTATGAGCCTTAGCGAGAGTCTCTAGTTGCTCTTTCTGATTAGATTCCAGTTTTGACACCGCACCATTGATTCCAGCTGAGCTAGCATGTGCCATTTCCAACATTTTAGCATTGAACTCACTCTCTTTCTGACTGAACTCCAACTGCTTGTTTTCAAGCTCCTTTTTTAGTTTAGCCTCTTGCTCAGCAAGTTTATTTTTGAGAGTTTCTTGCATATCTTTGGATTTCTGTTTAATTTTCTCTATGTTATTCTCCTGATGTTTCAGTTTACTTTCATATTCTCCTTGTAAAGCACCAATTCTATCCTCCGCACCTGACAGTTTTTGTTTAAGCTCTTCCACTTGCTTGTCCTGTAACTTCTTCATGTGTTCAATTTCATTTTCCTTCTCAGTTAAACTTCTCTTTGTCTCATCAGCCTCTCTTTGTAGATCCTTCAGTTGACATTCATATTGCTGTGTTAGAGAGGTTACTTTTTGTGTGTTTTCATTGCTTTGCTCTTGCAAATGCTGCTTCAGGTCATGTACCTGAGAGATGTATGCCTCTAACTCATTCTTGACTTCATTAAACTGAGACTGATTTTTTTCTAGCTGCTCACTAAGTTGCAATTTTTCACCTTCAAGATCTGCCAGCTTCTGCTGCAGCTTTGCTAATTCCTCTTCATAAGTCTTTGCCTGCTCATTAGAAGTGCTCCGCTGAGACTCTGAAAGCTCCTCTACCTTTGCAGACACTCGGACAAGTTCAGCTTCAGATCTTTCTGCAGATTCCTTTAGTTTCTGTTCATGTGCTTTTAGTTCCTCCAGATGTCTGTCTTTCTCCTCCAGTGATTGCTTGAGTTTGTTGAGTTCCTCTTTGAGTACCTTCTCAACACCTTGAATAGACATTTCATGCTCTTTTAACATCATTTCAACCTCTTCATTGTGCCGTTTCCTCTCTTCTTCCAACTTCCCTTCCAATTCTTGCTTTGCTTCACACACTTTACTATTCAATTCTGAGAGCTCTTGTTCTAAATCATGACGTATTTTTAGTGCTTCTGACAGTTCAGAAGACAGTGCTTCTAGTTCTGTTTGTTTCACATCAAGTTTTTCTAATGTTTTTTCATTCATCTCTTCTATGTGTGCACAGAAAGCAGTTTCTTTCTCTTTCAAAATTGTATCTATCTCTTGTTCTTGTTTCTCTCTCATTTTTTCTATTTCAGCTACTTGTTGTTGCTTTAAGATTTGAAGTTTTTCAGTCCAAATTTTTTCCTGCTGCTGTTTCATGTTCTCCATTTCTTTCTGGTGTTTTTCAACCATTTCATTCATTTCCTTATTGTGCTGCTCTTTTTCAGACTCCATCAGAGTACTTAATTCCTCTGATTGCTTTCCATCGTCTTGAGCATACTTTGCAAGTGAGCTTTCCAGTTCAAGAATCCTCTGTTAGAGAATACAGTTTTGAAATAATATGAATATTCAAAAGGTAACAAGTTGATTACATTTTTAATAATATCTCACCATGTTCACATAACTACAAGTCACTTATTCCATTATTTTTTGTGAATGTCAACTTTTTATATAAGGCTTTCATTC
The DNA here is from genome assembly GCF_004027225.2 of Strigops habroptila. NCBI lineage: Eukaryota > Metazoa > Chordata > Aves > Psittaciformes > Psittacidae > Strigops > Strigops habroptila. The sequence goes on along the minus strand of NC_044277.2, from coordinate 151,312,703 downwards.
AAGTTTGTTCTCAACTTTGCTTCATTATGGCGACTTAGTTATTTAATAAAAAAATTTCCTATTTCACTGCAGTGAAAATAGATAAAATAGAAAATTGGAAAGAATTTAACTACTTCCAATAAAATAATTCCCATTATATTTATGAGAGATGTGTTCACGTCTTCATATTAAAATACCAATACATAGGATGAAAGACATCGGGAGACTACACAAGTATTATGGAGCTTTGCACATATTAACATGATATGTATCTTAATTCTACCTCTCACGGAAATGCTGCTGTAAAGTTAAAACACTTATACGGGCAAAACTTCCAAACTAATATTTGGAAGTGGTGGAATACAGTACAAACTCACATTAGCAGATAATACAACCTCATCCATTACAGAAAGCAAAGGACCCTTCAAAAATTTTAGTGAATTTTTTACTTACTCAAGCACATTTATACGTGTCTGTATGGCAGCAGTATCCAGAAGTTATGAAGTTTAATTCTCTTGTATAACATACATAAAAATTATGTACGGATACAAATTCATATCCCAAGCCAGGATATAAAGTGAATGTATTTCTACACTTTGCCATCTAATCTTCTAAAAAAGTAGGGGCTGCAGCATACCATGGCAATACATTAAATTTCTGTCACTACAAGAAGCCCAGTGAAATTAAACCAACCCAATCACAATAAATCCACAGTATTTGTAAACCTGTCACAGTTAAATATATATTGAAGGGCATTCTTGTGAACATTTACCCTTTTGGAATGTTTACTCACAGTTCTACAAGTCTCTACTTCTTGATGCATCATCTGAACCTTCTTATCACACTCTGACTGTATTGCTTTCTTCTGCAGCTCTAATTCTTCCAGGGCTAAGGATTCTTGCTGCTCTTGTTCTTGAAGGGTTTTTAAACACTCACTTTGATTTTTTTCCTGTATGGAAAATTATGATTAAAGCAATAAACTATAGTAGTACACCTTCAAAACCAGTATAACAGGATATTTACAAACCAGCTAATAGTTTTTACACTAATAGTTAACAGTCATACACTAAAAACCTGTAATTTCTCCACACACGCAGAGTTTGTATTTCATCTGTGAGAACAAAATTGTTATAAATCACTTTCATTTTCTCTTCTTGGGAACCATTTGTCTTCCACTTTTCTTTGTGTGAAAAACATAATGCAATTCATCCTTTCCCTTTGGTTTGTTTACCACGACTGAAATTAACACCTTAGAGAAAAAAGGTCTGTCCTCACTTGATTCCACTGTTAATGTATTTTTAAGCTTCTCTTTCTTATAATTAAAAAACCTGGGAAACATGAAGAAAAATATAGTCAGAAAGGGACTGTCAAAGTCCCTCAGTCCCAGTCACCCACCATCGTGGAGGAGCACAAAAGAGAATCCACTGTTTCTCAGGTAAAATTACACGTTGCTCTAAGGTGGATTACAGCTTGTGAAAAAGAGCAAAGAATCCAAATGATTCCTCCCAGCCTGACCTAGAAGAAAATTCTTTTCCAAGGTCAAACACTGTGAATAGTCAACTCTGTTCACATAACACAACACAACCAGACACAGTGATACTGACAGTTTCCGAAGAACAGCCTCATTCTTTGTACCTCTTTTACTCTAGCTGCTGTGGCTCATCGCCAATGATCCAGAGGAAGAAATAAAAAAAACCCCAAGTCTAACAAAAAGAGTTTTCAAAATAAGAAGTAAGTCTTTCCCACAAGATGCAGCTGTTAGTGAGAAGTGATAGTGATTAATTATCATTATTCAGTCTGGATCACTGCAGCTGCTTTCCTTTCATTGGACATCTCTGAGCTCTTTGAGCTTTGGAGAACACTCATATCTTTCAGTGCAGAAGGATTATTACTGCAGAACAGGGTCAGATGAAGACTTCTAGTCCCACCTCACACTTGGAGAGATGTCTTTCTACACATTTTAGGGATACTTACAAGAGCTGCCTTCATCCTCTCCTGGAACGCCTTTTCTTGGGCCTGTAATCTCTCACTTAGCTCCTGATCTTTGGTAGCCAGCTCTTTTTTATGGAACTCTTCTAGTTCAGCAACGCGCTCCTCTGAAGATTTCTGTGAATCAAAGTCAGAAAAAAAAATATCAGAATATTAAACAACAAAACACTTTGCATTATTTCTTAATAAGAAAAGCAGTGTAACAGAGAGAGGAAACCAGAACCACCTCTTTGCTCCCTTTGAATAAGTAACAATCATTTAGAGTGCTTAATATTAAGTTCCAACAGTTCTTATTTTCAAGCTTGAAGTTATCCGTCTTCCTTCTCAAGTCTTTCACAGTTCTACTAAAAGAAATACCGCATTTTCTAAAGACTGTTCTACCAAGATGAACTTAGTGTTTTTGACTGCAGTTCAAATATGATAATAAATTGGAAAAAGAACTTCATTCTGTAGCTTTCCCTGTATTCTTGTTACTTCATTAGTCAGAACAAGAAGTGGTGACAGCTATTTACAACCTACATAACATGTTTTAAGGATAATGTGATGCAAGTCAGTCATTCCCCTAAAGTATCAGTGTGTTCTCTCAGAAAAATTAATAACATAAACGTCAACACAAGAACTGCAATTTAAAGGTGTTGAAATTTACAGCTTGGCAAGGCATGCGCAGCACTCCGGCGATTCCTACCTGAATACTCCAGATGAAGCAAATATAAGCAATTCTGAACTAGCAAACAGTTTGGCAACAAATTCTTAAACGTTTAAGCATATGGGACTAGGATAATAACTTAAAGTACTTAATATTAAAACCCAAAATCCAGCTGGAGATGTGTGAGCTGACTGCCATTTGTTTGTTTGACTCCCTTTAAAGTCTCAAGTATACTTCTAGTAAATAATTTTATTAAATACTGTGAAACAACAAGTAATACTGTTCATTTTTACATGCCTCTAACATGCTGATTTTAAACTGTTAGAGAAAAAGATATCTATATGGGGAGTTTTCTATTTTGCTTAAGTAAATCTTTAACCCCACAAATTAATTTTTATAGAATTTATTAAATATATGTTATTAAATATATGTTAATAATAGTAAATACATAAATATAAGTAAATATATACTAATGTATTTTACAATTACAGTTTAATTGTAATTGAAAGATTAGATTAAAAGCCAGTAATTCAAGGCGAGTTTCAGATTTTACCTTCATAATCTCAACCACCTCTTGTTTCACTCTGGTTAACTCCCGTTGAAGATTTACCCTCTCTTCTTCACTTGCCTTTTCTACAGCTTTGATTTTTTCATCCATTTCTGCCTGCAATTTTTTCCGGGCTTCCTCTGTCTTTTGGGCAATACTCAGAGCCCTCTCAAGCTCTTCAAAAGCTGCAAAGAAAATAAAGAAGTATATGATAGCTGAGAAATATCTGTCCCTTGACAGAAGAACAGAGCTCTCCATAGCTGTAAATTACACAAGTAACAGAAGAATAAACTCAGGAATCCATCAAGAATTCACATGGGTTTATTATCTAGAAAGGAAAGAGAACTGCCAAACAGCTGTGAATGTCTTCCAATACATTCTGTAGCTTCTATTTCTTCCCTAAAATCACTCTGAAATACATAAACCACATAAATAAACTATAACTCTTCTTCCAGCTATATGTGCTGAGTAACTTTAAAGAAGAGGAAAAAAGCTGCATGAAGAAAAGGTAATTCACAATTTGTTCTTCCACTAAAACAGCAGACGGAAGCATAAACCAGGAATGACTGCTATGCAAGTCAGTTCTTACTGAATCATGAAAGAGTTCTTCCTGAGCAGAACACTGAAATATAATACCAGGCACTTTATTTACCTCAGAGTTGTTCATTTCAAACTGTACAACCTAGATAATCTTCTCTTTAAGGTATGGGTTTAGTGGAGTCCATACTTTGCTTTGCTAATGCCATTATTTCACTATTTACTTTTAATGTAAACTACCATCAAAGCAATTCAGAGACACTGGAAAAATGCCTGTGTATTATGAGCACTTCTAAACTTTGCAGATAAAATTGAAGAATAAAAATACTAAGATTTGCTCCCAGAAAACTTGAATATCTAGAAGATGTTTCAAAAGAACTCTCAAGCTACACTGATGGAATTTATTTACACTTGCATAAGGTGCACAAGTCTGCTGAAACATTTTCACATACAAATCAGAAGCAGTAATTCCACAGCTTCTTCCCATGCTATGGAGTATTCTAACATACTTACACTCTTCACAGATGATCATTTAGATATGAAAACAAATAAATTTCTGTGTTCTGAGCTGCATTATTATTATTCAATACCAGTATCTGAGTTCCTCACTGAAACTGATAGCAGAATCAGTACAGATTTGCACAAGACTAGAATCTGATCACTATGATGGAAAACTCTTCTCCTGAACAGATCATGAGTGTGGGAAACCCTGCTGCATATCAAAGGAAAATTAAGACTCTGAGCAGTCTACTATATGGTTAATTTTCTGCATAAAAGAACTTTGGCAAAACACCTCTGTAAAATTCACAATCGTGGTGCCAATATCAAGACTGTAATTTATCAGAGGACCAAAAACCTGTAAATATATTCTTCTACTATGCCCCGGACTACTTGAATACTATTCTGGGAGCAGACAGAACAAAACAATCTCTGAAGTGTAATTTAGTATGCAAAGCTTTCTTCCACTCAATTTTAACCCACAAGAAAATCACAGACGTTCACATCAGTAGTTTCCTTGATTCACCACCACTTAGCAGTAACTATCTTTAATAACATTCAGGCATGAGTTTGGGAAGTGAAGATTAATTTCCATTCCACATCTTCTGGTAACATTTAAAACCGAAGTTTTTAACCACAACCTGTATTTTTGAGGCAATGCTGCAAATATGTTTCCAAATAATTTAATTCTATAGAATTGCATTCACCCAAATTCTAACCTCATCCAGAATTTTCTTCTGTTTTCTGAGGAAGCCTTTCTCTGACTACTCATAGCAAGAATCATGGTTTAGGACAAAACAGGGTTATTATTGACTCTGGCAATACAAAAGCGCATCATAGTATTCACTTTTTCACTCCTGGTTCTACTTAAATACTAAAACTCATTACGAAAATATGAAGAGGACTAGAGATTATTTCAAACAGGAGAACAGTCTAAAACATAATGCAAGCATGCATGAGGCTTATAGCTCCTCACTTTCCAAGCAGAGTTCTTCACAGTCCGAATCAAGGCACTTGCCACCTGGGACCCACAGGACTTGAGTCCTCCCCTCTTGCCACCCATGGGCACAGCCCTGTTATGAACACAGCCTATGCAAGTGCGTTTGGAGAATGGCACCGACTTCCCTGATGCTCCTCTCAGCCCTAACAGAAGCACGCACAGCCAGCAAAATTGGCCAAGTCCTTCAGTACTACAGCACCATAAATGGCTTAAAAAACCAAACAACCCTACAGACAAAGTACCGCTTGGAAATAAAGCCTGTGAGTAAAAGATTAAGTTATTTCACTTTTCCATGTGTTTTCTCATTCTTGTTCTGAGCAACATACACTTAATTTTCATTCAAGAATCCCGTTACTTCTGCAAAAGGAAACAGAATGCATTTGGCACAGCCCATGAATCCACCAAAGAGAAGATCCAGGTTCACACTAGGATTGACTACTGATACGTAATAGCTCAGCAACATGCAGTATGAGAGCTGCACCACCATAATTGCAAGCAGGATGCCAATACAAAAGCTAGACAAAAGCTGATGGATAAAACGCCAAGGGGCTACGAAAGCACAAAGAAGCAACACTTCACAGAAACACACTTTGCTCTCTAAAAGTTAAATTGTATGCATCTCAGGCACTTCTAGCACTTAAGCAAAACAAGACATCTTTATTCAAAGTAGCTAATTCTAGTGTAGCGTGACACAACTGAGTTTCAAAGCAGCAGGTCAACTATCATTATGTAGGCACAACATGGTCTAGATTATTATGATTCTTCTTATTATTTTTAATCTATGGGAGATTTTAATTCTACTGTGGATAAAAGCCTGGAATAAAAGTCTATGGTTTTATCCAAATGCATCTATTTTGAATGAAATGAGTAAAGGCATTGCCTGTGTTCCTCCCAACCAGCAGAGCTACTGTTGAGGGAAGATATTTAACCTAGGTACTGGTTCAGCGAAGTCTCACAAAGGCACAGTGGCAAATCAGAACCAGTAACAAGCACACCAACAGAGTCTCAGGAGAGTCTTGCAAAGTCCCATTCATGTGACCAAGCCAGACAAACTGGAAATCTTCCTGTGTAGGATATAAATTACACAAAAAGAGCCTGAGCAGAGTTTAAGAATCGTAGAACCACAGAATCAATGAGATTGGAAAAGACCTTTAAGCTCATCAAGTCCAACCATTCCCCAGCACTGTCAAGGCCACCACTAACCCATGGCACTGAGGGCCTTGGCTACACGGTGTGTGAACACTCGCAGGGACGGTGACTCCAGCCCTGCCCTGGGCAGCCTGTTCCAATGCCTGAGCACCCTCTGGGGAAGGAATTGTTCCTCAGCTCCATCTAAACCTCCCCTGGTGCAGCTTGAGGCCGTTTCCTCTTGTCCCATCCCTTGTTCCTTGGGAGCAGAGACCAGTCCCTCCTGGCTCCATCCTCCTGTCAGGCAGTTGCAGAGAGCGATAAGGCCCCCCCTGAGCCTTCTCTTCTCCAGACTAAACCCCCCCAGGTCCCTCAGCCGTTCCTCATCACACTTGTGCTCCAGGTCCTGCACCAGCTCCGGTGCCCTCCTCTGGACCTGCACCAGCACCTCAATGTCCTCCTGCAGTGAGGGGCCCAGAACTGACACAGGATTCGAAGTGTGGCCTCATCAGTGCCCAGTACAGGGCGATCAGACAGCCCTAGTAATGCTAGGTTGCAGAATTGATTTTTATAAAACATGTGCTAGAGAGCTAACTGCTTTACATACACTACCCCAAAGCACCAGTCTCAGTTCCCTTCATGTTGCCTCTCCTACTCAGTGTAACACCAGTCCCTATTGCAAAGACTTCTTGCTTACTCTCTGGGAGCAGCAAGACGTGTTACCTTCAACTATGGTGCCATCTACTGCCAAAAATTGTGAGGAAAGCACTGAACAGGATGGCAAAGGAGGGATTTACCGATTTCATTACTGAAAGCTGAGAGCAGGCATCTTGTCAGGAGTCTGAGAAACAAAGGCTGAAATTCATTCCCTATAGTCGATTTGTGCATCTAGGTAGGATTTTAAATGCACAGTCCAAGCTTTTTGTTTCTCTGTAGAAAGGTGCCCAGCATATGTTAATTAAGCTTGCAAAAGAAACATTGCCTACAAATAGCAAAGTAAAGCAAGATGGATTTGCTTTCTAAAGACTCATTTTTTTTTGTTTCCTGTACAGAATACAAGTCAATAATCTGCATTCCGAGAAGTCAGAAAGCACTTATGCCAAATAGTCTTAGGAGAAACCAACTTCAGTTTACCAGTAAATTTACAAATACTATAAATAGGTTTGTTAAAGTCAAATGTAAATAATCTATGTACACTGCACAGCATTAAAAATCAGTTGCAGTTACTTCAAGTGAAAGTGCCTGAGAAGCACAGAATTTACTTTTTAGAGCCCAGTTCAAGCACCCAATGTGTGATGTAAGAAAAGAGAGCCCTTACCCCAGTCCTGTTCATACAAGGCTTGGGAAAGGCACCATGATTCACTTATTGGCATGTGTGGATGCACAAAAACAAGATGCTCTGTGAGATTTCAACATAAGGTACCTCTAACTACAAAGAAAATGAACTTCAACTGGGGAGACCAAGTTACAATTTACACAACACACACAAAATAAGCATACGTATCTTTTCACTATTTCAGTGCACAAAGATGCAGTAACATTAAATCAAACACTGGAGCATTTCACTAAAGTCACTAAGTTACAAAGGAAAAAGCCAGATGTAACTATAGGCAAGTTAAAAACATGAAATGGAAAAAATATACCACTTTTTAGCCTACAATATAGCACTATGAAAGTAAATCAAGCATATTATTTTTCCACAACATAACTGAAATTAACTTCATTAATAATTAATAAAATAATTAATAAATTTCTACAATTACAATATTCCATGAAGTCAATTCTTCGCTAAGCCATGACATAGAAAAAGAGAAGTCTAGAAGTTAAAGGCAACTCACATTAACTGCCCAAGAAACAGAACTTTAAACATGCTGACCTCAAATAGACGAAATTCAATTCTTAAAACTGGTACAACTCAAAGGTTGTGACCTAGAGGAAATTCCAGGCTCTCCCAATATCGACAGTGGTCTTCTCAAATGCCTGAACAATTTAGTTCAAGTGTATTGAACTACAATTCCATTGTACACCACATCATTTTTGGAACATGTAAAGCCAAGGAAGTAATAGGAAAACCTAATAAAGGCCACCTTACAATTTTGCTTATCTTTGAAGTAGTATTAGCTAATTTTCCAAGGGTTCTAACATTTACATATGCATGTTTAACAGAGTACACAAATAAATACACTTGAAAGTCAAGTGGGTGCTTACGCACCATAAAAGTTAACAGAAGCACTTTAAATTTTTACTTAAGAGAGAGCATATTTCCCACACAAATCTCTCCCTAGAAAAGTGCAGTGTACTCAACACATTAGTCGTAAGCAAAATTACTTCTCATTACCACAGTTAAGTTTTCCAGGTATCCACAGCATCATCTGTTACCTGTTTTCAGCTTCTGGCTACGCAAACCTGAGGAAATTACTGTATTAACCAGAACATGTAGATATTAGTTCAAAATTAAGAGGCTTATGATTCTGTGATCAAAAAATGCTGTGTTTCAAACAACTATTACAATAACTTCGTATCTACAAAAGTATTAAAATATTCTTCAGCATTTTTTTTTAATTATGAAGAAAAGCTTCTCCAAGAACTGAACAAAATCCGACTTTATCAGGATTGACTTACTGTTGAAATATGAATTTCCAGAGTTAAAAGACACATGCATCCTGAAAAGGTAGGAGAGGAGGACACCTAATCAAAATGTTTGTTACTTTCACCAGATGGATGTTCAAGCTGCTTTTCTGTATGACAGCAGAATGATCTACCCAAACTAATCTTTAAAACTGGAAGTTTTGATCTAAATCCTATGAACTGTATGGTTTGACCTTCTCATGGCTTTTTAGAGAAAGAAAATATGCATAATGTTTTATGTCAACTAACCACATCTGAGCTTCTGCCAAAAGAGTGAACTCCTTGATACACCTATGAGAGCAAACTAAATTTTTCTAACAGAATTTTGAAACATACACTGCAAAATGATTTCACTGTTTAAAAAACAAAGGTGGAGTGGATTGACCTTTCAACTTCATTTCAAGCAAAAGGAGAACTCCAAGCACACATAATTAATGTTACCTCATTTCCATCAAAAGCAAACTACAGCATGTAATAGTTACACAGTCACTGGGTTCTAAGCCTGAAGAGAAAGGGAATCATCACTGCTGCTGCACTAAAGAGAAATCAGAAATGCTTCTGCTACAATTATTGAAAGAAAAAGCTCATGGTTGTAGCACACCCTCTTGTTTCTACGCCTTCCCAAGCTCTTATACACTCACTGCTATGTTTTCTATGTAAAATAGTGGTGGCATTACAATGGCAATTTGTAGATAGCTGCAAATTTCCCTCCTGAAGTCATACCAGCACAAAATTCTATCAATCTTTTCTCCTACAAACGGGAAGGTACAGCTGTCTTTCAAGAGTTTCCTTCCTAACTCCAGTTGAATAACAGAGACAAACCAGTTGAAAACAGCCCTAAACTCTGCTGACCAGAAGCGAAGTTAGTAATGACGCTAGCAGGGGTGAGATGTGGAACACGAGGAAGAAAATCATCTCTTAATATCCATTCCAACCAACTGTCCGAAGAGTGCAGAAAGACCACACTGAAGCTTTTTCATGTTTTAATGTGAAAGCTAATAATCCCCAGAATTTCTTACCAGCTTTTTCAGATTTTTCTTTCTGTTCTTTTAATTCCTCGCCTTTTGTAGTCACTTGTTTGATCCGAGCACGCAGTTGGGCTATCTCCTCCTCCTTCAGTTCCAGCGTTTCATGCATTTGTCGCTTTGTCTCTGCAATTACCATGCCCTATGGAAAAGGTCCTTGTGATAAAAAGCTAGCAAATAAATAAAACATATAGCTGAAACAATTTCAAGCCGGGACACAATCCTTGACAGGAGTAGACTTTAGTCTATTACTACAAGACCAGAGATCATGGTATTTTTCCATGTCAGGAAACAGAACATTCTAACAAAAAGAAGGTAAGAATACAGGATGATTTTGAAGAGTAGCCATGTTTTATCTGGTGGTGAAAAACCACTAAAGACCATGAGAAAACTTTCTCCTTCTGGTACAGATACTTTTATTTGAAATATCCATACTGTTAACAAACCCAAACTAGAAGCATTGTAGAGTGCATGCTTCTCCTTAGATAACATGCACATACAAAATGAGTGTCAGTCTTGTTACTTATTACACCACCAGAAGTTACTTCAAGTACCAAGACTGTGATAAAAAAACCCTGAGAAACTTCATATTCCTGAAACTACAGTTATTTTTCCTTCATTGGTAATTTTTAAATTAATTTATATTGTATCACATCTTCATTAGTGTTTGGAGAGTGGTGGTGGTGTTTGGCTCTTTTTGTTGTTTGTTTTTTAAAGCTGGTATTGAGGAGTGTATTCAGTGTAAGTGCTCCATCCTAAGTAACATAATCTTAACCTTGTAGTATTTATACCCTAACAGACAAATACCCTAGAGTATCTACACAATAAAATTCTCAGGTAGCTTAAATTATTTGCTGGTTAAAACATAAACCAAACCACATCAGATGACTAAGAACAGCTTCTAATACCAAGAAGCCAGATGTTTGGAGTTATACACAATCTTCCTCAAAAACTACAGAGTTTAAGAAGTTTTTTTACCTTGTCTTGTTCTAGCTGCTCGATCAAATTCTTTGCATCACGCAGCTGCGTAATCAGTTTAGTCTTCTCAGCCATCTGAAGGTCCTAAAACAAAGACCCCAACCACAAGTTTAAAGCACTGCTACAGGTAAGAAAACACCTTCTTCTGGCAAACAGCTTAGGTTTGGCTCTTAATCTTGCATTATGCCATGGAGGAAGAGCACAGAACAGAACCCAGGGAAATCAAAGTAGGTAGCTTTAAATTACTTTTAAATAGATAGGCTGCCTCATGGCTTCCATAATAATTCAAATATCTGAAGGCTTTGTTACAGCCTCCACAGTTCTCTCACGGATGTCAGAGCTGCCACAGTAAAATTGGCAAGAAACATGCCTTAGGCACCTACTCTATTACCTGCACCTCTGCCTACAGCAGGATCTCAGCAATGCAACATAATTGCTTGTTACTGGTTCCAGAAAAGATCCTTGTAATACTCCAGTCTTTCAGAGCTCTTTCAAACAGGGCCAGTGCTCAGAGACTGAGACAGAGAAGGGAATCTGATGTCCAGAACTGAGGTTGAGCACAGCTATACTTATCACATTTTCATGTCCCATTACTCTCAGCCATTTTACTTTTACTCCAAACTTGGCATTAGTGGTCTTAAAAGGAAAACTGACCAAAATACTAACTCAGCTTTGTGATTCCACTTATGTTATCTTCACTATGTTGTGCTCTCCACTGCCCCGCCTTTATGTGTTTTCTGTTCATTTATGTAACTTATGCCTCTTCAACTATGTCTTAAAGATTTAGCTCTGCTCTACTGTTCTCCCTTTACCTCCTGTGTCTTCTGTGCTAATACAGTCTTTTCCTCACCCCATTTTCCCATAGCTACTTTATTTCTAATATCTTTTTGAGGGTTATTCATACAGTAAGGTTCCTTACCCTTCTTTGAGCTATTTGTTTAATGGTCTTCCTTACTAATAAATTCTGGAAATACTGGAGTTCTTGCTCTGTTTTAGTAACTACCCATAAAGTTAAGAGAATTTTCCATACCTTCATTTTCTCCAGTTCCTGAAGTCTCTCTTCTAACTGTTCCTGCAGCGCCTCTTTCTCGTTGGTTAACTGGGCGCAGCGCTCCTTATGTGACCGAATCACCTCCTTACAACGCTGCAGCAAGTTCTCTTGGCGCTTCACCCTCTGATGAAGAGTTTCCAGTGTTTTAACAGAATCTCCATTACCCCCTATTAGACAACATACCGACATTATCATATGCACACCGTTTCCAAAATGTAGATCTGCATTCATCATTCGCATCTCAGGCGACCCACAGGGCTCTCAAAAAACTTGTGGAAAGCCTGCAAAACTTCCTAGAGACTACTGGGACTACCAGAAACATGCTACACATACACAGAATAGTAAATACAGCCTTTCACCCCATATTAATTTACAAAGGCCAGATATCATACAAGCTTCAAAATCAAACAATTATTCAACAAGGTTTTCTACGCAACTGAAAAGCCATGATTTATAAATCTGTCTGCTGCTACTAACAGAAAATTCACAGGCAGGGAAAAACATGAAGCAAAGCAAAGCAAATCACATCTCTCAAGTGCCAAGCACACCGATTCCTGCTTTCCCACGGCTGGGTATGATGTTAAGTCTAAAATATCCAGATTGGCAATACTACATTCTGCAGGATAATGGCCACGTTTAGTGTCTTTCTGAGCTGTACTCCTCTCTGTATAGCTATCACACTGGATAATATTTTACTGTGTGTTCTGGAGTCTGTAAGAGTACTCGACATGAAAACAGGATCAAGCAAGTCTTACACACTATAGTCCTGAAGCAGACCCCAGTACAGGAAACATCTTGAAACCTGATTCTTAGGGACTGGCTACTTACTTATTTCCTAAACACTACAAAAGGCATCATGCTGGATAAGAAGATCTCTGATCTAACCATTCAAATCATCCTCACATACACAAAAATCACGGCAGATGCTGAACAAAGATCATTTCGAGATGCATGTTCACCTCTGTCTGAACCCTACCTTTTATGAAAAATTGATCCTTTCATTATATGTCATCATTAGAATCTCACTTGCTCAGTAATCAAACAATACTGGAAGCATGTTAGTATCTCAGAAGGGTTATCCTGTCCTCTAGCTGCCACACTGCTATCAAAACAATTGTCTTCTAGAAAATATATCCCTACTATGATATATTCAACCCTAAGTACTGTTACTCCATCCTAAGTAACAGCAGGCTTATTCCCCAAAATTCAAGATCTCTTGAAAAAGCTGTAACACCTACCGTTGCTTCCAGGATCCACAAAATTCTCTATATTGATTTCTCCTGTTGGACTTTCCCCTTGTGGTTCAGATTGAATATTTGGATCAGGCAACTCAGTACCTATCTGTCCATTCTGTAACCTCTGTTTCAGCAATGACACCTAAAAAAAAAAAAAAGGTTCTTTTTGTTAAGGAAAGATTCTAAGCAGATCATGCTTTCATCTCCAAAACTAGAGTTAAATTAAATTGATATCACTAAGCGAAGAAAGGAAAAAATCTGTCTGATTTTTTTTTAGCCATTTTTTTAAGCAGAATCATGTTTCCAATTAACAAAAATAGTATCATTAGAAGTGGAAAAACAAAGACCAATTAAGCAAAACACATAGATTTTGCTAAAGCAATTTTAGCTCAAGTATCTGCTAATGTTATGTTCTTGGTAACAAAGACATAACAAAGACATTACAAAGTTATTAAATGCAAATCAAACAATCATATTTAACATGAGTGAGATTTTTACAAAGGTATCCTCTACCACAAAGATGAACATAATTTCTAGATAATCCTAAATTCTCAAGAAGCTTTACAATATCGCAGCAATTATAATAAAACATGGACATGCATTATAGGAAATACATTATTAAAAAAATAGGAAGAGCAGTTGTAAAGAACATCTGTTGGGTAAGGGATCTTACCTGAGTTTGCAGGACACTAATAAGTTGGTCCTTTTCTTCTAAGGAAGCATCAAATTCCTCTTGGAGATGTTTCTTAGCTTGTTGATCCATCTGGAGCTCCTGAGAATCATAAACAAAGGCATCTCAAATGAAAACTTAAATGTGAATTTAAAAGGCTTATCAAAATATTATGAAGTAGTATTAAAAATACCTCTTCACAGTTGTGACCCCAGAATACAACCATGAAGTGAATATTTCTTTTACTAAACAACATTCCACATGACATAATACGATTACAATACCAACATTAAACTAGCAAGAGTCTAGATTTGATGCAAAATTATCAGGGTTTTTTTCTTCCTAAAAGTAAGTTTCTGTAAGGATCAGTTCAAGCCTGCTCTTGTAAACTGTTTTCCATGCACACATTTCTCCTGGAAGTTGAAGACTGTACTTTGGTGAACTAGATTCTTCAACATAAACAAGCAGAAATTTAAATTTCTCTTATGCTCATCCAATGTGCTAGCAGTCTAATATGCCAAATGCCATTTATAAGAGCAGAAAGGTGGCTTTTTTATTCCTGAAACATGTCTCAAATGAGAAAGCCAGAGAATGACCAAGAACTTAACTATGTGGCCTTATTTAATAATTACTTGCAGTCATTTAGCTGAACACCTTTAGAAACTTGTTGCTGTTGCCCAAATGCATTAGTAGGATCTATATGATCTTATAAAATACTGCCTTAGGGAGACTTATTTACTTCCTACGCTTTTAAAATTTAAATATTTTAACTTCTTTAAATAATTACCATTCTAATAGCAAGAAATGTATTTAAAGTTCTGCCTTGTGCTTCTGAGTTTTAGAAACAACACCTCCACGCAAATCAAAGCAGCTCACTGCAAGAATAAGTGTCAAAGATTTACTGAAACCAACACAGGAATAGTCCTCTTTGGATCCCAAAGTCCCTTTTGATCCTTGTCTAAGAGGAAGAAGAACACTGAACACTGCTTGAAGACTGCTGTTGAGGAATTACTCTTAATAGAAGAAAACTAGCAAAAGACACACTGATTTCCAGGGACTATTTCACACTGTGACCTTGGCTTCAAAGGAGACAGTTTATTCTTACACGGCACTCTTAAAAGAAACTTGTCTGATTCAATACATTTATTGTGAAAACAGACCATATGATGAAGGATTCTTTTAACTCATTTCTGATTACAAATTACACCAATGAATGATCTATTTTGTAACATGTTAGCTTCCACAATGCAGACGTACCATTTTACTTGTCATTTTTCTTTTAAGTATGTTTTACCTAATGCTGTAACACGTGGGCTTCCGAAAGACCAAAATAACCCACATTTTGAAGTTTTTCAGTTAATAAAAAAGAATCAGTGCTAGATTTGAAGGAATCTTTCAATCTACAAGATCTGTAAGAATGAAATGTAATTTTATACCAAAGATAAATACATATATATATAAATCAGAAATACATATTTATAACATATATATGAATCAGAAAGACTATGACATTATGCATGCATCCAACTCTTTCATAATTGAAAGCTTTAAGTCTGCTATATATATATATGCCTTACAAACTTTACCAATAGGCACCAATAAGCTGGAAAAATAAACCTATTGGAATATGTGGATATACACTTAACACAGAATGAGCTTCTTTCATTTGATCTTGTGGGCAAATGGGGAAAAAAAAAACAACTCAAAAACACACTAGCAAGCCACTTCCACCAGTAATGCCGTGTGTTTTCCCCTCCTCTAGGCTGTCAGTTCAGCTTAGGGATACAGTCCGGGTGAAGGCTCTGGCTCAGACAAGCCTGGCAGACCCAGCACTCTGACCCACTGTTCTGAGCTGGTGGGGCAGAAGCAGACCTCGCCGTGCTCCCATGGCTCTTGCAACCTCCACACCAGCACTGCTGCTCAGCAGGGCACATGCCAAAACCAGAAGTGCAGCCCCAGAGAAAGCCCGTGGCTTTCAGCAAGCTGGTACACAGTTCCCAAGCGAGGCAAAGGCATGGACAGAGAAGCCCTCAAATGTCCATCTCCAAACCTGATGCTGCACTGGCTCTTCGGCAGTAAAAAGGCTTCAGCTTCACATTCTGCTTCACCAGGGTTTGACAACACAGCTTTGGTGAACTTGCCCTTTTAATTTGCTCTGCCCAGTAACTTGTCCATATCTTTAATTAAGCCCAATGTGTTTATTATTAATACCAAATACATTAGAGCTTCTCCTTTTATTTTCACAATAACGTAAAGAGACAATAATCATAACTATACTACATATCCATAAACCAAATATAGACAGAGATCAAGATGAGTACCTTTTAATTTTATCCCAATTTTTTTATCCATACTCATTAAAATCTTTATTAAAAAGTGCCTCTTACTTGTGATTGCCTAACATTAGTATTTCTCAATACTATAAAGAGCAGCAAATTGCACAGGGACATCTACTGCTGGGCTCAACAATACTGCAAGAACCACACACATTTCTACTTATTTCACAATGAACAGAAAGCAGTTCAGTGGGTACAATGAACTGCTCTGTCTTAGTGCAAATAGTAAGCTGCTGAATGGGAAACAAGCCAGAGAAATAACCCTATATAAACAAATGAAAGCAAGCAGTAAAAAACCCTGCTGTGTGAGAGAAAATGTTTTGTAAAGTGAACAAAAACATCAAAAGCTAGGCAGAGAAAGATCCTATGTACGTGTAGTATGAAGTAAATAATGAGTAATCACCTCTCTCAGTTCTCCAATTCTGCGAAGTGCTTTATCCTGAGTTTGACTCAGAACACCCTTAAAAAAAGGAAGAATAAACATCACCTGGATTAAATGTAACTCTATATATATAAAAAGTTTGTATAAATTCACAGAATTGTATTTCAGCAGAAGAATTAATGATCTGTATTTCTCTTTCAAGTCAAGCTTGATGTCTAGGTATTATCATAAACTGCCAACTGTGGGCTGGCAATCTATCACTTGAACACAGCTGATGCAGTAAGAAAGGCTGGGGTACAATAGCTTCATAGTTGCTTCAACAAACCAGTATTAACTTGGCTTCCTTAGAAATCCCAGCTAAGAAAGTCTTGTTACACACACATACACACATATATACACAACATATCGTGTAAACACACACACACAATGCACTGAAAATTAAATCTCAATTTGCACTACACATTTTAAGATTCAGAAAAGCATTCAGGTAAGAGAGGATGAAAAGTAATGCTTACCTGTAGCTTCTTCTTCTCCCGCTGGATAACTTGATAAGCAGACACTAGCTAAAATACAGAAACCAGGTATAATGATGAATGCATCTGCTTAAGCTATCAAAATAATCTGCTTAGTTCTATTGCCATCTGCATTTTCAAACTCCTCACCCAAGAAAGCTCTTCTGACAGAAACCTACTTAAATATTCTCAATGGGGTTTTTTCCCATTTATAAAGTACGTGCTACATACAAAACCCCGAGGTTACTCACCATCCATGCAGTTTTCCCTTCACTGAAAAGTCCTTTAAGACCAACCAAGCTTCAATACAGGCAGTCAAAAACCGACTGTATCAGAAAGTTACATCCCAGCCAGCCACCCCACAGGGATGTACATTTGTAAGGATACATGTCCCAGAGAGCTTAAGTAAAATTCATTTTACAATGAGTACGCATTAAAAAAATACACTTACAAATCTAGCAAAAGAAGGTCTGTGTAATACAGAATATTCTCATCCCATGTGCTTTGCACAGACCCAGCAGACAAAAAGACTGGAAGTGGGCATTATTTCTCATTGTAAGCTGACAAAAGAGCTTCATGAGTAACTGCACAATTTAGTTTAATTAAAAGTTTGACCACAATTGCCTCAGCTGTCCAAAGCTGAAGTAGCAAATTGGCACTTGGAACTAGAATATTCCATTTTCTAATTGCTGAAAAATTAAAGGAAACCAAATCCAAAACACCAAAACCAGAACTCTTTAAGTCAAAAGGTATCTTCAAATTCTTATTTAAATTAGGATTTTTCAAGAATTCAAAATCAGTTTTCATTTCAAAGTTGTACTTATTTTGCACTTAAAAGAAAATTAAAACTACTCTAGATGATTCTCCTCACTGTTTTTTTGAGATGCTAACTCTGTATCCTACTTCAAGCAAGGGGAAGAAATCATTATATCTTATCATTATATATTTAAACTATTTTCTTCCAAGCTCCAGCAAAACAATTCTTTCCAACTGAAGAAACTCACAAAAATAGGAAAAAAACCCCAACCCTTTTTGATGGAGAAAATTAAGATTTGCTGGAGAGACTAAACTAAAAAAAAACAAACACAATCCAAAACCCACCCCAAAACAAACCTATACTGATGAATTTTCATCTTAGCAATGCTTTTTATGTAACCTTTTTAGAAGTATATCTTATTGTGCTAGCTGGAAGAGAATGATAACAGGAGACAAGAAGTATGGCATTACAAGTATGGAAGACAACTGCTTTTTTTCAGGCATATGCTGAATACTGTACTTGCTGTATACATGGTTTAGGTTCCAGGGATTTTGACACTAATACCCAAATGTCTGCACAGGAATTACTGTATTTGAGGGCAGCAAACATTTGAAGAACTGTAAAAGACAGTGCAAATGTCCAGTTTTAAATACAACACACATTTAAAACCAAAACAAAAATCCAACACCACCACTTGGAAAACTTTTCCCAACAAGTTGAAAAATGAGTAGCAAAACTACTTATATCATTGGTTTTCACTAAAACGTCAAAAGAAATAGTCCTTGAATTAATTCCTTCCAGGGAATACCCGGAAATTATGGTGAACAGAACGTATTCATTGTAAACAAAATGCTTGCCTATTGCATGTGCGTGGAATATGCATCGTGCACTTCAAGAACAAGTTTCATCAGAAAAGTATATTTGCCGTCATGCAAGTGCAAGCCATGCTCATCTCTGCAATGAACTCCACCCCTTGCTACGGGCTTTCAGCAGAAACCTTCACAGGCCTACTTTGTGTGAGTAAACAGTAATCAATCTCTATTGCTGGCAACGTGACACTATTTACAAACAGAAAAGGATTTCCATCTTTTGTTACCAGAAAAACATTTTGACCAATATAGGCCAAAAATAACCAGACTTAGAATAACAATTTGACTTCCATGTTAGCACTAAGTTGATCCATTTGCTCCACATTGGAAAACAGAAAGATTATCCACTACTGCAGCATCTGATAAGTCCCATTTTTTCCCCCTCTCTGCCCAGGTAAGTCAATCACAGCATTGCCTACCTCTGAGTATTTTCCCCTGTAGTTGCCCAAACTGCGTTCCATCCTGCGCAGTCGCTGCAGCAGCTGCTCTTTGCTGAGGCTGTCCATTTTTCCCGGAGGCTCTTCTGTCTCACTTTCAATGTCAGAAGGGGGATCAAAGGTGGGACCAGCTGTGTCCAAGTCCAGTCGATTCAAGAAGTCTCTTGAAGAAGTTCGTACCAGGGACTCCTTAGAAGAAGAGCGGAACAGGGACTCTTTTACTGGGCTTCGAAACAAAGACTCCATGGAGGGAACTCGGAGCTGAAGCCTCTGGGTGAAAGACTGAGTGTCACTTAGCTGCAAAAATTCAAAGCAAGTAATTCTGCACTGCTTTTCGGCAGACAGGCACAGTAAAGCCCAGGAAACAGAGACCTGACCTGGGCAAAGGAACACATGCATGACACCAAATAGCTACCACTCCCTTGGAAGAAGCATCTCCTTGTGCAGAAAAAACAATCGTGCAACTACCAGATGTGGGCAATTTCAGGCAGCAACCAAATCCAATAACTTACAGATCTGATTTAAATGTGTATCTGTGTAACCCCTTTAAAAAAGTGAAGAAATGTAAACTAAAACAAATAGTTCCTTTTATTGTTGTCCCAAATTGATAAAAAATAATTGTGTGACTCACTTCTTGCCGTGTTAAACAGAAGACTGCATTTATCTCAAAGACACAAAAACATTTTCCTATGATTAAGAGAACAGATTTATTGTAAAAGTCCTTGTGTAATAGTTCTAGCATGCCCTCTTAAACCACCCTTTTCTTATTTTATTTTAAATGGCTTTACGATTTCTACATAAAATACAATTATTGATTCATGCAGCTAGAGTACTTAATGCTGTTCTAAACCAAAAGGTTCTGTGCTATGGCACTGTATTCTGCTAGCACTACAGAAGTGATTTGAAAGCATTACTGCACAATGTTGCCCCACAGTCAAGTGCTGGGACACACGTGCTAGAAGCCACTGCTAATCCCACTCCAGCAAGCTGAACATTCACAAGACATACTGAAGAATGACTTCTACCTTTATCACTAGTAATGATTCCTTTCTAAGCCCACCATCTTTTATTTTTTTTTCCTTCAGCTAGAAATTAGCTTTCTATTCATGCAATATGCCCTCTGGTTTGGAAAGTGAGGTTAACACTCTGTATCCTGTGCTGGCTGGGTCCATGAGCAATGAGACGCACTGTCAGATACCACTAACTTGTCCCTACAAAAAAAAAAGCTCCACACATCAACAACAACACTAATACCAGCTAATGGGATTACACACAAACGAAACCCCTTAGTATGCCTTGGTAAATTATAATACTTGCCCTTAGTATCCTGGCAGGCAAGTATTTGTCATCCCTACTCTGCCATGAAGATATATACTGGGCACTTAAGGCAACATACCACAAAGACAACACAGCAGCGAAGGAGAAGACACACACACACCCCCACCCCATACCTGCGGGGAGGCTGATCCACTTCCATTGTTTTCTTTGTATCCAAGAAGTAGTTCTCTACCGGAGTTCTACAGGAGGAAAAACAACTGTTAGAAGGAATAGACAACAGGGGCTGTAATTCACCAATTCCTACAAACAGCATCTGTGCTTTTTCCTTGCCTGTGTTTTTAGTACTTTCTTTTGAATGTTTATTAAGATGTCTTCATGCAAACGAGCTAGTTTGTTAAATTCAAAACAGATTGCTGCAATATACAGAACTACAAAGCAGCTATGTGTGCATGGATTAGTATGAGACATCTGCAAAGGCTGACATCTCCAATTAAATTATTCATAATGATTATTTATGTCACATTTAAGCACAAATCAAAGAAACACCCAAAAGACAAAATGATAGCAGGAAAAAAAATCTAATTGATGACTAGTGTTGTTTATAGCCAACATGAGTAACAGTGGAATCACACTATCTTTCTCTGTTTAAGTACACTGGGGAGGAGAATGGAGGGTAGAAACTACCTGGAAAAAGGTGCTGGTAACAGGCTGTTTAAGACTTTAAACAAGCACAGGTAGAAAATTAAGACTTAAGAACTTCACATGTACATTCCTCTGCACTCCCAAATAAAGAAAAAACCAAAACATCCCACTGAAAACAACAAAACCAACACAACAGAAAACAATAGTTTTGGTTGGGTGTTTTTTTTTAATTTGGGGGGGGGGGGGGTTAACAGAGTTCAGAGATTTCTATTCCTAGTCTGTCTCTCCTGCTTTTCCTATGTCCTGTGTTCAGGTGTTTTTTAACCTGTACAAACCCACATGGTTTTCTGGTGTTTAAACCAAGTCAACCTGAAGTAGCAAAACGTGCCAGAAACCATCTTGGATATGATTATTTTCCAAGAGAAGCAAAGCACTGAGACGTATCGAACAAAATACATGAGGAATTCAGCTAAAAGCAATGTAACTCATTTTTTAATCAAGATGGATCCTGATAGTTACATGCAATCTTTAAAATCTAAGGCGTATACACAAGTAAAATACGAATCATAATCGTCCATGTATGTATCTGCTACAGAATTACACACACAGCTTCTGCTCTGTGTGGATACACAGGTAAGCATCCATAAGCGTAAATGTCAAAGAGGAATGATTCAATGTAAAAGGACCTTAGAAAGGTTTGACGTGTAGCAAACTTTAGGAAATCACGGTAGAAAGAGAAATCCAGACAGTGAAGGCAGGCAGGGAAATGAGCAGTCACCCAGATTCAGACAAAGAGCAATGAGCAATAACCAGCCATATAAGAACTCTGTTTGGATTTGGAAATTGCGCTTCAGCTGGCTTGAACAAAATCTGCGTTCTGCTTCAGAGCACTGTCCTGTTGAGGGGATTTATTCTTAGTGGATTAAGAGCTCTTGCTGGGTTTTAGACTAAAGCACTTCTATGTTTTATTCTCAGCTCCATTACCTGTTCGTTTTTCATATCCTGTTCATTAACCTTCCACTAACTGGAAGGTTAATGATAAGGATAATGCAAATATAAATCTATCTTCTGCTTTATAGTTTACAAAGCATCTACCATGGTAGTGCTGGACTGACAACAAAGGAAGACAAATACCAAGATTTACAAACCAACTACAAAGATTTCTTTCAAAAATCATATATTCTTATACCCATAGAAAGAATTAAAGGAAACTATGGAGGGTTTGTACATCCAATTCAGAAGAATAATTTAATAATATTTAACATATATTTTAAAACACAAGATTAAGTAATTTGTTAAGTCTAATAAGGTGTTTATGAATATGGAAGCCACAGATGCTGGTTTTTTCTGCGAAGATCCTTAAAAAGCTACCATTTCAGGATCTATGAAGAACCTCAAAAAATACCACTTAAAAATGAAAACTAATGTCACCACTTTTAAAATTTTCCTATTCTTTGAATTCACTCTGTGTGCACAAAAATAGAACCTATATTGGGGATTAGACTTTCTATTGGCATAAATCATAAAAGGGATACACTGGTAATCTTTTATATAAAAACTGGACTAGCACAAGTATCTAGCTGCTGCAATTCTAAATCACTGTGCTGTGACTCAGGGCCTTAGGGCAAAGGATCATATTCTGGTGTCCAAACAGTGAACGGTAAGCACAAATGGAAGTTGCTACATGTAAGCATGGATTCAAGAGGCTCTGAAGAGCTTAAAAGCCCTAAACCTTAAGAGCTGTTTCAGCAAAACTAGAACCACAGAGCACAGGCTAGTGTTTTGAAAGTCTTAAACCCAGCAGAGTTATATCAGGGTTTCTGGAGACCAACAGAAGTCTTTCCTTCACAAACTCATAGAACATACACCACTAATATCTTCACAGATGATCTGGAAGATGGGATCAAGTATGCCCTGATGAATTTTGCCAATGACACCAAACTGAGTGGGGAAGTGGAGACTTTGGAAGGAAGATCCACCCTGCAGGAAGACCTGGATAGGCTGTGAGAGTGTGCTAACAAGAACCTTACGAAGCTCAACAAGGACAAGTGTAAGGTCTTGCACCCGGGTGAATGCAATCCAAGAGTGCAGCACAGGCCAGGATCTACTCAGCAGTTCTGTGGAAAGGGACCTGTGAATATGAGCAAACAGCGTGTTGCTGGGCAAAGCCAACAGGATGCTGGGTTACATCAACAAGGGCATGGTCAGAAGAGATAAAGTTATTATCCCACTCTTGCTTGGGCTTGTCAGGCCACACCTGGAATACTGCGTTCAGTTTTGGTCCCTGCTATGCAAAAAGATGAGGAAAGACTGGAGAGGGTCCAGAGAAGGGGCACAAAGATGATCCAAGGACTGGGAAGCCATGTGAGGAAAGGCTGAGAGAGCTGGGTTTGTTCAGCCTAAAGAAAAGGCAGCTCAGGGGAAACCTTATCACCATGTTCTCCTGGGAAGATTCCGACTGGATGCAAGAGGAAAGTTTTTCACAATGAGAACAATCAGCCATTGGAATAATCTCCCCAGGGAAGTGGTGGATTCCCCAACACTGGACACTTACAATACTCATCTGGACAGGATTGCTGGGGCATCTTGTCTAAACTGTGCTTTTGCCAAGAAAGGTTGGACCAGATTATCCCTGACGTCCCTTCAACCTGGCATTCTATTATTGTATGATTCTGACATTGTCAACATTTTATGTACATTTTAAGTACAAAAGTCCAAACACGCTTTCCAGCCCTCAGAACTGAAAGTCCTTTTCTAACATCACAAAATGGTACTGAATATCAAGTGTTATAATCCCATTTTTTCCTAGTCTTTCCCAGTCTGCACATTCTCAAAAAGCCCTTTAACTCGGTTCAGTCGCTCACCTTGTGTTTCCTTAAATCCCTATCTCTGAAATGCAAGCTAATTAATCTTATTTATTTCTCAAAGGTATAAATAGACTCATAAGCCTAAAGAGCGAAAGCTCAAATGTCTGCATTTAAAAACATTTTACTGTTCTCCCTCCTTCTTGGGTATTCCAAAATGGAGTAAATTATGGAAAAAAGGAGAGCTCAGTACACATTTTCTTCCCTCATTTTCGTTTATTTTTTCTTTAAAAAACCCCTCTGACCAAGACTATTTGAACTGTTTCTTCATGCAACAAAGCCCATGCAGCTTAGTTAGTGAAGAGTTTATACTAAATTCATCTATGCCAAAACCCCCACAATTGCAGCCACTTCTCTATGCTGCTCACTCTCTTGGATCACACATCATTTGCGGTGATTTGTGACCACTCACATACAGCCAAATGATAAAATAAATTACAATTATTTGCTATGTATGCAGTCTTGTATTAGAAATGTCTGATTCACTAATTCCTGCCACTGAAGTATATACTAAAAGATAGCACATAGAGGAACACTCGAGCATTCACAGAAATACGTTTTTCAAAATGCAACTGTACTAGGGATATTCCATAATGTAGTGAAAACCAGCCCAAAACTGTTTACTGCTGTAAGTGTAGAAAAGCTTAGTTAAATTAGCAGTGAAACTTTAAGTAGTGATCACTAGACCTAGAATATGGCCAAAATATCTAGAACTGAAAAAAGATAAAAAGATCTGGAAACTATTTCAGAACTACAGGTTTTGACACAGTCTGAATGCCCACTTTGTTCCCCATCAAAAAGCTCAATCTTGAGACCACCACAACTGAGCTAGTAATGAATCTGTGCTTAGGGGCATTCACCCTAAACAAGCATAAGCCTTTACAGCAAATGAAGACTTTCCACAGATCACCTTTTTAATCACTGTTTCAAGCCAATCTTGCTTAGCTTGAGAGAAGTCCAGCACAACATGGTGTGTTGTGCTGTGTCCATCTGCTTATGAAATTTCTCTCCTGTTACAGCTTCCAGTGACTTGTCATACTCAGCCTCTGCACCAGCAGCAAAAAAGCACTTGCTAAACTGGAAAAGCAAAGTAATTGTGAAGCATAAGGATGAGCTGGGACTGTAAAAAACACTGTGTTCCAAATCACTACAGACTCAGGAAGGCCATGCCTCTGAAGCATGTGAAAGATGCCATCCCAGTCCTGTGACAATAATAAGGAGAACACAGCTCTGTATGTGCCTGTGTTAGAAAGTAGGAGGCTGCTTTCCTCTCCATGCTGGCTTTTTCTCCACTTGTTTTTCTCTTCTCACTGAGCTTCTCCACTTGTGTATTATGAAAAGCAACCTGGTCTAGTGGAAAGTGTCCCTGACTGTGGCAGGGGGGTTGGAACTAGATGGTCTTTAAGATCTCGTCAAATCCAAACCGTTCTAGGATTCTATGAAAACAACATTATCAGGCAAAGAAATATATACTTAAAATCTAGTTATTAAAAAAGAGAATATTTATCCTCACAATAATAGATGCCATGTCACAAACTAGGAGTAAATGAATTTCAGTGTCGATGTGAGATAATTATTTCCTGCTACCATTCATAGTAAATGACATTGTGAGGCTTTCACAGTACACAGCAAAAAAACAGGTAATTTTCAGACAAAGCAATCTCAGTATTTTTCATATCCGTTTATCTTGACATACATATAGACATAGATAAAAACAAAGAGGAAGACTTTCAGTGGCGTTAATGAATTCTATGCAACCAATGTACAAACTTGTGCGACAATTAAATTGTGTTGGTTACCTGTGTCACAGAAAAAGTGTTAATTTTTTGATGTTACAATAAATTCACATCATACAGCACACCAGCCAGGAGCTAATCAGGTACTACCTCTGTGAAATTTAGCGCAGGGTTAGCAAGAAGGTAGTTAAGATAAGATGCCTTTGTGAGAACAAGCCACAAGCAACACTAGGTTTGCCTTCTAGTACAGTATTCTCCTCCCCCTGCTAAAGGCATCACTAAGAGGGGTGGGAGGACTCACCACACCGTCACTCTGTGGCTTAGGTTGTTTGGTAGGATCCAAAGCAAAGATAGTATACTCAGAGAGAAAAGCAGGTTCTGCTATCATCCCGGCTAGCAGCTGTCATTCAATGCAAAAAGTAGGAAAACGAAAATGAATCAAGTAATAAGGTAATGAACGTTGCACGATTTTACTCAGTTTTCCACACTATTCAAAATATCACAATACAGCCGTTTACAAGACAACAGATATCGATAAAGGCAGGACATAACCAGAAAACACACATTAGATCATTTCAGAACAGCCAAAATACACTGTATCAAAATGAAATTGCAAATTATTTCCTCCCCAGTAGCCAGGACGTTTCATGCTTCAAATAGGTACCAATATACCCAGTCATGGTGCAAGATTGGTATGGCTGCATCTTCTTATTAGTGAGTTCATCCTTCATTCTCAGATGCTGGGTACCCAACAATTAAAATATTCAAGTACTTGCTCACAATATTTTTGTTACACCAGCAGATCATTACCTGCTACATCTTTACAGTCGAATTACAGGCAGAGCTGTCTAATGAGTCCTATAATTACACTACCTAATGCTTTCCAATTCATACATGTGTTTTTATCTGCACTTTTTAATTTTTGTAATCACCTATTCAGCAAGGCTTTAAAACTAGCTGTTTAGTGAACTTGGAGGTGGGGAAGAGGGTATTAAAAGTCACCAAAAATTATTCACATATGCCTGGAAAAAAGGCAAGAAACAACCTGTTAGTCTGCCAAAATTAAGCAGATATAAATATTTCCACAACGGATTCTTGCACTTCAGGATGTGGCCTAAAACCCATTCTGAATTATCTCAGTGGCTTCAGAAACATTAAACATATCTGGTGTATAATGTCTAATGTATCACTTGCACCGCATTAGTGCTATGCCAGTGATGTGACCAATAAAACTAGAGAAGCAGGGAATCCAACTAGACTGAAGCACACTGGAAACAGCCACCATGCGCAAAGATGTAAATAATCCTTTAAGTAACCTTCTCTAATCCTCGGAGTGCCGTCAAAGCACACTTGAAGCTTGCAATAGAAATCCTACTAAGATCTTCAAACGTTCTGCTTCAAACATACTCCAGGGTAAATGAACACCCTACCCCATACTGACCTTCATCTCAGGCACCAAATTAAGGCTATGGTATGGCTGATCTTTTGTCACAAGATTTAACTTTTTTTTGCAGTAAAATCTTACTAACCAGTGAATGCACCAGGAGTTGTAAAATCCAGGCTTTAGCTACAAACTAGGTTATACAGCCTCCAAAATTTAGTTTTAAATTTGCATGTCAGAAAGGAAAAAAATAGACACATGCCTAAACCACTACCAACTCTGCACGGCAATGTCTGTTTAGAAGTACTTTAAGTATATGAATACAGGAAAGATGCAGCATGAGCAAAGGTACTGCAGGAATATTATTCCAGCTTTACCTATCCTGCTTTATTAATAGCCCATGCTAGGAAAACATTCAAATTAACTTAAACAGAGTCATTACATAGCAGTAGAGTGAGACTGAGAAGTACCTTGGCTAGTTTATCTTTAGCTCTAAGGAGAGCTATATATATTGTGCTCTGCTGTCAATTCCATAACACTCATGAGGATGTGAGTGATATTTGATCTGCATGACTGGGAAGTCACCCACAGCAAGCTATCAGCTGATGGCTCCAAACTAGTTTTGTTATCTTCTGCAGGTGGGCCTGACTTGCAAATAAATATATATAATATAGAACAGAAACTTATCCGAACTTCTAGGAACTATACTGAAAATGACTGATGTATTTCACCTCAAATTCTGTTTGAGAGTCAACGCAGTAACAGTTTGAAAACCAAACTTCTATTCTTCCCTAGAAAAGACTGGAAGCACTAAGTAAGCGTGTTTTAATCATCCAGGGCTGTTTCAAATGACACCAAGACTAACTTAGAAAGCATCTGTTATGCAAATTGTCTGCAGAGGTTCTGTGCGAGTACCAATATATGCTTTTGCCTAACACTGTACTCATATTTTATGACCTACTTGCAAGAACAGAATACAGAACTAGACAGATTTCTGCTTCTTCCTTATACATGGTAAGATTATGAGCTTCTCTAACATTGCCTGCGGAGATCCACAGCTCCACTAAAATAGAAGCTGAAAAAGCAGCTTACCTAGTATTCCATGAATGGAGTGCATAAGTTTGTTGGTTATTTTTAAACACTGAGCATGTTTTAGAATCTTGAAAACTAAAACCACCTTATCATTACAGAATATAAAGCAAGAATGTTTGCCTGTACCATTTATTCTTATTCTTTGAGCAGACTAATGCAGCTATTTACAACTGTAATTCACTCTGAAACTGGTTTCATTCCAAAAATATTCCGAATTTAAATCAAAGCTTTCACATGCAATACTTGCAACTTTGGTATTACAGCACTAAAAAAATGAAGACATGATCTATTAAAGACATACTAAAACATAATAGCCCAGAGAGGACAGAGAACATATGAGACAACTACGAAACACCGTAATTTTGCTTAGCTTTCAGTACCAAAAGAGTTAGCAATTATTTGTGTACTACAAGAACATTTTAGCATATGATATTCTTCAAACAAACATTTTCAATGTATTAAATGTTGTCTAACTTCAGTTCATTGTAATGCCACTGCCCTCTATACATGAAACATCTGCCTGGTCAAATGAGAACACTGCAAAAAAAATGCCCACCCCCAGTGACATAATGCATCCATATAATCAGGGTATTTACTTTTAGAGATAGTATGCAATATCTGCATCTTCTTAAAGCACAGTAATACTGCCCCTGAACTGAATTTTATGAAAATCTAATCCAACAAACAGATTTCCAAGACAATTTGCTTTTAATCGTTGTCAACATTTATGAGAAATAGAGAAAAGAGATTTCATGTCTCGATCATTTAAATTTGTCTTCATTTTAGAGAAATTTTCCATTTGCTGTAAAACCAGTCCTTACAAAAAATAGAAGAGGTTTTCCATCCCCTCAGCAGCTTCTCTACCTTCTGAATTTCTAATCACAGGATATGTTTCACAAGTAAAATTCTCATAACAGCTCCCTAAGCCCAAGGACAACTGTAAACTTGAAGTCACTTTAGTACTCTGTTTCCATTCTTAACCTTATTTCTCATTCTGCCTCTCTGCTCAGTCCAGTGTAACCACTGTATATAGAGCATAATGTTCTTCCAACGTAACTCAGCATGTCCTGCAGGGAATCCTTTGCTTCTGCTGTTTGTCTGGAAAAGTAGTCTGAAAAAAGCAGTCTGCTGGAGGCAACATATATCTAATGAAGCACTACAAGACAAAACGTAGTTCTACAGAAAGCATTGATACATGCAGGTGACAGCAGTAGCAGCCAACAACATTTGAACACATAAAATAAAGATGACGGTGGATTATCTCCTCTGTTCGCTCTAGGAGGCGAGTCAGGGTTACCCATCACCCTGATAGTGATTTTAATGATGTTTTATTGTGGATAACATAACTTTTTGTTGTTGTTTGTGGGCTCTTGCAGGGAGAGGTGTGGGTGCTGTTTAATTGTGATAATTATTACTGGTATGATTAGAAACATTCACAAGGGCCCAGTTTAAGCCTTTAGGCTCACCCACCTTAAGTTACTTGTGCAGTTAACTGGATTCTCCCAACTTTTCAACCAAAGTTAGGCTCTCTGAATGTAACTTCTGTCCCACTACATCACTGGGTTCAGTTCATGGGTAAGGCTTTTAAGACCTGAGGATTTAAAAGGTTTCCTAAACTGGGAGTTAACCATTACAGCTTAAAGGTCTGTTTTATTCATCTGAAACACTTCAGTTTTTAACCTAAAAATTAGACTATTTGTACCTATAAATGCACAGACAATAGCGGTATTGAAGAATCAAAGAAAAAATGAAAAAGGTTTATCAAGGAGACAAGTTAGATTGGGGGGTTTTTAAGTTAAAGATACAGAAAAATAGTTCTCAACTGACCTCTTTGTCTGGTGGTAACGAGTCTTCATCAGTCTGATCCGTAAATGAAGAATTGCTGCTGCTTCTACCAAGTGGTGGAGGGGATTTGGAAGGGACCTACACAGAAAACACATATATCAACTAGTAATAATACTAAAGTCCAGAACTAGTCATTCCATATTATAATTTACTTCAACAATTACTAACTGTAGCATCTCTAATTTACTTCAACAGTTACTAACTGTAGCATCTTAGAAAAGCCTGGTCTAGATCTTCCTTTTAAAGAAGACAAGCGGCTCCACATACTGTCTGTGACGAGTTCTACCTTACTACAAGGCCTCTAGAGCAGAATATGTCATGAATCAGCTACAAGAGCATGCAACAACATTAGTTATTTTGATTATTTCTGACCATGCTCCTCCTAGACCAGATTTGAAACTCACGCCTCCTAATACTTCAGCAACACAGTACAGTTGCTTGATGTTTAAAAGTTTACAAACTAAAAGGGATTCAAGCACTTACATATGGAACACCATCCAATTCCTTTAAGACACTAACGACAACAACAAAACAACCGATAAAAGAAGGAAAAAAACCAACCTGCTTATAAAAATGAAGCTAAACAAAGAAGAGCAGAAGAAAATGACACATTTCATGGTATCTATATGAACCTGTTCTTCCTGTCAGCACTGAGCACCTATTCAAAGACATTTCACAACTTCGCGCTGAGTGAGGTTGCAGCAAGCCACGCCAAGCCATCCCAAATGGAGCCTGACAGCCTCATACTTCAAAATTCAAGTATAAAACTTCAGTATAAATGCACTGAATATTAAAATATCGACAAGCTTTCATGTACAAAGAAACTAATTTGCAACATCTCTCATTAGGTATATTCTACAGCATCATCAGAATGAACAAAGTGTTTAAAGAGAACCCCAACAAACCAAAAACCACCACCAAAAAAAAAAACCAACCAGTAACTACCACAAATCCTTTAACTTTGTTGCAGCACCATCACTGAGGGTGCATACATAAATTCTGCCTTGCAAAATGCCTGCCTCGCATGACAGTTGGATGTTACAGAACATGATTGCCAGAGTAGCAGACCACTGAAAAGATATTGCCAAAAAAAGACACTTTTTTTTTTCGGAGAATTACACTCAATTTATAGCCTAAATCTATAAGCACATTTTGTAAAGTTTGGATACTGATGAAGTAACTTCAATATCACACAAAACACGAGACTATTCCAAAATAGGTCACAGTTACAGGTCTGACCCAAGTGGGTGCATTGCTCCCACCTGAAAATACAACTCAAAAGCCAAACATCTCACCTAGCACCACATAAACCATTCACAATAAAAGCTCTATGTCCTGCTGCAAAATCTAAGACCAAAAATATCCACAGGGTTTGAGAAACAACAGTGATCTATCCATGCCAACAACTCTCCTTCTCTTGTTCTTATTCCCTAACCTAGTACCAGTGTGGTTTCAGCTGGGATAGTTAATTTTCTTCCTAGTAGCTGGTGCAGTGCTGTGTTTTGGATTTAGTTTGAGAACAACTCTGATAACATACCGCTGTTTTAGTTGTTGCTGAGTAGCACTTACCCTGATCAAGGACTTTTCAGTCTCCTGCTCTGCCAGTGAAGAGGGGCATAAGAAGCTGGGAGGAAGCAGAGACAGGACACCTGACCCAAACTGGCCAAAGGGCTATTCCATACCACAGCACGTCATGCCCAGTATAGAAACTGGGGGGAGTCACCTGGAAGGAACTGATTGCTGCTCAGGTTGGGCTGGGTATCGGTCAGCGGGTGGTGAGCAATTGTATTGTGCAGCACTTGTGTTTGTTCGTTTTCTTCCTCTTCCCTTTCCCCTTTTAATTTTGTATTTTCTCCCCTTATTTCCCTTATCATTACTATTAGTAGTAGCAGCATTATACCGTACTTTAGTTATTAAACTGTTATCTCAACCTGTGGGTTTTACATTCTTTAATGTAAAGATTAAAGGGGGAATTCTCCTCCCCATCCCACCTGGGGAGGGGGGAAGGAGGGAGGTGAGCGACCGGCTGCATAGTACTGAGTTGCCAGCTGGGCTTAAACCATGACACAGTGATTTAAAGATCACTTCTGGCCCTCACCAAACAGGAGAAAAACAGTTTCCATAAGTTCACCATCGCCACTTTGGTGCTGTTGAGAAGGAGCACGAACGTATTTCTTCGTCTCTTCACTCCGCCCTTAATGGTTCTACAGATTTCACTGCTCTAGAACAGAGATAACGTAACAGGATAGAAGAGTTCAGCTGGAAGGGACCTACAACAATCACCCAGTCCACCTACCTGACCACTTCAGGGCTAACCAAAGGTTCAAGCGTGGTATTACAGGCTGTGGGAAAATTACTGGG
Source organism: Strigops habroptila (assembly GCF_004027225.2). Lineage (NCBI taxonomy): Eukaryota > Metazoa > Chordata > Aves > Psittaciformes > Psittacidae > Strigops > Strigops habroptila. The sequence continues at coordinate 151,280,300 of NC_044277.2, read as the reverse complement.
ATGGGGGAATTAGAGAAAACTGGGGCTTAGAAGTTGTAGTATAAAGGAAATTTTTTAGGGTGAAATACAGTTGGTACTTTCAGGACATTTGGTACACATGGAATCTGCTCCACCACGGCTCCCTATCCAACACGACCTGCCATCTTAGCACATGCTACTTTGTCCAGAAGGGAGGGACAGCAACAAAACCCTTACTAAACCCCAGAAGAACCACATCCACCACCTCCCCTTCATCCAGTACGTAGGTGACCTTATGGAAGGATATGAAATTAATTAAAGAGGACTTTCCCTTTGTGAACCCATGCTGACTGTGCCTGATGCTTGCACTGCTCTTTAAATGCCCTTCAACAGCACCCAGTATGATCTTCTCTGTAATTTTTCCAGGAACTGAGGTTAGACTAACAAGCCTGTTGTTTCCTGGATCTTCCCTCACACCCTTCTTGTAATCTGGAATAACACTGGCTAGCTTCCAGTCAGCAAGGACCTCCCCAGACTCCCAAAAGGACTGAGAGGGGTCCTGCTGTAACATCTGCTAGCTCCTTCAGTACTCCGAGATGAATCCCATCAGGTCCCATGGAGTTGTGAACATTCAGCCAAAACAGCTGGTCCCTTACAATTCCAGCATCCACAAATGGGAAGTCATTGTTCCCAGAGTCATGGTCCTCCAACTCAGGGGACCCCAAGGTCTGTCAGTGTTACTAAAGACTGATGTAAAACCACACTGAATGTCTATGCCTTTTCTTCATCCCTGTTTGCCAGGTGACCATCTTCAACGAGTATCGGTGCAGGAGACACATGGAATTGCAATAGCTTTTTTCCTTGCCAGAAGTTAGATACTGATGTGTTCTTCAGCCTGTGAGGGGCAGAGCACAGGTACTCTCAATCTGAGAGACAACATCAGTCAGCTAAGCATTCAGATGAAAGAGGGAAGGCTACAAAGGCCTCCTCAGAAAAAGTGTTACACTTGAGAAGTTCTACCTCTGGATTTAAGCAGTCTTAGGTCAGCAAAGTTAGTCTCGGGCACAACAAGCCAGAGTCCAAATGACTAGTTCTAGCCTCAAAGCAGAAGATATACAGCAGAGAGGGCATGGTGAGTGAAGGCTCCCTACAACAGGGTATAGGAGAGAAAAGCGCAAAAATGAATGCAAACAAAAACCTCACACCACTAAGAAATGTGATGTGTTTGCAAAATTTGGGTTGAAAATGTCTTGATAGAAAGTAGATGATAATCTATATGACAACAGAGTACCCAACAAGCATAATGCATTTTTAAGGATCCAAATTACTAAAAGCAAGGTAACAAAAGTAAATTCCACACTCTCTGCAAGACTCCGGTACACTTTACAGGCCTCAAAACCTTCTTGCTCCTTCCTCATTTACAGAATCTGTTTTCAAATGAGATATGAGGGGTGAGCAGACAGGCCTATTTTACTTTTAAAAACCAAATTTAACTCCAATTTCCTGCTAGTGTTCCTTGAGAGCAACTGAAGAATAAGCAATACTGCAAGACAACTATTTTAGACATTGAAAATCTGTTCTCATTTTCTGCTTCATGTCAACCCTTGAGTTAGATGACCCACTCTGTCCACAGTATAGCAGACGAGGTGAAAGTATTGTTTACTGTAAGCTCTTGTATTAGCTCTCACAAAACTTGTCCATGTTCATCTTCACAACCAAATCAAGACTGCAATATATTACACGGTTGGGCGCACAGGCCTAAACTTATTCACAAGGCTGATTTTCAGCAAGTACCAATCCTTTAACACATGCACTGAATATCCTGAACTAAGTGGGTCACAATATTGCATGCAAGGTATCATAATTTAGCTGCTGCTCATTGAAAACAGTAAGCTCTGCAGCTCAATCTCTTCACACTGTGCTCAAAGTTCACCACATATGCCAACTCACTGGCAAAAATGTACTTAACTCTACTAACTAGAGAAGACTCAGGGTTAATAACTATGAAAAAGCTTAAAATAAAACTCAACGAGCTACGTAAAGCTTTACAGTAGATCCATCTCCAAAAATACTGCCCCTGTCTGACAAACGAGTCATTTACATAAATGCTACATAGCTCCATGTCAGCAGTTTTGAAACCATGGTCTAACACTGCAACTATGCAGTGTTAGATCTCCCGCTGGTTCAAGTTACATCCAGATCAAGCTCAGGCAACTGATGGCCTACTTGTAGAATTAACCACATTATCTGCCTGTAGCTTAACATTCACATGATACAGAGCTTGTACCAGTTTTATTCTTCTAGACTCCAAGATGAAAAGGATACTTAACCCAGCAAAAAGTCAAAAAGACACAGGCGGGTATCATCTTTTTCAGCACAGAGTTGGCCAATACAAAGTTAACTTGTCAAAGTCCTTCTACACAAATCTGAGCTGGTAGAGAGCATTTATTCTGCTTCAACACATGCATGAAATCATCACAACAGTTTTTTGGCTGCTGTCACTTCACGGATACTCTGCACGCATGTCATATCTAACGTGCACTATTATCACTTAAAACCAGTAGTTTCTAGAATTCAACACCAATCATAACTTTGTGAAAGTACACAAGAGAAAAACGGCCAACTAAATTATGACTAAAATCCCAAAAAGCCTTGCTGTCAGCTTTATACTACATTGTCAGTTCTTCCACAGTTAAAAGAAAGGAAGGATAAGGTATGCAGGTCAGCCTTCTGAATGATGGAAACAGAAAGGACTTACAGGAACTGAAAGAACAAACATTCAGATGAGATAAAAAGATAATTATCCATCGCAATGCCGGATCATTACCCAGCACACGGGAAAGCGTCAGACAGGCTGAGAGAGTTGGGCTGGTTCAGCCTGAAGAAGGGAAAGCTCCAGGGAGACCTTGTAACAGGCTTCCAATACTTAAAGGAGGCCTAACAAGAAATCTTGAGAGAGGCTTTGGACAAGGGCCTGCAGTGACAGGGCAAGGGAGAATGGCTTGAAACTGACAGAGGGGAGACTGAGATGAGACATTAGGAAGAAACTCCTGGCACAGGGTGCCCAGAGAAGCTGTGGCTGCCCCATCCCTAGCAGTGTTCAAGGCCAGGTTGGACACAGGGGCTTGGAGCAACCTGCTCTAGTGGAAGGTGTCCCTGCCCGTGGCAGGGGGTTGGAACTGGATGAGCTTTAAGGTCCCTTCCAACCCAAACCAGTCTGTGACTCTTTAAACGCTGACGAAGAGTTCCACGTCTATTTCGTTCTGTTTGACGTTCAATTAAGAGGTGGGTTTTACATTCCCCCAGGAGCCAGCCCTTCGCCTTAGCAGAGTGGCTGTAAAGAACACCCTGCGCAGCCCTTGCAGAGGCTCCCCCCTAACACCACAGCCACCCTTCCAAGTGACAGCGAAGCCGCCCGGCGCTGACGGAGCCGGCCCACCCCGGAGCCCTCGGCCGGCCGCCACACGCGGGAGCCAAGGCCTGCGCTGCGCGACCCTCCTGCCGCCGGCCCCGGGACGCCGAGGCCTTGCCGGGCGAAGCGCGGCCCTGCCCGGCCGGGCACTGCGAACCGCCCGGAGCTGCGTCCCGGCCCCTCTGCGGTACCTGCGACGGCAGCGGGGCGGCTCGTCCCCTCGCCCCGCGCGGCGACGCCTGCTCCTGCTCCTCGCTGATCTTCTGCTTCAGCTTCTTGAACATGGTGGCGGGAGGGAAAGAAGGAAAGAAGGAAGGGACCGGCGGCGAGGGCAGCGCGGTGCGACCCGCCGGCCGCCCAGGGGCGGGAGAGGGGCGCGGCGGGGAGGGTGATGGTGGCGGCGGCGGGACTGAGCGCGGCTCGCCCCGGCCCCGCGGAGCCGCCGCCGCCGCCGCTCCCTCTCCTTCCCGGGTCCCCCCCCTTCAACGGCGGAGCAGGTGAACGCCGCGGTGCTGCGCCTGCGCCGCCAACGTGGAGCCGAGCGCCGCGGGCGGTACGGGGTGCGCCGAGGCACAAACTTCCCGGTGGGATGACCGGCGCCATGGCTCGTCCCGCCCCGGGAAGGCCCGCCCGGCCGGCGGAGGGGAGGCACTGCCCGACCGGCAAGGGAGGGAGAGCGGAGCTGTGACAGCCGCCGCCGCCGCCCCGCTGCGCGCTCCGGCGCTGTGAGGGTTTGTAAGCCCTTGGTTGTTACCACCGAGGTGCTCGATTCTCGGGTTTGTGAAAGCTCCCGGCTAAAAAGATAAGCAAAAGTTGGTTTTTTGAGACTGCCTGAAAAAGCTGTCCGCTAGTAAGATCGCAGAATGGTTTGGGTTGGAAGGGACCTTAAAGATCACCCAGTTCCAACCCCCTGCCACGGGCAGGGACACCTTCCACTAGGAGAAAGTAAGTCGCATTGATTTCATTTAGTCCAACCTAAAAGCTTCTGAGTACTCCTCTGCTTGTAAACATGAGGTATATTGCTTACAAATACAGTACCACTGCCTCAGAGTGCTTATCAATATGGTGATAGGCGCTTTATATATATAAATATATATATGAATATATATATCTCTCCACTCTATTTGTGGAAAGGCGGCATTTGCCACCACTGTTCTTGTTATTATGTCTTTGAAACTACGGAGGAAATGTTCTTGGCGGCTTTAGGTTAAAACCTATGGCTTTAGAGCCCTTGTTGGCTGAATTTTGAGTGTGCGTGGCCAGTCCATGTAGATGCAGAGAGTTGTCAGCAGTAGCTGCCGTTCATTATCCAGCAGTGGGATTGTTTGGAAACTTACCATGTTGACAGTGATGTTGTATTAAGGCTAGGAATACATTATGCTATTTACAAGAAATCATAGAATCCCAGACTGGTTTGGGTTGGAAGGGACCTTAAAGCTCATCCAGTTCCAACCCCCTGCCACGGGCAGGGACACCTTCCACTAGAGCAGGTTGCTCCAAGCCCCTGTGTCCAACCTGGCCTTGAACACTGCCAGGGATGGGGCAGCCACAGCTTCTCTGGGCACCCTGTGCCAGCGCCTCAGCACTCTCACAGGGAAGAGCTTCTGCCTAATGTCTAATCTAAGCCTACCTTGCAGCGTGTGGTCTTCTATACAGTGCCATACTAAGGAGACTGTATGTGGTAATTTTCCTATGCTAAAGTCTTAGTTGATACATGTTAAGGTGATTAAATAATTGGAACTCTGTTAATGGGTTGCAATAATACTAACTCAATGTGGTAATCACACGGCAGTTTGGTATTTTTTACTACAGCAAGGTCTTTTGTTGTTTAAATTCCAATGTACATAATCACCTTCTGTTTTCCGCAGGAAGTGCCTAACCTGGGTTTTATCAAGAGGTTAAGTAATATTTGTATAATTTAGTCATATATTGATTGGTGGCATTTAAGCAAATCAAAGACTGTGTTTTTGAAGTGCTACAAACCAGCAATATTTTGTGCTATGTGTCTAGAGTTGCTCAGACAATACAAAAGTGGTATCCCTTATTAAACGGTAGTATAAGAATTATGAACATATATGTAGTAACTCCACAAAATACTATCATAAACCTTCCAAAAGGACTTTAAATGTTTTAGCACCTGGGCAAGTTTGATGAAAACATTTTGTAATATACAAAGCATTTAATCTAATCCCCAGAGGAGTCTTAGGGGAAATGTCTGGAACCATATTTCTGTACACATACACGTATGGTGTCAAAGTCCTTTACTTAACTGAATAGTACCTCTATATATATAGAGGGTCAATCTGATCTTAGTAGATTTCTTTGTGAAGTTAAAAGTAGTAGTTGAAAGTGAACATTTGCCCCTCCTTTTTTGTCTTCCAGTACACCAGTTATCATAGGCTAAACAAGAGAAATATGACATTTTGGTACTGTCTGTGAAAGATGAATGTATATCTGCAAACAGCCCTTGTTATGGTAGATAATTAAGAATAAAGGTCTGTTCCAAATGAAATCTATAGCAGTCATTAAAGTATTTCCGTGGGAAAGGGAATAGAGCATAAAGTAAAAGACATTGTTTTCATAGCAGTCTAGACTTCTCTAATCGTCAGCAACAGCAGCCCACACATCCCTGCAGTCCCATTCCTTGCCTCATGCTAGCTCCAGCGCTTGTCAGACCTTCCCTTAGTCATTTCTGCGTGTTGAGTCTGCAGAAAAATAGCCTGACAAAAGAGCAAATGATTTTCTGCTGACTTACTGTGCTGAGTCCCCCGAGTACAGGAGCTGCTGCAAGAGAGACAGAGGCAGGCAGGAGCTGGATAGCTTTATGTTGCCAGAATTGTTTCAGACTGCAGGAACTGAATTAATCCCACTAAGTGCTACTTCAAGTTCAGCTTACAAGCAACTCCGTTACTGAAAGAATTGATAGTATCTCAACCAGTAACTATCTTAGCTGCTAATGATGCTTGAAGTATTCATGCATATAGCCTCCAGCCAGTCTAATATGATTTTTAAAATGCTGTCTTTAAATTCCTGCAGCTTTCTGAAGTCACAAAAAAGCCATGGACATAAATTATGAACATGACTTTCAGTGCTCTTTTCCACACCTACAACTCCAATTACCCTGTGAGAAATGTACAAATTTGTGAGCAGCTAGCTCTTTCAATCCCGTCATCCATCACAAATATGAAAAGACATAAAGGAAAGCAACACAATATATACTGTTTCTGATAACTTTTTAATGTTGGTTCATATTTTGTTTGGAAAGGAGGTTTGCTGTGTTTGAAATCTTCCTTACATTATCATCCTGCTGTTAAAATAATGTTTAGTATGAAATATTCTTATTATTCCTACTGGATAATATTTGACATTGAGGGAGTTACTTGAAAATTAAATGAACACGAACTGGTAACAGAGTAAACAAACCTAAGCAGAAAGGAGCACTTATCATGTAACAGGAGTTATTGTCTAGAGCTTATGTACACTAGAGCTATAAACTGTTCTTTATAGACAGTTTATGGAATGTTGCATTGGGTAATAAGTTCAGTTTTACTCCTCATCAAATTCAAAACACTAATGTTGATGTTAAAGCAGTCAGGGAGTGTACCATACATAAAAATGCACAGGTAATCAGTTTCAGTTAGGAAGTATTGTGATCTTTACTACAGCACAAAGGTTAGAAACAACAGCACGTTATCTGATAGTGCAGTGACAGCTCATTGTACCTGAAGCCTACAGAATGAGGAGAAATAGCTGTGCAAAGTAAATCCTTCATAGTGCTGTGATTAGCACCCTGAAAGCTTTAATATTAATAAAATAGCTAATCAGAGCATTTGTCTAGCCCAATTTGATTGCCGTTTTTGCTTTTGTATCTAAATGTTGTGACTTACAACGACCACCAGATGACAGTGTTCCAGAAGATTATAACTACGCCTTTACAGAGTCATTGTCAGTATTATAAATGCAAAACTATATCAAGAGTGGGATGGGCGTTTTAAAACATTCAGGTCAGGGAACTGAGAAAAAACAAACCAAACCAAAAATCCTTCTGTGTACAAAGCTCTAAGTAACTTGCTGGGTATCAATTAAATTCCTTTACCGTGTGACTGACTTCATGGTTGCTTTGCAAACAGTCTATTTGCTATTTATTTGTATATTCATATATTCACCTGTGGTGCCCAGATATTGGTCTGATCTCAGTGAAGGTATAACTGAGCAAAAAGGTTCATTAATAGCCATCCGAATAAAGACAGTGAGTAATTTGACGGAGAAGTCAGGTCTGTGTTTTCAAAATGCACAAGGCTATGAAGAGAGCAATAGCACTGTCTGAGGGAGCTGAAAGGTAGCCTAAAGGCTGCAGCTGCTCAAACTGACAAGACAAAAGGCATTAACTCACTTCAGAGTGAAGAAAAGCTGATGGGCATTGCTGCTCTGCACCTCTCTGCTCTATAGGGAAAGTTGTTCAGAGATCACATTTAATGTCATACACCTCTCTTGTCAAAAGTACAAAGTGCAAGCTCAGGAACTGAAGACTACTAAGAACCACTCACTAGTTAGGACTGCAGGAGGAGAAAAATTATCTGGATTTATTCAGCTGCAAGACCATGAGCCGTCTTTCTGTGAATGGGAATGTAAAACATGGAGAGATTCAAAAATGAGTGACAGGATTCAATCCTGCAAGATTCTTACTTTCCTAAAACAAAAATCTTCGTTTTATCACTACCTTGTTAAGTGGCATTGCCTTTCTGCTCTGTCTAGAGCATCAAAACCTTTCTCCTAACTTCCACTGCACTTGAATTGTACCTTAAAAGGTCTGGACATCACAGAAAGGGAGCCAATGATGCTATAAAACAGCAGATCCTTTATATCAACAGTGGTGCTAGTCATGAGTTTGATTTTAAATTAGCTGGCAGCAGACTCTTGTATGAGTGCTTTCATTCTTTCTTCTATAATCACTATATAGTGATATCTATATACAGATAGATATAAAAAAACCCCCAAAAAACCCCAAAAAACCAAACAAGCCACCAAAATCAACCCAAAAAATTAAATCAAACCAAACCAAATTTATATGGGCAGTGATGTTGTATGTAAAAAGAGACAATAACTTGTTCCTGAAGGCAAAGCTTCATCTTGGCAGAGGTGTGGGCTGGTTTCAAGGAGACCTGGGTTCTATTCCCAGATCTCTCAGTGCCCTGATCACCCACCCTGGGCAAGTTACTTTGCATCTCAGTTCTTCTGTTGGTATTTTAAAATCAATTACAGTGATGCTACCCAGTTTCCTGCAAACACATGGTTAGTTTTCCTCTTTGCTTGGTAGAAAGGTGAAAGGAATGGCTGCTCATTTAGATACTTTTTAATAATACTGAGATACACATTCATAAGAGAATTATCTCCCTGCTGGCATTTACTTCTGATTCTATGATAACATTTTCCCCTTAAGCACTCTCGTTAAGAAACAGCAAATGATTTTGCTTAATCAATTACTAGTCATCAGGGCTAAGGATACATGGAAAGATTTTGAGACTGAGGTTTTTCAGTTGGGAAGAGCTAAAAAACCTACTTTAATTTCTGCGATCCCTTTAGCTAAATGCTGAACACCTAAACCCACATCACTGGAGATGCTACACTCAGCAGAATTCACTGCTGAGGAAAGTCACTGAGTCATAGCATGACAGATTCTTAAAGAAGTGTACTGAATAACATTTGCAATTACCAAGGTAAGCAACTATTTCATGGAGAATCAGGAAGTGTTTTTTCCCTGATTACAATACTGTGTAATTTGACAGGTCATTAAGGAGAACATTCACTTTCTCTCTGGCATCAAATTTATAGAACTGATGGATGCAGAATACAGAAAAGTGATTTAGGAAGAATTATACTACTTCACTGCATCACAGTTTCTAGAATCTACAAAACAGAACAAATACACGTGTTTGTTCTGTGATAACACGAAGCCATTACATAGAAAAGAACAAAGACGAGAGTTTTATGTAGCTAGATCTATCAATTAGTGCTTGAATTCAGGACATACGAAGGTTATGAATATAACAGATCTCTAAGAACACTAAATCAATTTCAAATTAGGAATTTGTCAGTATTTAGGATGATATCCTGATACTGCTATGTTGTATTGTAGTACTCCAAATTTCCTGCCACTTTTACATTTCAAATGTTTAAGGGAAGTGTTTCTCATCCTTCTCAACTCCTTTTTCTAGCTCCCAGGATGTACTATAAGCTTTGCCACTGTGTAAGGTGGAATATCTGGTTGAAGAGACCCAGGGCTCCAGGCCTGAAATTCCTTTCATGTGTGACCTACTTCTCAATGACAGGCTCAGAGGGCATTTCTCCGTGAAGAAAAGTAACTTTCCTTTCAGCTGAAAATAGTGAATACATCATCACCTCTGCCGAACTACTACAGGAGCAGAGTTGGTTTTCAGTATTGATTTGCATGCATTATACCTGGCTTTCTTGAAGTGCTTTAGAAACAAAGGCATGGTAAGTCTGGTGGCTTGGCATAAAAAGGGCAAGACAACCATGTCATTTATTACTCTCTCTCGCTACATTAAAGGATTTCAGGCAATTTTATTGTTATTTCCAACACTGCCAGGTCCTTCTTATGAAACCAGGAGCCTTATTGTGAGCTTATTCTGATTTAGCAGCAATTAGCAGGCAACCAAAGAAACTCAGAGTTATGATGCAAGACACTGTTTACTAAAGAATTTGCAGTACAACTTTTCCTCTGCGGCTCTTTTCTATTAAACACATGTGTTACTACTTATTCACAGAAGTGCTACACTGAATTATTTACTGGAGATGAAGGTCAGACCTTGTGCTTAGGCGGGGGGGCTGCTGTGGATATTTGGGTCAGAATACACAGAACTCATGGAAACACTAAGATGTAGTTCTGTCTCCTGCCAGTAATGACTAGAGACATGTTGTTTAGTCATTTGATTTCCAAGTGTGAAGTGTCATGTATTGTTCTTCTATTATCCTACCCTATTCAGTTCATCCCTGAAACTATCAAAAATAGCAAGAAACATTATTTCTCCATCGTGTAGCTCCCTAGACCTCCATTCAACTCATTCTTCAATAGAAACTCCCACAATCCAAAGCACTAAGTTAATCTTGCAGTTAAGACACGGAAGGAAGAGAAAAAGCCCATTATGGTCAGACAGAGTGTCGCAAACAGTTAAAATTTCATACTTATACTATAAATATGCACACAAATACTTAGAAGGAAGGCATAACTTCCTTTTGGCTCTGTCCAGATACTATAAGAAAGATACCTCTTCACTTGCTGTCATACTGCATTAACCACCATCATGCTATTATGTAATTCTTGTTCAAAGTGTGCTCTAAATTTAACAGTTTGCACCCAAAAGGTTTCATGCAGCATTTTCTCCTCTTCCTCCATGTATTAAACACTGCTTGAAGTTAATTAAGCTCAATATGAAGGTTCATATATTCATTAAGTTAATTATTCAAAATATTTTTCTAGATCTTTAATTCTTCATAGTCTAGTGATGCAAACTTTTGCTAGACCATGAGGGGCAATGCTAAGCCAGTAACATACCGCCAGGTAAGATTGAATTTAGCTCTTGCCAAACTCTTACAACCTTTTAATTTCCTATAGCTATAAGCAATGTCAGAAAGTCTCATTGGGCAATATACTGCCCACAAGCCACATGGGCTCAGGGTCTTCTGGTGTAGCCCATTTAGCATGTACTCAAGCAGGAGACACACAGGAAGGTTAGATATAGGGAGGTAACTGTGGACTACTATGAAATAACAAACCACCGTGAATGGGGTTGCTTTAGCTTCTGTGGTGTCAGTAATCCATAGAGTACACAGTGCATACTTACATACTCTTGTTGCCATCACCTTAGAGCCTGCAAACTAGCCATGAAGCTATTGAGCAGTTCTGGAAGTAACTTCTCTTACCTAAGCAGCCTGAAATACTTCAGAATCAAGGTGGTACTTCTCTGGAGTTCAAAGGAGAAATTGCTGCTTCAGGAGAATAGCTAGTCTCCAAAACCAAAACTGGAAAAGCAGACATCATACACACAAACACAGTGGTTGCTCAACACAAGCCTCAGAGCAAATAAAACAGATGGGTGGTAGGCTGCAAACACAGACCAGAGCAGAGAGGCAGGTATATGAACAGTCTTCAAATCACTCTTTATCCATAAGTACGTGAAATTTCTGAATTCTAAGTTCAAAGATTTGCACTTTTTGAATGCAGTTTTGTCTTTTTTAATCACTGATTTACAAACAAGTTCAGTTGCATCATTCATGCAGAGACGCCCTAAGAACACAGAAGCAGAAAAGAGCAAGTCTAAAGCTTTGTTATATGGTGCAAAGGAAATAATGATGGGGAGAGAGCTCCCTCATGCTTATTTGAGAAGATTACCACTGCAGACAAGATATTTAACTCTTATGAAATAAACCCCATTAATGACAACTAGTAATTTTACTTCTAGTTAGTGAAACTAATTTTATTTCTGCTGTAGTGGGAGAATTTTGTTGTTTTGTTAATTTGGTCTAACATTAAGACCGCTCAAAGGCAAAGGCTGCTCAATGACAGTTGCTCAATGATAGAAATACTGAAAGCATAGAAATCTGAGGTTTGTCTCCAATGTTTCCAGAAAATATGATTTTTAGGAGGGAAAGGGAGAAGAATGTAAATACTGACTATGCTTAATAAGGCTTGCTGACTGAAATGAAACACTTCCGTGAAGAAGGAGAAACCTAGTAAGTACATCAGTTACCACAGAAAGCATTTCTAGATTTTAAATAAAAAATACGATTTGCTTTTTAACATCACCTTCTGATGCATTGTAAATACTTCAGAATATTTTTGTTTGTTGGCATTTTTTGAAATAGAGAAAAGCATAAACATTGAAAACACAAACTATTAACAGAATTCGAAACATAGGACTCAAAAATCAGACCTTGCAGTGCAAACAGAGAAGAGGTGAAGGATCAGAAAATGGAATCGCTGTAGAGATAACAGCACAGTACTGAGAAATGAGAGCAGTGGTACTGCCTTACATTAAAGACACAAGCATCAGGTCTTCAGTACACCAGTGTAAAAATCTTCACCTCACTGTGGTCCTGACCTTCCAAGCACTTCTATTGCAGCAAGCTGCAACAAGAGCCTACTCCCTGCCAGCAAGAGGCTGCAAACAGTAGCAGCTTCAGGGGTACCTAAAGCTGACCTTGTACATACTTAGCACCGTCCCAGACATGGGCTGGCCCCAGAGCAACTGGGTGAGCCACTGAGGTTACTTTCCAGGCTCTATGCTGGGCTCTAAACTTTTGCCATTAAAAAGGGAATGATTTCAAATTAAAAACCTCTGGACTTTTTACAGAACTTCCAAGTGGAACTCACACTTCTCGTCTTTACCTAACATGCTCAAAGGCAGATGTAAAATAGGGTAGGTCAGTTTTGCCCTTTAATCGTATATGAAGTTGCCCAAAAATTGAGCCAGTGAGTAAAACAGTTGCATCCAAGAAAAGCTTAGATGAGCTTCAGGTCAATGTCTTCCTTTCAAATTTTTTCATGATCTCGATAATTTCTGGGGTAACTTTTTACAAAACATCTTGGTAGCCTTTCTGGGATGCTCCTCCTTTAGATCTGACAAATATGAACAAGCACAAACCTCAAATAGCTAGTTTAAAACAAGTGTTTTTACTGTTTTTCCTCATCCAGCATGAAAGTTATTTCTTTCCTTTGATGTAAAAGCTGTGCTATTTTAACAGTAACAACATGTAGATAGGAAGCTACTTACTTTCTGTTCTAGGTTATACTCCAGACACTTACTGATACTTCTACACTTATTTATGACAAATTATTATGTAATAATAATAATGTTATGTAACAACTATTATGTAGTTACGTACTTTCAAGCAACTACATTTTAGTTGTATCAACCTATGTTTTTATGTTTAAATACCAGTTATTATCCTACTGGTTCTGTTTGGTACCATCTTTTACAAGCAACCCAGCCAAATGTCATCTCCATGACATACAAAAGTAGATAAATGCAGATGCAGAACTGGTTGTTCTAAAAATGAACGTGGCTGTCTTGCTTACCCGGAATTGAGAACTGTGGTATTCGCTCAGGAAACAGGCAAAGCTTGAAAAGTCAGCACACGTCTTACTTACGCTGGTCTGGTGACTATTTAAATTTCTTCTCAAAGGTTTTGAAGTAAAGCAGGCATGGAGAGTTAGGAGAATACTGTGGCATCTTTGGTAAAGGAGGAACCTAACAGCACAAAATGGTTCTTTAAATAGTTGCTTGTCTTTAGACACCGCAACCTGTTTGAGATTCCATTTAGCCTAGGTTTAATATTTAATTCATTAGTACATGATGTTGTGGTTTATACATATTGCATGTATGTGTATTTTATATATCTAAGCGAAAATTACAGTTTCTGTTGGTGACTTGAAGGATTCCTAAATTGGTGGATTAACCTGTTCTATTTTCATTAAATCCTAAAAGTATGTTTTCAGCCTTAAGTAATTAAAGAATCTGATGTGTGTAATAAAGTAGCAAAACTAAGTTGTTGCATAAAAGCTTAAGGTGTGGTTCAAAGTATAGCTTTGCTCTAAAAAATTACTGTAAAAACAATATGAAGAAAGCGCCATGTTTGTTGTGCCTTGGTTCTGACACATCAGATATGCTTTTTGTAGTTGTTGTCTTTTAGTTTGGGTCCCCCCCTCCCAGGCCCACAAACCCAACCTTGGCTCCTGCTGTCACCCAGCATTATTTCTTGCTCATGTCTCACTTCCTGTAACTGAAGTTCTCCCTGCCAAACAGTGTCCTCATTACAGTTGTGTAATCCCAGTTTTTAAAAGTGATGCCCTCGGTGACACGTGTGCAAGCTGAGCTGAGGTTGTGTAAGTAACCAACTGGCTCTCTTAAATGGGTGCTAATAAACAAGTCTGCACAAGAAGCTATAATCCAGTTTGCGTGTGCTTGCTCTCTCTTTTTTAGCTGAGCTGGTCAGAACAGTTAGTAAGCGTACAAAATATTCAGGCATGAATCATCACAAAAGTTACTGGATCTCCTCTTGAATGCTACAGAAATGTTGAGCAAGACTGTCACTTCAGAATTAAATCATGCCTGGAAGCAGAACTGCCCAGCATATATTTGGGATGACATCTGTTTGCTTTTATACCATTCATACATTTACTCAGCCTAGAAACAGTAGAAGAGAGACTCTTTCCTTGCATTAACTATAGCTTTGTTTACTCTGAAATGGTTTGCCTTTTGCTAACGTAATTCAAGAAGTCTCACAGAGTTGCGTAGGTATCACACATAGGAGTAATTTAGGACATCCCTTAATAAACACAATTACATGCATGATCATCTTAAAAACCCCTGAAAAGGCAACCTAAATCCTTAGAATTGCAAGTAATCTTTCCTTGTTCATGTATCAAATCCAGAATTCTACAATATTAAAGGTTTTTTTAGATCAGAACTGCGCATTACATACATAAATATAAATACTTGCTTTTTATTCCTTCTAGGTCTCAAAGCTTGAGCTGCCATAACCCTTGGAAGACTCAACATGAAGTCCACATAGAGAAAATTTGCTACAAAAATCTAAGTAATTCTATGTTCAAGCTCTAAAATGCAATGTACATTTAAAGCAATATTATAAATTTTATTTAGCTTAATTTCTTTAAATATTTTCAAATTATATATCCACTTTTCAGTTTGGCTGGTTCTAGTGTTACAACTAGACATTTGGAGTCTTCTAGTAGCTTACTTTCTAGCTTAATAAAAGTCTGAAGAGTGATATGCTGTATCAAAATCCTGTATAAGGTAAATGATTAAAGACAAACGTCAACAGGTTAGATTTGAAGACACATAAGACATGGTTTCAACTGTATTTTATTTAAATGAATTAACTATTACAAACATTTCTGTGAACTTTTCACATTTTTCATCTTCCTCATTGTTTTCTAATATTTGAATTCCATTAGCACAGTATTTCTCTAAAATGGCAAGAATAGAAACTTACCTTATAAAACCACCAACCACATTTGTAGAGTATTATAGCCCTATAATTTCAAGCATTGGAGCTATTATCTGCTCTAATCACAACATGGCAAAGCTGGTTTTGTCCTAGATCTTTGGGTGCATGTCCCTTATAGACAAATATTACTGAATTCCCAGTCTTCTGATTTTCCATTCAGTAAATGTAATTAAACCAAATCTGCTTAATTAGAATGGGCTGTTTCTCTCGCAGTGCTGAGCATCCATAGCTGCTATTGACTGAAGTGGCAGTGTCTGCTCAGGAGCTGGAAAAAAGAAATTCACCAAAAGTGATAAAGTCTACAAAGAAGATACCACTGACTGGCTTGTCTGAGCAATATACAGATTTTACAGTCTCTAAAGTAAAGTGCAGCCTGACATTTAAATTCCTGTATCATTTGTTTCTCCAATTTAACAGTACTTGCATGAAGGAAACATCCACCCTCACCTTCAAATAATGACGCAAATTAACATCAGACATACACCAACACGGAAGCAGCACACTGAAGCAGTGAGTAGCAGCGTGCAGCATAGAGGCTTGATACTGCTGGAAAAGAAGCCTCTCTCTTTCTGACTTTCAGATATCCCATTTGGTTGGCTTTTAGGCAGAGGGTCAACTTTGTTGCTGGAGAAAATGAGAAAGTGGCTCAGTGAAAGCTATTTGTCTTATACAGAGAATCTGTGCACTTGACATTGAATTGTAAAGGAGTGGTTCCTTCAGGTATGAAGCAAAAATAAAAGAGTATTTTAATTATATTTTCTAAAGACAACAATCAATCATAGTGAATATGTCTTAGTTATATGAATAATTACATGTTCACCTCTGTATACTGGTGGGAACACTGTAGTAGGTGAAGGTAATTTGGGTGTAGGGATAGCAGGCATAAGAGAGTTCTGATAAACATCCATTAGATTTTAGTGTGTTAAAAAGATCTAAATATATGGAAAAGTCATATTTAAACTTTGCAGTCTATGACATTTCTACATGAAACAAAATGGACATCAGAAAACTAAGAAAAACGTGAGTACAAACTAAAAGATCCATGTTTACTCACTTGTGCTTTATATAAGACACTGCTCCTTCGTTTTGCAAACTCAACACAACTGTATAAAAGTGTGAGGTGATTTCCTCTACACAGCTTGTGTCATCAGTAAAATCAATCAGCATTTACACAATCCCTTTTGGGGGACACATAACAAAGAAAGAATAGATCATGACTTCAGGTTGAGTTGCATGAATGATACTTAGCACAGGAAATTGTCAGTATTTCTATATATATGAAATGGAACATAAAGACATGTAGACGTACATTTATCAGGTCTATAAGGACAACGATACTTGGATCTCTAGTTGTTTTTACAGTGGAGTAACAATGAAAAGCTCTGTATTAAAACTAAATAATATGTCTAATATAAAAACCTTCACATTTTGAAATAAAACTTGATTTTTTAAATTCAGTTTTTCAGAATATAGCTTCATTTTCTTAAAAAAAAATAAAAGTTTCTCACAAACTCTCAGTCCACAAACCTTAAGATATTTCATAATTGATTTAGAACTAAATGGGATTGATGGAAACAATACCAGTATCTTCCCCTTATTTCTTATTTAACAAGCTGATTTTGGGACACTGTTAAGAGCACTCTAGCACTTAACGTTTTCCTGTATACAAGTGGATACCAATCCATAGCAATTAAAAAAATCTTCCTATGAACACATTCTAAACATAAAACACAATAGTCTAGTGCTTTCCTTATTTCTAGAAGACTTAAAGACCAAACCTGTGAAAATAAGAACCTAGAAAGTGGGGAGCATTCTGTTTTCAAATGTTTGGTCACTTAGCAAATCTGTGTTAAAACAGAAGTTTTCTACAAAAGATTGCATTTACTTGGAAATCTTGATTTCTGGGAAAACATTGGAATACAAGGTGCTCAGTTAGCTCTACCCACAGCTATTCAACAGACAGTAGAACACTTTCCCTGCTGAGGATGCAATGGATCTGACCAGAACAACTCATGCAAATCTACTGCTGGAGAGCACCGGAAAGATTTGTAGGTGCTAATCCCCATCAAAATGCACAATTCCTACTGTGCCTTAGAGTTCTGCACTACTAAGAGTAAATGAGGTAAAAGGGAAAACTAAGTCTCACCAATTCTGAGTTACCTTCCAGTCTTTATCAACCCCTGCAAGGACGACAGCTGTGAAATGTGCATATCTCCACAACAAACAGCCAGGTTTTTTCTGCTCCTTGGTAAAATGTCATAGGTATGCAAAAACACTATAGAGGAAGCCTGGTAATAGTCCCTCAGCACTCCAAAGAATTCTACAAAGGATTTAAATAAAGAATTTTGTGATTATGTTCAGCATGCAGTCTGCATGCATCCTACCTTATACCTATTTCCAGTGTTTTCTTTTAAGACTTGAATTCTTTCCCATCATTTACATTTAAGTCACGCAACCCTTTGCTTATTGCTTTGAATGTCACTGAAAATCAACCTTACTTTGAATATTGACAAGTGCTTCAACATACAAATCATTTTAAAGAACTTTTGAGTGTGCCACAGGGTTACGTATTCTTTTGCTTGCTTTAGTTTTGCAGTAACTAAAACTGTGTTTTACTACTCTAGTAACTGAATTATAAACTGCTGAGTGTCTGTTCATGTAACTTTTACATTTAACTTACGGTAGAAACTGTCTGCTGTGGTTCTGGAAAAAAAAGTAAAGTATGTTCAGTTGTGCCAAATTGACAAGTGATGGTATCTGAATTGAGGAGATGAAACTACAGAAAAGAAAGGGGACAAAACGTGAAGGAGAGAAAAAAGTGGAAGTGGTTGGAATTTTCTTAAACTGCTATGTTAAATCAATCGGTCTCCATCATTAAACCAATCTATCAGTTAAATTAATAGCTGGAAGTTATTCTTTCGAGGAGGGATGGAGGGTTGGGGGGTTAGGGTTAAGAGAGAGAGAAGGAGAGCACAGCGAGGACACAGAAGGGAAAACACATGGGATTAAGTTAGACTATAATCCTACATGTGCACCATCACTATTATGTTCTTAACCAGAAGCGTCATGAGCCAAAAGCTTCATGGGAAGATTTGAAATGCTAAGGAGAGGGACAAAAAAAGAGAAGGTATTCAAAACTGCACAAATAGCAAACATCACATGGGAAAACATTTTTCTCCCATGAAAGTTGTTTCAGTGACAAAATCTCTTTAAAACTATATACAAATCATTGCAGAAAGTTGACATTGTTGTGTTTCATACAGCTGACTTACAGATTCATCCTAGATATACTTTCTTAAGTGACCATCACTCTAGAAAGAACTAAGATTTCACCTCAAGTAAGCAAACCCATTTGGGACACGCCTTTTCAGAGAAAAGGGAAAGGAGTGAGTAAATCAACAGGTTCTATTAGGTATGTCAAAGAATCTGTATTAACCTACTGTATACAAAGGCAACAATGTACAGAAAACATATTCAAAGGCAGATCCAGCGATACTTCATTCATTCATTTAGTTATTTTCAGCAGAAACCCTTTATTAACAAGGCAAGATTTATAAGAGCTTCAGTAAGAATTTGTTCAAGGCAGATTCATAACTAACTGTATATTTCGCAACTGCAGCCATTTCACAGCAAAAGCTCAAACATTACTTTCATTTTCTGGCTTCTAATTAATGGTTTATAATGAAACTGTATCTAACTTGACTGTTTAACTACTCATTAATGATGCTGAACTCGGAATTTCCCTGTGACATCCTGTACCACTGTCTGTAGTAACTGCACTGAGCACTGCTTTTCAGTCAAGCGAACAATTGTTCTTTCAAGTGGAAGAAAATGCCTGTCTGCTCTAAAGGAGACCGTGTCTTAAAGAAAAACATGCAGCCTGTGGTATCAAAAGACTGAACTTATGCAAATACCACCACTTCATCAGAGATTAAGGTACAAATGATTGAAAACATTTTCCCCTTTATGTAATAGAGAATCATCCCACACAGACCTGTGGCATCCCAGATGTCAGGAGGATCCATCCACTCGAGGGAACAAATGACCTCTCCCACCAGCTAGACCAAACCAAAATGGCTCAAGATGCTTTTAACGAAGACTTCTCAGAAAGCCCAGAAAATAAGCAGGTGGTTCCTTCTGTAAGAATATACTTCAAATAAAAATGCAGTTTTGTAGTACTTTTAATTTTTTGGTCTTTCCTAATGATATTGCATGAGAAATTTCCTACTTCATCTCCCAGTGGTGAGAACATCATTTACACTAGAGAAATTAACATGACTTTAAAAATAAGCATGGTGAGGCTATGCTGTACAATCAACTGAGGAAAGAGACTGAGACAGTACAGGGTTTCTTAGACATAAAATTATAAAATACTAATAAAACTAAACAAAGTTGTTTTATGTCTGTAACAGAATTATTCATGTGCATGTCCCTTTTTCTTTATGCACATCCACTTGAGCTTATTTTAGTAAAACATTTGACCTCTGCCAAGGGCTCTAGTGAATGCTCTTGAGTCCTACCACTGGGCTTGTCATTTTAACAGCGCTTTTTTGTTCCCATGTGATTTCTAACATACAAAATGCTGTCTCCTCTGGACCTCTGATCATTTTTATATTCTTACAGTTCTCACTCAATGACAGGGGTATCGAAAAGCAGATGACTACAGATCCGATCTGAAGCCTGTTTCATAACAGAGTCTCACCAATACTTTCATGAACATTAAAAGCATAGAATCAACTAGGTTCAAGAAGACCTTTAAGATCATCAACTCCAACTGTTGCCCCAGCACTGCCAAGGCTGCCTCTAAACCATGTCACTAAAAGGCCTCATCTACACGGTGTGTGAACACTTGCAGGGACGATGACTCCAGCACTGCCCTGGGCAGCCTGTTCCAATGCCTGAGCACCCTTTGGGGAAGCAATTTTTCCTAATACCCAATTTAAAACTCCCTTGGCACAGCTTGAGGCCATTTCCTCTTGTCCTATCACCTGTTACTTGGCTTTTTACTTGTTAGTTGGCTCTTTATGTATAATTGAAATAAATTTAATGGTATAGTCACTTCTTTATGCATGTTATCCTGAGGAATCCAGATACTAGGTTGCATTTATGAGTTGATAGTTCGTAGGTCGGGTCGCGTTCGGACCAGGTAAGGTGTCAACGCTTGCAGGGTATTCTCCCCCACACCCGCAGCCTGGCACCCATCCACGCCAGCCTCCGGTGCCAGGTGAAACGGGCGGCAGCAGGAAGCGCAGCCTGGCGGAGCTCGCAGGCTGGGCGGCGGTTTCCACTGCGGTTCTGGGGAGGCGGCTGCGGCCTCCCGAGGCTCTCGCTGCGGAACACCACTCGCTAGAAACCAACCCCCAGCTAAAACCGAGCCGCAAACACAAAGCAGAAGGTCGCGGACCTACCTCGCCCCGCCACAGCGGTGACTCAGCCGGCCTGCCCGGTGATAAGGGGGGCTGGGACGGAGAGCTGGCCGCCGGCGGGCGCCATAGCCCTCCTCCTCACCAAAGACCACAACCCCCTCCCTTCACTGCCTGCTGAGGAGCAGAGAACCGGGGAAGACGCGAACATCTCTCCCCCAGCAGCGCATTTAACGGCGAGGACCGCCCGCGGCCGCGCCTCCCCTCAGCCACAAAGCCGTCCCAAGACACAGCACCCCCCCGCCGCCGCCATAACACCGCCCGCCCCGCGCATGCGCGCCCACCGCCCGCTCGCCCCTTCCTCGCTGGCGGCGAGCTCCGCGCCTGCGCAGTGTGGCTCGCCGGCCTGGTGCGGGGCCGGTGCCGGTGTGCCGCTCCTCGCCGCCCGCTTCTCCGTCTCCTCAGCGCTGGCCCCGTCCTCCTCGGCTCCCATTTAACCGCTGCTTCCTCCCCGCGGCTGTAACCGCCCGGCATTGAAGGAGAGGAGGAGGGCGGCCTGGAGCGGTGCGGCTCGTCTTTGCCTAAAGCTCCGGTCCTCCGCGGCCCCTCTCGGGGAAGGGGCGGGAGGGTGAAGAAAGGCAGCAGCTGCCTTGCTGCGGCCTCTGCGCTGTCCGTGCCCGGCGGGCACCGCGCTCGCCCTGGGGCGGCTTTTGCCTCCGTTCCTTGGATTCTGGGCGTGGGGAGCGAGGGAAGGAAGGAGCCTGCGGCGATTCCTGGACCCGCGAGTCCCTCGCACCCGTGTGAGGCGGGGAGGGGAGAGGGAAACAGCCCCTCTCTCGCTATAAGGCGTTCCGGTGCTGCAGCAGGCTGGCCCGCAGGTAAGGCTCCTTAGGGCGCGGATAAGAAGAGGGCGAGGGCCGGGGAGGGGGGAGGGTGTCATGTACATGGAAACCCGGACGGGGCGGGGAAGCAGGGGTGGAACCTGGTTCTTCGGGTTTAGAGGAGCGGGGAGGGCACGGCGGCTCGGCCGGGATTCCCTCGGCAGGTAGGTGAAGAGAAAGCGAAACGGTAACGGCGGTGTGCGGCCCCCTTCCCTACGGCCGCTGTCAGACCTAACGCGGGCTGGCGAGGGGAAGCCGGGGCCGGCCGAGCCCTTCCGGCAGGCTGCTCCCGCCCGCCGGGCTCGATCCATCGCCCCCGGCCCGCAGGCCTGCGGGAAGGTGCCGCTCACCCTCCGGGGATGAGTGGAAACGGCGGGATGAGGGGGAGTAAGAGGGGAAGGAGAGAAAGGAAGATGCCCTGAAATCACAGCTGTGTGTGTGTTTCGGTGCCTTTCGCACTTCCTCGAAGCGTGTTACCACAGCTTCACGGCTCCCCAGAGCAGCAAGTAGGGCGTGCCCATTCCGTGGAGTTATAGTATGGCTCGGTCAGGCTTTCTGGTGCTTGGTCGGACACCAGAAAAAACAGCTTTTCTGTTCTATTTCAGACCATGGTTTCTGTTACTTCGTTTTCTTAGTATGCCTTGCTGCTATGATTGCAAAGAGTGTTGGTGATGATAAAGAGAGATGGGCACATTCGTGAGTTTGGAAGGAGCCTGAAAACAGCTCTGTGCTGTGATCTGCTCCATGTGTTCTAAGTGATTTCCAGTTTGAATCCTAGCATGATACTTTGAAGTGTTATGTATTTCACTGATAATAAAAACGTTTTGTAGATGAAGCAGTACTACATTGAATTTATATGACTGAGTTTACTCAGTGACTCCCTCATTGTAGAAAGACTTGCAGACATTTTTGGCTTGAAATAACAAAGGTCCAGGATCAGTTTTACCCCTTTAAAGTATCAATGTTCACATCAAACATCTTTGGAGGTGGGGGGGGTGGTGGTGGTCACAAATTACCTGTAAAATTAAATCAACGCTTGCGTGGTGAGTTCTTTGAACATTCATTGTCTTGACTGTAAAGTGATGTAACTAAATGTATCGGGGCCTAGAAACAGTTATCTTCTTAATATACATCTGCTTCCTTGGTTAATGTAATTGCTTAGTGATGATGTAGGAACAGATGAAAGGTGCTCTAGCAGTACAGAATAGTTTGACGTATGTGACATGCTTTTTCCATTGTTCCTTGGGTTTGGAGATGTTTACCTTGGAGTGTCAATCCACTCACCTGAGCTGAATTACTGGCTGTAGCTGAGAACTTGTGGATAGAAAACAGTTGTGTGGGAACAACCATGAAGATGATAAGAGAGCTGGAGCACCTCTGCTATGGAGGCAGACTGAGAGAGCTG
This sequence comes from Strigops habroptila, assembly GCF_004027225.2. Classification (NCBI taxonomy): domain Eukaryota; kingdom Metazoa; phylum Chordata; class Aves; order Psittaciformes; family Psittacidae; genus Strigops; species Strigops habroptila. The sequence continues at coordinate 151,257,233 of NC_044277.2, read as the reverse complement.
GGTTTATTCAGCCTGGAGAAGAGAAGGGTCCGGGGAGACCTTAGAGCAGCTCCAGTGCCTAAACGGGGCCTACAAGAAATCTGGAGAGGGGCTTTTGACAAGGGTCTGTAGGGACAGGACAAGGGGAATGGCTTTAACCTGCCAGAGTGGAGATTGAGATGAGATCTTAGGCAGAAGTTCTTCCCTGTGAGGGTGCTGAGGCGCTGGCACAGGGTGCCCAGAGAAGCTGTGGCTGCCCCATCCCTGGCAGTGTTCAAGGCCAGGTTGGACACAGGGGCTTGGAGCAACCTGCTCTAGTGGAAGGTGTCCCTGCCCGTGGCAGGGGGCTGGAACTGGATGAGCTCTAAGGTCCCTTCCAACACAAACCAGTCTGGGATTGTATGAAATTTGTCAGGTGTAAGCTTATTGCCCTAAATATCAGTACTTCTTGTGAACTGACTCCAAAGGAGCTTACTTTTTCTTTTTTTCTTAATGACTCTCATCGTCTCAGCAAATGGCATCGTACTTCAACACATGTAAATGTTAAGTGCTGTTGAAATTGGGCTGCAAGTAGCGAGGATCCGTAGAGCATGTCGAGTTCTAGACTTTCATGTAGTGTTGAAGTTGGCATGTGCTTATACCCAAAAAGGTAGAATGGTATCGTATATAATTGAATACCTCTGGTATATAATGCCAGCAGAGGATTAAAAACCAGTAACAGATTTGATACTAAGTGATAGTTTGTGTTTATAAGATCCTGATTTGAAGGTGCGTGGTGATGGTTATAAATCAGTACAGCCCAATAGTGATACAAAAAACGATTCTTTCTGAGAAAGCAATGAAATTATTCTATGAACTTTCTGAGAAAGTAATCCAAATCTGTTATCTTGAACATCTGGAAAGTAAGTAACATGTAAGTGTAATGGACACCTTGTGTTTATGCATTACATATCCTTGAAAATAGTTTCTGTAAATAGCACTGTCTGCATGTGAAGATGATAAAGTTCCTATTTTTTTTGGGCATGCAGTTAAGAGGTGCTCCCAGGGAAGAGGTGGAGGGGCACCTCCCAAAGGGCCGGTGAGACCAAGTGTTTCTGTGCCTACCAGCCTGCTGCCACACCAGAGGGGTAGTCAGCAGGAGTGGTGCCCACTGATGGAAGAAACAGCAAGTGGAGAAAGCTCTAAGGGGTACCCAGGAGAATTTCTCCTGCTTGCTTCAGTAGCTTTTCTTTGTTGTACTGTAACTGTAGCAGTAGTAGAACAGGGTGTAGGAGTGTATTAAATTGGTAATGGAAAAATATCTTAAATAGTTGCAGCTTGTTACTGAACATAGGTTGTTACCATGGGGTTCTCTGTTTGTTTCATTAAAAAAAAAAAAAGGAGCCTCGATATAGTAGCAGTGTTTTGTTTTGATTTTTTTTTAATAAGTAATGAATCATTCTTTTGAAAAAATGGCAGAAAGGACACTCATTTTGAAAAAGCCAACAGTGCAAAAATGATGGCTGTTCCATTTTTGAATAAACACGGAAGGTTCTTGTGACTTTGCTTTTTATCATGCATTCCATGGTGCTTGTTATAGTACTGTCATTTCCTCGTATTTTAAAATCACATTTGATTTCTTGGTTTGTTCCTGGGCCTTCAGCATTTGTGGTAGCACTGATTCTAGAAAAGTCCAACTGTTGCACTGCTTCTCTGAAACATACATATGCTTTACATTGTGCCCTGAGAGATCCTCTGTTGAGTGACCATTGTAAGAGCTCTGCAGATGCATCTTGCCACTGATGCTGATCTCCTGTATGTAATGTTTTATTTTGTGAGTTAGTGGTATCTGCAAGTGCAGCTGTTGGCAACTGACTGGCAGAGAACTCATACTTCATAAATAAGTACCACTGCTTAAAGCTGCATCACTTCATGATGTTGTCTTGGAACTTTGGTAGTTTGCAGAGACTGAGGTAGGTCACCAGAGATAGCTTGGTGGCTCTGGAGGCTACACTGGTACAGTTACTTGTTGCACTGCTATAAGTTTACCAACCCTAACCAGGCACAGTTGTACCTTATAGCAACAGTTCTGCAGATTGTGTAATGGCTTTTTGGTTGTCTTAACTGGTGACTTTCTGTTGATCTCTAGCTTCATATCACTAACAAACTGAGGAATTTCCACCTCCTCTAGGGAACTGTCATTCTATTGCTAAATACCTCCTAAGAAGTTATATTTCTCAGAGTTATAACTCATAAGAAGTTATATTTCTCAGATTTTAAAATGGCAGACAAAGTGCAAATATACTGCATTAAAGGGGTAGATTGTGCAGTTGTCAGCTGTCAACTATCCAAAGAGTAACTTTTTTCCTGAAGGAGCTGACACCAGCTTGTCTGCTTAGAGCAGAAATCTTGTGCCAACGGTTTCTGAAGTGGGCTGTGATTAGAGATGAACAGGTTTTTTAAAATGGAAACACTATTCATGAACTGGAATAACTTTGCTTCCATCATAGTGGTAAGCACTGTAATCTTTTGGCAGACAGTAATTATATGCTTTTCTCAGTCTTTGCTTTTTCCCTTTAATGTTAGGCTCTTTTCCTTGTATTAGCAGCTCTTTTTTGCAATAGCCCTGGTTTCAGTTAATCTTTTTCTGAACAAGGTTATTCTAAATGAAAATTCTAAGTGAGTCCTTAAAACTACTGCATTAAAACCCTGTTTATTTCCTTTTCCTGCTCCCCATAGGCTCCTTTATTGGGTTATGGTCACAGTGGTCATGCAGCTCCTTTTCTTTCTCGGGTACTTTTGGGCACATGGACAGACACAGTAATTCCAAAGAGCATACCCTTGTATAGGGACATTCTTCTTGGGAAGACTCTTATGTTAGTTTTGCTTAATTTTAACTGAATTAATGTATTTTTATTTTATGTCCATTTGTTTCTGTGTGGCCTTTAGCATTTGCTTTGACAAATCACTGAAGGTTAAGCAAACAAGATTTCAATTTCTAATGTGAGTCTTTCTGCTCTTTCTTAAATATGAATGCTCCTCCTGCTGTTTCACAGTAATAATACCTCTGGCTCGTTTGTCGTTCTGTGTTGCTAGAGCTGCAGTTTCATGAGACAGTTCTTTAAAATTGCTGGGTTGGGTTTTCCACTGTTCTTCCAAGCACATTAACTTCTAGAACTTTGCTTTAATTGTGGGTATGGTAGCTTTCATACCTTCATTCAGCAGCAGCATTCATGTGTTCAGTTATGAGGTATATTTAGATTCTTTAATTTAAACTCCAACATCATTGCATAGCACTCCTGCTTCTTGGATCTTTCTTTTTAGTTAGCTGTTTGAAAAAGCTTTTGCTCTTTTTAGTATACTTCAAGCGTATTTTAAAGTATTTTTAACATTTGTGGAACCATCAAAAATCAAGATGAATGACCACTGTTTGTGCTTTATTAGCAACCTGTGGTTGGTTTGCTGGTGATGAATGTGTTTTATTTTTTACTCTGGCTTCTTACGTTCGTCTTCCTTATTTGTTAATGTTTTTCTAACCTTGTATGTCCAAGTAACCCTCATTCAGCTTTCTCTTTCGAGTTTTTAGACTCTGATTTCAAGAAATTCCGGCCTTCCTCTGTGTTACTGTTCCCCTCTCCTGCTGGCTTCGCCTTTCCATCCTTATGAAATAAAAAGAATTTAGCCACTAATTTAAATTGAATCAATTTGTAACTGAAATTGATCACACAAACTATTACTGTATCTTTTGTAAGATCTTTAGGGTTTGTTCAGAAAATGCTTAGTGCTATGTCTTGTTTGTTAAGAGACAGATAAAACTCTAACAAACCTAGGTGTTTATGTACTCATACTGTGGAATTACTCAGATTATATTTTCTAATGAACAACTTCCCAGTAGTGTTTATCTATCTTGTCGTGTGTCAAAGATAATTACCAGCAGCAGGGTCAGTTACCCTGTTGCAGTATTCCATAGAACCTCCTTTGTGGTCCACTCAATTGAGATGTTTAAAGGTCTGTAGGAGATAAAAACACTAACTTTGCAAGTGGACAACTGAAACTGCAAGAAACTTTGCATGGATATTATGGATAGAAGGTGCAATTTCTCCTTGGGATTGAAAGAATTTACTACTTTAAAGATTTAAACTGCTGTTTGTGGCTTTGGACTTGAAATGCAGGGGCTGCTGGCTTTTTTTCCGGTATTAATTAGGAAACTGAGGCTGAGTGGTTCTAGGGCAGGGCTCTTTTCTGTGTTGGATCAAATATACAGAGATTGTTTCTTTGCAGGTGAATTTTAATTACTGTTTGGTCTTACTCGAAAGAGAAAAGGGAAGTTTCAGTCTATTTATAGCCTGCTCACACTGCAGTATCTGAATGCCTTGCATGTATGTGATACCAAATACACTGGCATAGACCCAGGCATCAGAACAGGTGGTGCCATTAAAGGTGGTGAGTGATAGGGCCTTAAATTGTGTAGTGTAGCTTCTGTTTCGTGTGAGATGGGTAACACTTTTCTCCCAGGCAGTGAGAAAGAAACAAAGAGAACCTTTAGTTGGAAGGTAATAGGAAGACGAGTAGACAGCAGAGACTTGGAGGAGAGATAAAATTTATATATGCCTGAAATGAAGACCAATGAGAGGGAACTTGAGGGATTTCCTCCCAGGTCTTCTGGTTTGTTTGGTGACTTCATACACTTGTTTGGAATGAAATACAGCAGGATGTCACTTCATCAGTCATGTAATACAATATGTGACCCAGCCTACAGTAAGAAATAAACATGTCATAGATGTGACTCAGGAATTCTGAACTGTAAATGCAGAAGGTTATAACGTACTTTCCTTTTATCATCTTTGATAGTTTAGGAAGGTGTCGTGAAATGAATGGTTGCTCAAAGAATAACCCTCAAAGGTATTAGCAAGAGCTATTTCAAGATGTTTTATAAAGGCATGACTTAACAGGATTTGATGGCAAGGTTCACTCTATTGCTTATTACATGGGTGAAGCATACAAAGGAAAATCGAGGTAAAGTTCAGCTAAAAACAATTGATACAGACATCAAAGGCACAGAGGGTAAGGGAGACTCAAGTTGAGTCATGAGGTTCAGATTGGACCTCCTTGCTTTCTAAACTCCTGATGGAGCCTAGGTGCAGCTGGTGTCAAGGATAGGATGGATTGTGATGGTGCATCCTCCCCCATCCTCTGGACTGCTCCAGGATCTCAGGAAGTTCTGGCAGGCCTTGGCCTTCTTGTAATGTGGGTGCTGAAATTGGGTGCTGAAGTATCCCTTAACCGTACCAGGAGCCTTTACAAGGCTAAGGAGGGAGGCACTGATTGTACCAGGAACTCCTGTTGTCTGGCTAAGGTGGAAAGCAATAGAAGGGATAATCAGTCATCCCCTGACAGCTCTGGAACACTCCTTCCCTTGATCATAGCCTGAGTGGAACGGTACCATTGTCACTAAAATTCCTAGTAATTACTGACTCGGGTTGTGAGTTTGCCATAGAGATCTCCAAACTGCTTTCTGCATATGTGTGTATATATATATATATATGTATAAGTCAATCTGAGTAGAAAAGATAAGTTTGCTTGCTTGTTTTTGAGACTAAACAGACAGACTTTTACCAAATGGATTAACAGTGGCAATACTTGTCTTGGGCCTTATCTCAGAGTCTGTCTTCACCCTGAGTTTGAGCTCTGCTGTCCTACTTCCAAGGCCCATCCCAACCACTGATAAGACTGAGGCTGGAATCTTGTATTTCTTCCTGAAAGTGTGCTGCTGTCTAACACCAGAATAAAGGAAAAACAAACAACAGTAGCAAAAAACCCTCATGTTGTGGGGGAGTAACAAATAAATTGAACCATGAGCTGCAGGCAGATGGTAGAAGCACTCCCCAGCGGGTCAGTGCTGTGTGTTGGTCCAAATGTCTCTATTTTATCCAAACACTCTGCACTGCAAAATGAACAAGCAGCCTGTGGAGGAATGGATGGAATCCAGCGGGGGTACTTATGTCCACTCTTCCCCGTCAGCAGTGTGTTAATTAATGGATGATAGAAGTGCATCTGTGTCCCCTTCAGATACTGTGGTTTTATTCCTCTACTACTCATCTACAAACACTGTAAGGTTACCTTTATGGGTTTTACACAGTGAAGGAGTTGTGCACCTGCAGTACTCAGTACGTTCAGCTTTGGTCTCAGAATAGCAACTGGAAATAAATAAGATTATTGCATAGTTGTTGTATCTCTGCTATGCAGGAGAAGGAGGGGAACACCTCTCATTTCAAGTCTTTGTCGTCATTTGTCTCATCAGCAAATGTCTGTTTCTTCTTGACTGAGGACATTAAGAACAGTAAAATACCTGCAGAATTTGAAGCAGGATAAAAGACTTCCTGCCTGCAAGGAGAAGAAAGGACTAGTGACATAAAGTTATAAAGGGAGAAGAAGTATGGAAGCTAAAATACAAAAAAAGCCATGGTGCTACTTGGCATCTTTGTGTGCCAGAAAGTACCCCAATATATTTTGGCTTTGTGATTGTTGTATAAAAAATAATAAAGCTTTGCTTGAACAAAAATACGCATCATGTTTCACCACCACCACTTCCTCCCCCCAATTAAACTGTAAGGAATTCTTGAACACTTGATGATTAGGCTTCGTATGAAAGAGAGTTCTTGCACTAGTTAGGTTTAAAAGGATAGCAAATAGTTTCCTTTCAGACCTGTTCTATTTGTGTGAAGAAAATCTTGTTCTAAATAAGGTGTATTCCCAAGCCCTGTCTGGGATACTTATCTTGTTTATATCAAACAGCTGGACTACCACCAAATTCTGATCTGGCATTTGGAAGGACCTGGATGTCTGGAAGTAGGGTTTCTTTAGGGTGTTTGAAAAAAACTAATTTAGATTATTTTTGTTTGAGTAATATGTTGCTGTCTGTGACTGTATGCACTATGTTTTGCTTTGGTGGTGATTTTTATATCCTTGCAATTAATAACAGGTTTCTGGAAGAAGTAAGAGGGTATTTTATGTAGTATAGCGGGTATATGATACTAGCATGTTTCTCTTTTCATTTCCCAAATTAGGAATCTTATTAGGCAAAAGAATGTTTGTTTGTCTGGAAATGTCTTCTACTATAGTAAAACTTCAGATACTGCAGATCTCATTCAGTTGCAGGTGAATGAGAACAGCTGCATTACAATGTAAATAAGCCAGAGCTACCTGCTTGGATGTTTAGAAGTTTGTCTGCTGAATCTATCTTCTCTGGTTTTGAGAGCTGTAATGAATGATCTTGTAAGTTCAGTTCTTGAACCTGTTGTTGCCTTTAGGTTTTCTTCGCAGCTGTAAAATTAAATGGATACTTATTTTTTTGAGGAGTTGGGAAAAGCAACAGGATGTATAGGTATCATCATTGAGCAAGGAGCAATTGACAGCTATGCTAACTTTGAACCTGTAGGTAAACTGAAGGGTTCTGTTCAGCAGAAAAATGCTGAGTGTGTACCTCGTGGGATGCAGTGGAGTTCTATAAAGCTGCCACAAGATCTTGTGATAAAGTTTTCCTAGAAATACAGCAGCTGGATAAATTTATGCCAATGGCATGTAGGTTTCTCAGGTAATTACATAGCTAAGGAATCGGAGAATTTATTACATTTTGGGGTGTGGGTTGTTTGTTTTTAATTCCAGGTCTGAAAACTGATCTTTTTCCTGTCTGTTTTTGCAAATACAGAACCAGAGAATAAAAATGGGAACTCCTGGATCAGGACGGAAGAGAACTCCTGTGAAAGACAGGTTTTCTGCAGAAGATGAAGCTCTGAGTAACATTGCCAGAGAGGTTGGTTCATTTCCAATTTCTTAAATTCAGAAGTAGGGATGAAAGCAGTCTCATCCAGAAAAAGTACTTTTTAACACAAGCATTAAGAAGTGTAACTGGCCAAAAATATGACAATTGATATAAACTAAGAGTATTTTTAATAAGATGTTTACTGAAATGTTTATACAATGAGATGTTAATTTTATGATCAGTGCAACTCAACAAGATCACTTTTAAGTTTAGCAGATATTTCTACAGATAGTTATATGTCTTAGCTAAAGATAAATGAAAAATCCAGTTGCTATCTCAGGTCTAAAACTAAAAAAGAAGGAAAAATTCATCCCATTGCAGTGTGTAGTATATGGTGAATGTAGTGTATTAGTGTTGAATGAGCAATAGTTATTATTAAAAGGTATTTGTAATATATCCTATTTCAAATGTGAAAAGTCACATTTCTGTCAAAATAAGCCTAGTATGTGCACCGTACCAGGACTTCCTTAGCAGAGTCACCACCTGAAAAACAGGGAGCTGGAGGTAACCAGCCAAAAATGCAGTTATCAAGAAGTCGATACAAAGGGGAATTTTGTCCCACTGGATATAGGAAGGAGGCAGATGGATTTTGGAGTCTTACAGATGTCTGTTTGGAGTTTTTCTGGAAGTGCTGCGACTTGGAAACAAAAGCCTTCATGCTGTTTGTATACAAGTGGATACAGAAGCTTTAAGCTAGACTATCCACAAAGCTGCTCACCATACTTGGCACAAATGAGTGCAAAATACAGATTCTAATTGGCCTTGTAATGTAACCTGCTGTCTATATATGTGTGTGTAAAGTACATATCTTTACTTGTGTTTGTAAAATGTGTATGTGATAGATCTTTGAAAACATTGCTTCTGTATGTTTTCACATGCAGCCGTCACAGGCTGTAGGCATAGGAAATGGTCTGTCAGCAAAATAAAACATTTTAATTTAGTTGGTAACTTTCCAGAAAGCTGTGTTCTCACCAAGCCGGGTGGAAGTTCTTGCCCTGCCAGATATGTTCTGTGTGGGGCTTGGGGTCATGCGTGGTCTCACTCTCAAGTTCTAGCTCATATTTTTGGGGGAGAATAGTTAATGAAGGAGAAGGAATCTGGCTTTAAATTTCTTTTGAGTATTCTCTGCATGGTACCAGTATAATAACATCAGCTTGCAACTTAGCCTAGAAAGAAAGGTCTCAATAGCAAGGCATAATAAGTATTATCTTACTTAAAACTGCTTTGGGGCTTTGTTCTCTTACATCGCTAACGCCATCATTTAAAATTTGAGCATAAACGTAAATTAAACAAAAATGAAGAGAGCTGTGCCAGGGGAGGTTTAGGTTGGATATTAGGAAAAATTTCTTCACAGAGAGAGTACTTAGGCATTGGAACAGGCTGCCCAGGGCAGTGCTGGAGTCACCGTCCCTGCAAGTGTTCACACATCGTGTAGGCAAGGCCCTCAGTGCCATGGGTTAGTGGTGGCCTTGGCAGTGCTGGGGAACGGTTGGACTTGATGATCTTAAGGGTCTTTTCCCACCTCATTGATTCTATGTTTCTGTGAAGGTTCTTCCTCCCCCCTTAATGCTAAGTTAAACGAATACAAGGTCTCACAGCTAGAGGTATTATCTTGCAGAGATAAGAGTTGAATATGTCTGTTCCAGGGATTAATGTATATTAAGTCTTCCCTTTTCTTCTGTCAAAAATGGACTGGAAGACAGCTTGTTGAAAAGTTCATAAAACTTATTCAGTATTCTGATGTTAATCTAAATCTGATGAAGATTACAGTTTTTACACTAATCAGCATATCATTTAAGGGCTAGGCATTTCATACTGTCTTTAACTGGTTTATGTCTATTAATAATTCTTAAAACCTATTTGAATTGTTCTAAATATTCCTTCTGATTTTCTTACTGGAATTATTGTTTCCCTTTCTAATATTCTAGCATTTTTCTGTATTTTGAGGGTCACCTTTCATGTCTTGTTAGGGAGAAAAGAACTCAACATATTTCAGAATGAAATGATTTATTACCTTTACATACATGTTTCTGTGTCTTTGCATAGCACTGTTTCTTCTTTTCTGCTGCCATACCCAGGTTTCACTGTAAGAGTCTTAAAATTGTTACCCAATTTTAAAGTAGTGTGTGAAGTTGTATTTTGTTATGAGTATTGTATTATCACAATATGTACTGCTGTCAGGTTGTTAATCCCTCAGTCTGTGTAGGAGAAGCTGGCCCTCAAATCCCTTGTCAGACAGCAGCTGTTGTCATTGAATTAGTAGCTGTAATTCATGATATTAGCTAGCTTATTCTAAAGAAGACTTTTACTTTGAAGGAACAGAATGCATTTTTTAGGCTCTAACGGCAGAGGCCAGCTAACAAAACTAAGCTCTGTCTTTAAATAACATCTGCTTTTACTCTGCCATGCATATACCTTATCATTTGAGGCTAGGGAAATTTTGAATTACCATGCTGACGCAGGGCATGCCAGTTGTCGGTGCATGAATATATAGAGTAGATGTACTTTGCTGTTCTGGGGCCGTTATCTCTGCAACATGGGTTGCTTATCTTTTTATTGTTCAAGGGTGTTTTGTTCTTCAACTTCCTGTTCTGAAATTACCTTTTTAGCAGATGTTATTTGCAACAGTTGAATTGAGTCCCGTAATCCAGAAGTCAGATGTCTTGTGAGGAAAACATGCCTAAAAGGTGTTCTAGGTATCAAGAGAAGGTGAACAGAGTATGCTGAACCTGTAAGTCTGGCGCTCAGGGTCATCTGCATGGAAAAACTGCAGAGAAGTGCTCTGGGATTCAGAGCAGTCACAAAATGGCACTAGGAATTGTCAGAGTTTGTAATGCTAGCAAAGACTCCTAGCGTAGTGTATGAAGCTTCAGGGTTTTTTTCCTCCAAACGTTCAGATTCAGAAAGCACTAATCTGATTCTTTCTCACTGCTCTAATTTGACAAAATTGACATTCCCTTACTCTATGGGACATGTGAAAAAAAATTTGATCTCTTCGTTTTGGTAACCAACAAATATTGTGTTCTAGGAAACTGTGTAAAGAATTCTTTGGTACTGATCCAATAAATTCATTTCTATGTAATTTTTTTGCACTGGTTGAATCTGATATGTCATGAAAATATTTAATGGAAGGTAACGGCTCTATCATAGGATGTGAAGGGTTTGGTCAAACTGCTTCCTCTTTGTGAGATTTCTTTCATTTTCTCCATCTTTCCCCTCTTCACTTCTTGTAGGACTAGCACTGTTGCATGGGGAGTTCTTTCATACCTTTTCCTTGCTGTGGGAGCTTGCATTGAGACAAGCTCTCCTGCAATGCGTCTGCACTAAACAAGGCACATCCACATCAGAGCAAATTACTGCCTTATTCCAAGAGCTTCCGAGTTACCAGGCCTCTTTCTTTAGGATGCGCTTTGTATTCTGTTGTGTGTTATCCTTCCTGGCGTTGAATTCCCTGTGCTTACGGAAACCAAGGAAAAGTAAAGGTGATGTACATATCCAGGGACAGGGATCTGTGCATCCTTTTCTGAAAGCAGTGCACTCTCCATATTATTCAGTGTCTCAAGTGAGGGATTCTAAGGCTGTTAACTTTCTCAGATTGACAAAGATTATAAGACATCTGGTGTGGAAGACAGTTTCTCCTTTCCTGTCTGCCTTCCCAAATAACAAATAGGGATTGTCTAGTGAAACTGAAATCAAGAGTGTAGTGGCCAGTCTGCAGTTTTCTAAAACTGAAATTTGTTTAATGCAAGTTAAGCATTGGAAAGCAACCTGAACTGCCTCCCAAACTCCTATGAGCAAGGAATAGGATTGTATTTGGAATGCTCTTCAATTCAAATGCTAATGGAATTAGAATGACATAGTTATCAAGATTTCTGAGTGCTCTATAAATAACAAGGTCTGCTTTCTACCAGTTCTGCTGAGAATAAAGCATTATTGGGTATGAGGGCCTATCAAATGGTAATGCTATTTGTCTCTTGCTCTAAAGTTTGGTGAAGGAAGCCCGAGAGCTGTGCTTTCAGTTCACTTGCCAGCTTCTTTATCTTTTTGAAATTGTGTACTTTTCTGAGAAATCTGGTTGCTCAGATTAATAATTAACATAACACCAAACCATTGCTTGCTGAAAATTTTCTCTGAAAAGATGAGGTGGTTTGGTTTTTGGAGGCATTTTTTTTGTAGAATTCTCATGTATTTTATCAAGAGTTTAGTAAATTGGAAGAAATGGAGTTTCTACCTCTACTATAGAAACGTGAAAGTGAGGTCTCTGGCTGTAGGACTAGGGGAGAGTGGTGAAATGTGAATTGATTTTTAGTGTGGATCAGTAAACAAATGAACTTTCTGTCTTGATTAAAGATAAATGTTAATAGATGTTAAAGCCCTGCCAGAGTCTAAAGGCTAGATGCGCATATCTGCTGATCTATAGACAGAACTAAACCTAGACATATCAGCTGTGTGAGTGCTTTCTCTTTCTGTGCCACATAAATGCTTGTGTGGAAGTTTATATGCCACAGAGCTGTGATTACAGTCAATTTACAGAGTAGGGCTGGGAGGGAGAAAAGACTTCCTGTTGCATGGGAATTCCCTTGCTGCTCTTGTGCGCTGTTATCAGGTAGGACGAAGAGTAGCTTTATGCTGCTTGGAAAAAGGATTACATCATGGCAGTCAAGAGTGCTGACACAGACTTGGAATCATTTCATCTAAGTGTGCAAAATCTAGAAAAACAGTCTTAATGAGAGTCATTTGAAGTTAAGGGAAACTGTTTTAAGTAATCAAGCTGCAATGTATTTGCATTCTTGCTATTATTTGATAGCTATTTTTGTACCTGTAGTTTAATCACAATTTAAAGTAGAACTGATTTAAATACTCCTTCCCTTTTCCTGAAGCACAGTAAAAGACAGTTATTTGTCACAAATTTTGTAGGTTTCCAATGTTTTACATAAATATGCTGTGATAGTGGCAAAAGCAGAAAAGAAATATCCTTAACCAAAAGCAAAAACCCATTGAAGTTTACAGTTTTAAGAAGTTGTATAAAAATTACATGGTTTGGGTCTTAAGAGTTCTGAAGGTTTTTTTCTGAATTTCGTCGAGAACTGATTTCTTTACTAATATATATTGTGATGTTAGAATCTTAATGTGGATTTGTGAAGAGATTATTAACTTGAGTAGTCAAACCATTATGCAAAAAACGTGTCTTAAACTTTCAGTATTTCCAATTTACTTGTAGGCAGAAGCCAGGCTTGCAGCCAAACGGGCAGCTCGAGCAGAAGCAAGAGACATACGTATGAGAGAGCTGGAGCGACAGCAAAAAGAGGTAGTGTAAATCATCAGAAATGACTGCAAACCTTTACTGCAATTCTAAATGCACTTGCATCAGGTTTTGACTTTTGGTGCGATTCAGCTGGGTGCTGGTATTTGCAGCATTGGGCAACTGTTGGCTTCTCTCTCCTGCCCCATCCCTTCCTCTTTCCCTTTGGGTTGTATATCTGAAAGGATAATTTGGTTTGTATTTACCTGTGGATAGCACCTCACAAAATATTAATTTGAACATTGATTTTTCAACTTCATAGTTTCACTCATTTTGTGGAAAAATTATGCTGCATGAAACAGGCTTTTGGTGCTTTTCTTTCAAATGAAAAATATTTTTCATGTGATTTTTAAATTCTAGCTTTACAGGCATAATCAGGTGTTTGGATGTTTTACCTTTCACAAATATAGTAAATTCAATGCTAGCAATCAAAATTGGACAAAGATTAATCTAAATGTTTAGATATTTAAAGGGCTGAGGCTTTCTTATTACTGCTTATTTGATTGAAATGAGCAGAAGAGAGAACATGATGACAACGTCCAGAACTCAGGCTTGCATAAATAATTTTGCACAGAGAGGAACAGTTTTCAACTTCTACTGTGAAGTTTAATATTGTCTGGATTTGAATGACAATATTTGTGGCTGAGTCAGCTGGTGACTCCTGTGCTTTTATAAGAACAATTACTTATCACGTGGCAGTTTCTTTGCTGCTTGTTGCTATGCGAAAGGTCCATGTAAATATGGATAATTGGCAGCACAGGATAAATAATAAATGTGACCTTTTCCACATGTGACCACTGCTTAATGTATAGGATAAACTACTGTGAAAAAGTAGAGAGAATTTTTGATGTATTTACAATATACTTAGTAACTGGATGATTTGGATATGTGACTTTGGATATGCAGTTTTCAGTCCGTTTCTTCCCATATGGATTATACCAAAAGTATTTATAATAAAAAGCTATTGCCAGGATCTTTATTATGAAAAATAAAAATAAATTGGGATAATATTTATGCTCGTAGTTCTGTATTTCTCCTAAAAAGAAAAAATTTGAGTTTCTTGAGCAAAAAACCTCTAGGAACTAGATTTTCAGCAGTCTGGGTATTTCATGTTTGTTGTGTTTGATTCGGATTTTGACACAGATGCAAAAGATTGAGAATTTATTATTATTATTACATTCAAATCCATGTAAATGCTGATTTTATTTTATTTTTTCCTGCGGTAATAACAAGTGCAATTCATTAAACATGGTTTTGCCTCCATTTTTTACATGGTTCTCGTTGTTTCATACTGCCGCTATTTAAACTGCTATGGGTATCTGATATTGTACTGAAGATTCCATAGCAATTAACTTGGGGTTTTTTCAAGTTTTTGATTTAAGAATCCAGTCTTGTGTCCAATCTATATTGTAAATGGCTTGTTTGTTTTTTGTTTTTACATTCTGTAGCTTTCTCAGCATTCATATGATAGAAAATGGGCTCATATCCAGAAATGGATGGTAGGCTAAAACCTCCTGTTGTGCATGGGTTTGCTGCTCAGAGAACTAACATAGGAGTTGGAGGAAGTAATTTACTAATGGTTTGCTGTGTGTCATTTCCAAATGTTTTATTACTGAAAAAAATTACATGTAAACTGTATGTGGATGTGGAGACGCAATGTACCTTATGGCAGCAAAAGGCAAACTATGTAATGAGATGCTTTTTGTAAAACCAAGTGGGTTTTTGGTTTCCACTTTGTGCTGGCTTGAAGTCATGAATCTATTTAAAATGGAATTACATTAGTTTCAATCTAGCTAAACATCTTTTCAACAGTGAAAAGTTGAAAAGAAACAGTTGAAACAGTAAAAATGTTTTTGTTTTAGTTAATTTTGTGAGGCTTGGGGGTTTTTACTTTTTTTTTCTTAGTAGACTTGCATTTATTTGCTTCCTCTTTGGGTAACATGGCAATGCTGGTCTTTTCACTGATGATTAAGTCACTTCTATGACTTACAAAAAATAATTGTAAAAGATTTAAAAAGAAAGGGAGGAGGGGGGAGAACCCACCACCCTAAGCATCACTTGCATCTTTTTACCCTTGACCCTCTTTTTCAATGAATAATGATAAAGTATTTGACTGTTCATTTATTTAGGTTAAATCCACCAAGTAGGAAGGAGTTGAGATAGTTGAGTTACAATATGAGAAAGCTGCTGTTCAATTTATACTAATTTAGGGCAGTGTTTCCTTAGAGAGTTCCTTTCTAGGCACATGGGAGATGAGTCTCTTTTTATGTTTATAAGGAAGTGTTTATGCTGTGGATATTTTGAATCGAGAAGATTTAAGTAATACAAGCAGAGACTAAGCATAATTTCAAGTAGTTAAAACTACCATGACAGTTGATCAGCACTTCTGTTGGGAAATCCTAGAACTGTCATTAGAATTTGATATACAACAAAAGTTGTCCTGGCTTTATATTGTTTCTTTGTCTAGCTGACATCTGTGTATATATTAGTTCTCATGTTGCTTATAGAGAGTGGCATAGGTTCCTGTTATCTCTTAGTGGAATGCACATTTGAATGCCTTTTTGCTGGAGAGCAAGGGTTTCCGAACGATGGAGCACAGATTGCATTTGTGAGCAATCTCGCTTCAAAATTAATGCCACCTTCTTTTTGCATTCTCAAGAGGCACATTTGCAGCAGGTTTGTGAGCACTCCTTTCCTGGATCAGGAGACCTAAGCTCTGTTTTATATGAAGTGCACATTTTAAACTTAAATTCTTAGAAATCAAGCTCGATAGCTAGCAGCAGCAGCTGTGTTTGCAATATGTACTGTAGTACTTCCTTTACCCTTTAACCTGAATATGCTGCACACTTAACACTGGCTTTCTATTTTCTAATTGTATGTCAGGAAGAGACTTGTTATCTTTTGTAAATTACCTACAGCAAATTGTATCAGAAGCTAAAGTTCTGCATTATAGGACCATATTATTAGCTGGGGTGTTATACCATCACTTAAGAGGAATCTTATATAAAGAGCAAACTGCTTGCAAGCTGCCAATGTTATTAACAGGTATTTGTCCATTCAGATCGCAGGCACAAATTATACTTAAAACTGGCAGTGATCTGACTATGGTGTGTTGAAAGGTTATATAGCATAAATGTTCCTTTTAAACCTCAAAATAGACACTGTAGAGAGAAAGACTAAAAGGTCTTGAAATGAACCTCTCTTCCTCCCCTCCTTTGGGGAAATTATTTGCTTGCAGAGTATTAACTAGGCCTCTTGAATAGTCACAAAATAGCATTAAACAAGCTCATGTATCCAGTGATATTGTAGAAAATATCCACAGGACCATAAGCAGTATGAAAAACAGCTTCAGACTTTAGATATCCATCTATGATCTGGAGGCTGAGCTTTTAACCCTGTAGATAATTGGATTACAATCTTTAGAATAGTTTGCATGTTGAAAACTGTAGGAAGTGAGTCATTTAAGGAAGGATTCCTAGTTCTAGAGCCCAAATGGGATAGTTTAAAATTAAGGTTATTCTTAACACGCTTATGTTCTGTAACTAAAAATTTGAGAAGCTTATGGCACATGAAACATTTTAATGTTTAAATTAGTTGTATTTTTGTCCTGCTTATTATATTCCTTTGTGTGAACCAAAATTAGCATTCTCTGATCTTTCAACAGAACAAAAGGTATTGAGGTGCCTTAGCTAGTTGTCCTCCCCCAAATTTCATAAGTTGGGTTTATTATTTTCACTGTCATTGTAGAGCAAAACTACCTATAGAACTTAATTGATCTATTTGCTGAAGAAGCTTTGTTCCTAGAATAGAGGAGAAAATCTGAAATATGTATGAGGGAACTGACAATGATCATGTCTTAGGGCTAAAACGACTTTGTAAAATGTTCACAATCTGACTCTAGTAATAGTGTAGTAGATTTCTTACTAATGTAATTTTATAATGCTTTTAATTTTTTAATTTTTGCTTTAATGTCGTAATTTTAAAGATCTTGTACTTTTTTTTCTGCATTAATACAGTAATCAGAGGAAAGATTGACTACTGGACACTAATTATTAACTATATTAACCGGCCTTATTTACATCCCCTGATGTAGTGCGTTGGCGTACCTGTCCACATCAGGTGAAATCACAGTTCTTCTGGCTTGAATAGGTTCACTTGCCACAATGTATAACTCAAAATAATACATAACATTAAAGGTGCTAACAGCATGTTGCTCGCCCTTGCTCGTTTTTACTTTGTCATCATCTTTTTTCTTAAATGAAATAACTCTGCATTTCTTCTTTCTCAGGAAGATTCAGAGAGGGCCAGGTATTCCCACCGGTCCAGTCGACATTCATATTTGGTTTGTGTTCAAACTGTATACTTTCCCATCATGGCCTTTAAAAAAAAGAAGCTTGGGGTTTGGTTTCATTCTCTTAAGGAGCGGGTGATGCTTTTCTTACTCTTCCAAGTTTTAGCAGTTTTAGAGTTAATATTTTGTCACACATGCTGTTGAAGTTCATCTGGTATTCTATTTCTATCAGTGTTAACAAGGTAGTTTATTTTTATATATGTACATCTTTACATTTAAAAAGAATCTCAGCTGTCACATTTTAATTGACTGTTTTTACTATAAATACCTCATGCTTCTTTTTCTTTTACTACATGTATTTATTTACAGTATAGATTTCTTGCTGAAAATAACTGAGTAGGTGTTTGGAACTATATGTAGTTCAACAATCAGTTATTTGCAATAACGTATATTTAATGATGATGTTTAAGTGTCATCCTTCAGTGTTATTCCAGTCTAATGTGTCTTATTTCTTTATTTAAAAACTGGGTAATCGTAATGACTTAGGCTTCAGATATTGCCAACTAGTAAGAATTAATTGGCTTGTCTTGAAGTGGTAGGGTATTAAGATTCCTATGTATGTCGTCAATTGTCTTATGATTACTACTACACATTAAATCTCACTGTCAGATGTAAAGATGCTATTAATGATCAAGCACTAGTCTAGTTTAGATAAGACTAATGAGAAAAAAAATCTCTTTTCCGTTTTCCCTATCTGTCAGAAATTCCATGAACAGGAAAATTATATTTAATAAAGTAAATACTTCTGCTGACTCAGGGATCCTGAATCAGTGCCACCTATTGAAGATGAGGAATACTGATCTGTAACATGGGCTTTCATTCCAAACTGGTGCTGATGCTCGTCTGCTCGTTGTTGTGTCCTTTCTTGCTCTTTAAGTATTACTGGGTTTCTGTAATATTCCTGGAAGAAAAAGTAGTAGTACCTTAGGATACAATTTGAAGAAGAGTTTGGTAGGATGCCAGGTTTTACTTCTTTGAGAATGTGGGAATATATTATTCATTGGTGAGAAAGACTTACCCGAATGATGCAAGGTATCCCGAAGGCTGCTAAACAGAACTGTTTATTGGCCTGGCTCTCTTATATGCTCTCTAGGTCCTATGTGGTGCTAAAGAATGGTTTTATTGAGCATTTGTAAACAGTTTCCTGTTTTTTAGAAGATCTGCCTAAAAATCAGCTTGTCATGGATCTGGGTATATAGGCCAGGAGAGGGACGAACTACTAAAATAAAAGAGTTGGGTTTGTTTAGTTTGGAAGGTAGAACAAGCTGTTTCTTTGTGTGACTTCAGAAAACCCCAAATGATTGTCACTTACTGAGAGGTTTTGGCAATCAAGTGTTGTTTTTGATTAACTGAATTGTGTGTAACATCTTGCAAGTGTTAAGCGTTTCTACTATTTATCACACAAATATGTTCACCAAATCGTTGAAATCCAATAGAGTTGACTGTTTTGCAAACAGTAAATGGTTTACAGAAAAAGCATATAAAATATGCTATGTGGCATCACTTACAAGCTTCTGAGCTGGTACAGGTTTGCTCGGAGCTGCTTTTGCCTTGGCTAACATAAAAAATATGCTAAGGTGGAGATTAAGTAATTCACCCTCAACTGAGCTCATTTTGCGGGGACTTACCTGGAATTTCTTTGACTGCCTTGGTTATTATGTGCCTTTCAGTGAAGATTAACAGTTATTAGAGCTTTTTAAAATTATATATTTATGTATTTTTGTAATTTCATTCTTAAGAGTTCTTTGGATGTCAGTGGCTCGCACAGGAGCAGAGCAAGTACCTCCAGGAGGAGAGATCTTGTGGTGTGTAGCCTGGAATGAGCATGCTCTGATGTGTTCCTATGATAACATTTTCTGTGTCTACTCACCAAAGCAGTGGTTTGGTGAAAGCATGCTTCTTAATAGAAGATGTAATTAATTGGTAATTAACTGCTGCAATGATTCATAGAATCACAGAATGGTTTGGGTTGGAAAGGACCTTAAGATCCTCTAGTTCCAACCCCCTGCCATGGGCAGGGATGCCTCACCCTAGACCATGTCACCCAAGGCTCTGTCCAGCCTGGCCTTGAACACTGCCAGGGATGGAGAATTCACCACTTCTCTGGGCAACCTGTTCCAGTGCCTCACCACCCTCACTGTAAGAACTTCTTCCTTATATCCAACCTGAACTTCCCCTGTTTAAGTTTGAACCCATTGCATCTTGTCCTATTGCTACAGTCCCTGATGAAGAGTCCTTCTCCAGCATCCTTGTAGGCCCCTTTCAGGTATTATTGGAAGGCTGCTCTGAGGTCTCCACGCAGCTTCTCTTCTCCAGGCTGATCAACCCTGACTTTCTCAGCCTGTCTTCATACAGGAGGTGCTGCAGCCCCCTTATCCTCATGGCCTTCCTCTGGACTTGCTCCAACAGCTCCATGTCCTTCTTATGTTGAGGACACCAGAACTGTACACAGTACTCCAAGTGAGGTCTCACGAGACCAGAGTAGAGGGGCAGGATCACCTCCTTCGACCTGCTGGTCACGCTTCTTTTGATGCAGCCCAGGATACGGTTGGCTTTCTGGGCTGCGAGCTCACACTGCCGGCTCATGTTAAGCTTCTCATCAACCAACACCCCCAAGTCCTTCTCTGCAGGGCTGCTCTGAATCTCTTCTCCACCCAACCCGTGGCAATACTTGGCATTGCCTGACCCAGGTGTAGGACCTTGCACTTGGCTTGGTTGAACTTCATGAGGTTGGCATTAGCCCACCTCTCAACCATGTCCAGGTCCCTCTGGATGGCATCCCTTCCCTCCAGCGTGTCAGCCGAACCACACAGCTTGGTGTCGTCGGCAAACTTGCTGAGGGCGCACTCAGTCCCACTGCCCATGTTGCCAACAAAGATGTTAAACAAGACAGGTCCCCCGAGGGACACCACTCATTACTGGTCTCCAGCTGGACATTGAGCCATTGACCACAACTCTTTGCATGCAGCCATCCAGCCAATTCTTTATCCACCGAGTGGTCCATCCACCAAATTGATGTCTCTCCAGTTTAGAGACAAGGATGTCATGTGGGACAGTGTCGAATGCTTTGCACAAGTCCAGGTAGATGACATCAGCTTTGCCCCTGTCCATCAGTTCCGTGGCTCCATCATAGAAGGCCACCAAATTGGTCAGGCAGGATTTCCCCTTAGTGAAGCCATGTTGGCTGTCGCCAGCCACCTCGTTGTTTTTCATGTGCCTTAGCATGTTTTCCAGGAGAATTTGCTCCATGATCCTGCCTGGCACAGAGGTGAGACTGACCAGTCTGTAGTTCCCTGGGTCTTCCATTTTCCCCTTCTTGAAAATGGGGGTTATTTCCCTTTTCCTGGTCATCGGGAACTTCACCTGAAGTCATTCAGTGACAGTCAAACAGTGATAGCAAGTTTGAAGGCTCAGAGAAAATTTTAAGTGATGAGTGTTCTGTCTTGAAGCTAACTTAAAGTTTGAAGGGAATTAGTCTCTCCAGTCTCTTCTAATGGCCCCAGAAGAGAAGTAAAAAGTGAAATGGCAAAGATTTTGCATCAGCCTTGTTAGGTACAAAGACGTTGCGAAAAGTTATGGCAGGAGACCTTTTTTCTCAGTTAATGTTGCAATGGTAGTACTGCAGTTAAGGCTGGAATACAAAGAGAAATTTTACTTTTCCAGAAATGGGTATTTCTGTATATTTTGTGGTATTCCTAGGTTGGGCTACCTAAATATTTGTTAGTAGACTGTTAAGCTGTTATTAGTGAAGCAAAGGTATTACAGGTTTAAGTCAAGCGTCGTGATGATAATAGTCATCTGAGTGATGTGTATTCTGTCTGCGTTCTCCAATACAGAGGTTGCTTGTTGGTAGGTAATAAGTAAAGATTAAAACTGTTTTAAAAAAAAAGAAATTGTTAAGTTAGTTAAAGGTTACAGTGTCCTATGGGTCCTGTATGGTGATACTTTAAGCAACACAAAAAGGTATAATAGTCTGTAAATTGCATTCATAATATTAAATTATTACTTAATATAGTATGACTATTGGATATATTGGAACTATTAAGATAATACAAACCCAATATGAAATCATATGAACTAAACCTGGCCTATATTAATGTAAAAACAAATTAAAAAAAATCTAAAATCAGGGAATTTTTGGTGTTGATTTGATCTCTAGAAGGAATTTTCAGATGTATCAATAGACAAGAAGAGATTACCTGTCTTGAAATCCTCTCAGTGGTTCTCATGTTGCAAATTACACTGGGTAATGCTCTAGCATGCTATTAGGATATCATGTAATTTTCTCAAGCTACCTTCAATTTCTGTTTTGTTTTGTGTTTTTATTAAAGTGTTCCAGCCTCAGAATGCCCTTTAGATTGAATAAATGTCAATCCTTTGTGTATAAGTTCTTGTCGTTAGTAGAATATGTTTTCTTATAATTTCCTTTTAAGTCTTTTTAATAATTATTTGAAAAAAAAAAAGTGGTTTTTTGGGTGTTTTTTGGTTGGTTGGTTTCTTTTAAACTTTAAATTTTGATATCATTTTCTTTCACTTCAGTGTGACAGTGCTAAGGATAGATCTGCAAGATACTCAGCCCCTGTATGTTAACACTTTGCATGTCTTTGAGTGAAGACTGCTTTTGTGCTTTGTTTTGAAGGTGTAATGACACTAACTAGCTTCTTGGAATTATTGTTCTGAAGAAGTATATATGTTTGTACTGTCACACTTTCAGACCTAGAATACCAGTGTGTTTCTAACACTTCCCATAGAATGCATGTATAAACTACTTCTGGGAGAAAATCTAATGAAGTGACATATTACAGATAGCTGTCTCACAGTAAGCACTCTTTAGTAGTTACCTGTTATGTCTAAACTTTGCAGTGAAGTGACTTATACAGATTAGACTGGAGAATACATTAAAAGTGTGCGTATGCATGTATTCTTCATTTCCATATAGAAACTTAATCTAATGGAAAATTATTTCAGTCTTGAGAAAAAACAGGTGGTTTGTATATCTTTACTTAAAAAAAAAAATAACCTGTATAGTTATGAAATGATAGTGGAGTGCATCACATTCTTATTGGCATGCCCAGTAAGATCTCTGTGTGTCTCCTTAAGCAAAGACAAGCAGCACTAAAAGGAGTATGGTAAGCAACTTAAAAAGCTGAATTTAAACAGCAGTGTTATCCGAATTAGGTACAGATAAGCAAACACAATATAGTGCTTAAAATAATGTGATGTTAAGCTTTTTTTGTTTATTCATTGGTTTTACATTTTCTGTGAAATGTGCCCACTGCCTTAAGCCAAGTCGGTGTTAATCAGAGATAAGGTTGGCTACAGTTTCACTTACCAGTTCCTTTTTACACAGCATTAGAAGTATGGCCTATTATTCTAATCATGTAATTAGAATTTTCTGGGGTTTTTTCCATTGCAGGTGATAAAAACCTTAAATCCTCATGTTTGACTTATTTATATTTTAAGATTGACAATGTTATGTAGTGGTATTAATTTTCTAAATTTTATCCTTAGAGTCATGCTTACAGTGAATCTCTCAGTTCAAGGAAGAAAGCTGCTCACTCGCATAAAGATTTATTGGTTAGTTTTCTACCATAATGTTTATTATAAATATACCGTGTAGAGTTACATACTGATACAGTTATGGATGAACTTATTAGCTAGCTGACATATGCATAAATGAGTTGAGGAAAAAAGAAGCCTCTAGTATTGACCAAATTCTGCCCTGAAGTTGAGTGTTTGAACCGTTCATGGCAGTGGAATACCATGAATGGAATGAGCTGGGTAGAAATCATGTTCTCGTGGAGGCATGGGGAGGGCTCTTGGAACTATCTAGAAGTGGAACTTCTTTGGATTAAAGTTTGTTCAGTCAGGATGGAGACGTATGTTCTATTACTTACACTTTGTCCCCTATCAGACAGAGCTACTTTAAATGTAGGTGTAAAGTGGATTGAATTTACTGTAAACCTTGATGTTAACCCAGTAAACTCTTGAGAAAGGCATGTGGATGATTGTGATCTTTCAAAAACTATTCTAGAAAGTTCAGTGTGTAACATACTTAATACATATTTTGGATGTAATTTTTCAGAGGGTTTTGGCACCGATGTCTGTGTTGAGACAAGGCTGAAATGATTTTTGTGTTTACTTATAATTATTTGTATTACAGCATTTCTCAGTGCACTTTTGAGGTGCTGTTTTCCTGTTCCCTCAGTTCTTCAATGAGTAATACGAATCTTTCTGCCTCCTGTGGCCTACTGCAATACGAAGCACTGCATTCTGAAAGCACTACTTTTTGCCATATCTTCATCTCTTTTTTTTTTTTTAACTCCTGCTTTATATGTGTATATCGGGTTTTTTCCTCACATATGCATATGCTTATATGCAGTTTGTGTAGGAAGTGTCAAAACCCAACAGAAATCAGCCAAAGTATAATTGCTAGGCTTTCATGCATACTTGGTGTAAGGAACAGTGGTAGGGTACAGATTAATGCTGATCACACAAACATCCTTCCCTAATTAAATTAAATTAGGAATTTGACCTTCTCGCTCCAAAAATGCTCTGATTCACTATGCTGACTAATGGAAAAAAGAAGATC
Organism: Strigops habroptila; assembly: GCF_004027225.2. Classification (NCBI taxonomy): domain Eukaryota; kingdom Metazoa; phylum Chordata; class Aves; order Psittaciformes; family Psittacidae; genus Strigops; species Strigops habroptila. The sequence continues at coordinate 151,233,208 of NC_044277.2, read as the reverse complement.
AAATTATTAGCAAGTTTTGGCAAATATGTTCTTCAAGTATTTCATGCTACACTTGTCAGGGTTTAGATAAACGTTTTGGGGCTTTCTTATTTATTAGGGAGAAAAAACCCAAAGATGTTTACTATTTTGGTTGGGCATGGCATTAAAAATACAGGTAATGCTGATATACAGAGTACATAAGTGGTTTGGGGAGGTTTTACGCTTTATTTGCTTCAGAAAGTTATATGGATCTGGGGTCAACCATAGGGAACGTTTTTACAGCATTCTGTACAAGTTCGAAGCTTGGGAACATTGAGCAATATTAAGGTAGAAGTTCTACTTACAAGATCTACAGATGCAACCTTTGTTTCCTCTTTCTTTTCCTCCCTTCACAGAGTGGAATTTACTACGATCAAAGAAATTATAGCAGCCTTAGATATAGTAAACCAGTTCCTTCCTACCATACTCGGGTCTGTCTCCTCTTCCTATATTAATTTTTTAATGCATTTAAAATACATATGATTAGGTTTGCTTATGCTATATGAAGCAGACTTCTCTCTCTTTCCTTCCATAACACTGGAAATGATTACAGCTAATAGTTACAATTCTTGTCCTTGCTTCAAAGGGTTGCCTTTTACAAAATGGACGGATAACATGCAAGTTGCTCTGTTCTGCCTATGTGGGGTTTTAAATTTCAAATAACTTCGGTTTCGTGATTGCATGATATAAAGAAAAAACCTAGCAGCTGTGACACTTGCTTTTTAAAGTCCTATTTTTTAAAACAACAACAGAAAGTGTTAAAAGTTTAGCATCAATGTACTAGTTTCTTTTGTAGCAATATAAATGAGTCAACGGTCTGTTCTGAGATGGGTACTATCCTCCAGTACCTGCAGCTTCTGTCGTGGTCAGGTTTAAATAAGCAGCTAGAGGAAATTGATGTGTCTTTTGAAAACTACTTAATTTCCTGTCATTCTCTTCTATAAATCTGCTAAAAATACCAGATTTCTTTAATGTTTGAAAATATGATCTCAAAGATAATGGGTTTTCTTGGAGTGTTTGTCCACGCATGTCTATTATAGATGTAAAATTTAGTATTTTCTTTAGAACTTTCAGGGAATATAGAGTAATAGATTAAAACAACATTAACATACACAGAAAAAGTTTCTGACTTTTTCTATCTTTCACGCTACAGTCATCTTCTCTATGCAGCGATCCAGTGGCAACAACTAGGAGTTACAGGGTTAGTACAATGTAAAATAATCTTACTTATCTTTAGATGTTTGAATGACCCACAGAAGTATGAAATTACACTTCTCTTCATAGGTGTCTCCTTCTGTAAACACTGGTTTGATAAGAAGTATCAGTTTGGTTCGTAAGCACCATTTGCATGGTTGCCTTAAATTTGTATTGTATGGCCATAAGGCTTGACAGTATTACATGTGCTTTTTTTCCTTGTTAAAGCTGCAGCTTATGTGTGGTGTTTTGTGGAGGCATTTGGTTTAGTGTCTTTAACATTGTTAAATTGCCTCTTCAGAGCATTTTAGTAGTTGGTGGTTTACTCATCTTTTTAGAGACAGACAAGCATAGAGCTTATGAATACAACAATGATGTTGAAGAACACTGGGGTTAGAACAAATTAATCCAAGCATACTAATTAACAGCTGCATGTATAATACTAAAAAGCTATTTAAAGAAGTAAAACATTTGAACAGGAAAAAATATTGTCAGGAGATTACAGAAATTTGTGGTAAAATACACTTTAGATACTTTAAAATAAGATGCCTTATTTAAATGAATAATCGTAACGTAATAGGATGAAAACATAACCTGCATCTTTGCAAAACAAAAAGTAGATAAAAGCGCTGTAAGAATGGCTAAGGTTGCTCTACAAAAAGTTGTCTTCAAAAAGTGACATGCATGCCGGAGACCTCATGGCTTTTGCTGCTACAGCAGTTCAAATTCAACTTACACTGCCATCTAGTGACATGCTAAACCTATGTAGAAAATCGTCAAGTATTCTTCTGTAAGATTTTTATGTAGCTGCTGGGGTCGTGTGCTCTGCTTGGTTTGCAAACATAATTTACTTTTTCGGCTTTGTGCATATTCTTGAGAAAACATTAGAAGATCCACTGAGAGAACAAGACCATAATGACTGCTATTACATATAATTCTGATACGCATATAATTCTACATATGAATTCTACTAGACTTCTCTTCATTGGTGGGAGGAAAGCAGCCCGACACTGTAATTTATTTATTATATTTCCCAGGGCTGCTTTTATTATTCAATGCATAAATAGATTTCAGCCTCTTACCTTGAAACGTCCTTCACAAAAAGCTGCATGGGTGAGCTCAAAGCAAAACTGATAAGCGTACAATATACCTTCAATTTCCAGGATGGATTAAAACCCCTGAAGACTTCAGAACAGTGAAAAAGAAATTAAAATTTAAGTGTTTAATTTAATTTTATTCTGAAAATAAAGGTTTGGGGGTTTTGGGGGTGTTTTGGTTTTTGGGGTTTTTTTTACTATTTGGCTATTTTTCACGGAAATTCTTAGATTTGTATTTGGAAATAGACATCCCTGACATTAGGGGGAAATACTGCTAGAAATGTAAAAAAAATTTGTCTTTTCAAAAAGGATAATGTTAACAGGAAAAAGCACAAATGGGATAAGGTGGAGTGCATTACAGTGTATGAGTGTGGCATAATCATTTCTGAGACTGAATATAAAGAGCATTTCATTCCCTTTTTCTCAGGCATCATTGTGTGGTGATGGATTACATAGCTCATATGGTTCTCGCACCGTAAGTGTAATAGGCTTTTGGTTGTTTCTTGCATTATCTTTGTTTTCTGGAGACAAAAATCTACGGAAATGAAAAATCTACTCATCACTTCTCTTTAGCCATCTGAATACAGTTATTCCTCAAGAGCAAGCTCTGTTCGAAGTAGTCCTGTGGTGAGCGTTCCTCTTGCATGGTTTGCTGAATGCTTTACTAATGCACGACGATTATGAGTATTTACACCAGGGTTCATTTTACTCACCAACACAGATCTGATTGTTCAATTCTGCACCAAAAAAAAAGGTAATTTGTCAGAGATGCAGTTTTTAGCAAGATGTAAAGTTTTAGCAGCAGGACAGTAAAGTAGACGCAACAAGGAATTTGTTTTTCTAAACATCTCAAATATTTTTGATGTATATAATTGGAAGCAGTTGGAAACTGGAGTACAGGACATTGTTGGGGTTACCACCTTATGTCATAGTTGGGGCAGGCACTGAAACTGTTACTACAACACGTCTTTGGGGAAGAGGACTAATGCAAACTTTGTTACGTCATCCAGTAAAAAGTGGCTCATTTTTATGGGGACCAGTATTCAAAACCAAGAGAAATTTGTTCCTGGATCTACATTGTGTTAAAAGTGTCATTCCAAAGATGGCTTTTCTTGCTGCAACGTGATTTTTAAGTAGTTCTGCTCTGTTTCTGCTGCAGAACAACTGTTCTTAGTTTCATTGGTACAGCTGCCTATTTGTCATGTTGCACAAAAAAGTGTTCTGGTACGGGTTTAATTGAAATGTTGGGTCCTTTTTTCACTTTTCACATATTCCTAACAATGGTGTAGAGACTAAACAAATCAGAACAGATTTGTCAGAAACTGGGTGCTTTTAGCTACAACAGATGTCAGAATGAATTTTTGAGGGTGTAGGAAAGGGAATTTTGCTGTTGCTTTATGAAGTTCTGAAACCTAAGAGATATTAACGTCCATCTCTGAGGTCTCTTGAACAGTGAAAATAGTACTTTTCTCCTTAGTTTCTCTTAACATTAAGATTCATTTCCTTAACCTTATATAGATATATCAGATCTCAGTACGTATATGAAAGTTTGATATATTTTGCCTGTTTTTAGTGTAGTATTAGCATTTTTACCTTTCTTTTTTAGGTGTCTGTCTGACATGTAGCTTTGGGGCATAAACTTGTCTTCTATTGTAAGGCCTCTTAAAATTGTGAATGAGAGGAAGCCCAGATCATACTCACAAGTAGTAGTGTTGGGATTGTGTTGTTTTGAAGAAAAGACGTTTGTAGAGAAAAATACTAACTTTTATTTATCAACTTCTGATTGTCTAATCTGTTTTTACGACTTATAAACATTTTTTTAAAGTTAATTTTTGTAGCTTGTGTTTGGCACTATATTAGTACTAAACCCTTTGGTGTCTCTGATTGTATTTTTTATATATTGCTCCAAATGAAGAGACGAATTGGCAGAAGATATTTGTTGCTTTTAGTCTTAGATACTGTAAACTATAAGAGTAATAAGCATGCAAAGGGAGTGTATAAAAACAATGCATATGCTGACTGCAGTGTAGTACAGGTTTTATTCATGTAGACACATTTAAAATAGCAGAAATCTAGAGAAGTAAGACTTCACAGCTGTTAAACTGTTAGAAAAGCAAGACTAAATAGCACTAATGGAGATTTAAGTTTGGATTTCCTGTTTGTTTGGGTTTTTTTTAAATAAACGTTTGTTCCTTTTGTGATATCATCTTCAGTTCTTTCACCCTTCTTATCTTTTGAAGTCCTCTGATTTTTCTGGTCAAAGTGAAACTGCTGCCGACTATTTCAGTCGTTCCAACCGCAGGGGAAGCATTGTTTCCGATGCAGACGATGTCCAAGGTTTGAATAGTGTGAGTGTAACACTGGTTGTTATACTGTGGTGAATACTATGGATTTTCTTTTCATGCTCTGAAAGAGTAAATACTACAAAAGCATTCAGAATTATTTAATGGCAGATAGGTTTGTTGAGGGGATGGGGCAGGTTTTGTCATATAGAAGTGTCTGGAATCTAAATCTTTTAAAAGCATGCTGCTTTATTTGAAAGGGGATTTTGCCTATTGGTGGAAGCATGTGACAAATGTTAACACTTCATGTTTTTTGTGTGTGATAAGCTTAATCATCTCTTCAATGTAAAATGTTGGGGGTTTCTTACAGAAATTAACAATGCCTAGTGTTTTGTGTATTTTTGGAATACTACTACTTGGTTTAGTGACAAAAATAAATACTTACAACTGTGCCCTCGTTAGTTCATTTTAGTGTTCATCCAAGATGAGATTTTGTCAGGGTCACTAATGGAGCACTCATTGCTGGCTATGCTCTTGTACCAAATCCCAAGTCAACAGAGCATGTTACTTATGATGCTTTTCCTGTAAATCCCTTTAATATGAACTTTAGGCTTTGCACCAGACCTAGCTGCCTTCTCTGTTGCTGCTGTAAGTTCTAGAAATTCTTCTTTCTTGCTGTGTTTTAATAGTGGAAAAAACAGGGAAATTTCTGCTCTTAGGCATGTCTTTGAAGTAACAGGGTTAGCACACGCAGTAGGAGGAGAGGTTGAGAACAGGGCTTATTTAGATGGGCAAAGGGGATGCTGATGCCACATGGTGATCCAGCAGCTTGAAACTACTTGTTTAGGTAAGAGCCTAAGAGACTGCTAGAGTACCCCTACAATCACTGTTTCTGTGAATCTGCATTTATAGCAAACCTGTTTTTCTGAAATTAATGCTTTGTTGAAAGAAAATGTGGAGGCTGAGACTGAAGGCTGAGGGCTACCTTCTCAGTTGCTTCTATTATCATCATCACTATTATGTGTTTATTAGATTTAAAATTTATATCCATAAGTTATTCTAAGCTGATACTTCAGATCAGTTGTGTTCTTCACATCATTTTATAATTACAGTGGCGACAAATATTTGCAATTTACAATTTCAGTACATCATTGGAGATGGTGGATTTGCCATGGAAATATGATCTTGCTTGTACAGAAACCACCATAGAGGGAAAAAGAAAGATCTCCTAAAGTAACATTTGTTTCTGCTGTGACTGTAGCAGACTTCCAAATCTCTTTTCTCTGGAGTGGGAGAAAAAACAAGTGTTCTTAGAGAAGCAAGATGTTTGAGATACCATACTCAATATATATTGTTTCTTAAAAATATGGCAACATGCTAAGGTCTTCATTTAATTCCACATAGTTTGATCTATGGAAATGTTGAAAATATGGAAATCTACAATATGATTTTCCACTATCAGTGTTTTCTAAAGAAGAAGGGGTGTGGTAGTTCTTTTGCTTAGGTTTCAATACATAGAATACGAATTTGATTTATTTTATAGGTTGCTATTCATTAGTACACTTCAGTTATGGGCTTTTACCTGAATTAGTTTTGTTCTGATGTAATTGCAGGTTTCACCAAAGAGATTGAAGGAACAAGTATGTTTTCTAATAACTTGGATGTTCACGCTGAAGTGCACTTGCATGAAGCTTTGTGTTTGTTATACCACCAAGTGTTGTGGTCACTACCTGGTTGAAAATTAAAATAGTAAAACATATTTTGTTGTTCAGTACTTCAGTATTGGTAATGAATGTCTTAAGTTTAAAAAAGGTTTCTAGCTTTTTCTTTACGTCCATTTATTTTGCAGTTGAGGTAAAAACTACTTTTTCAGGCTGATGGGCTTTTTTTTCCTGTCTTGATCTGTGCTAACTCAGTATCTTTGAAAAGAAGATGGTGAATCAGTAGTCCCTCATTGCAAGATGTGTTTTGTGATCACATTCCTGTTTCTCTTTCAGCTGGAAGAAAAGAGTGAAAAGTCACATTCAGAAATCTTTTCAAGGGTAAGAGTTTTTAATTCAAAAATTATTGAAAGTCAGTGTTTATCCACAAATTGACAAGTATTACAATAGTTCCAAAAATATAAATGCTGTTTGGTTTTAGTAGAGTTTATTTTAGTTGTTTTTAAGAGCTTGCGAAGAGGTGTCTTTAGACATAGTTTTTATCTCCAAAATTAATGTTTTGTATCTTTTCTTTCCCACAGAAATAATTTTATTCTTTATTTTTTATACTTTATTCTTTTACCAAGGATGAGTTTCTTACCGAATTCATTTTCTGTGTAGAAACACTTAGCAAGAAAGGTTGAATTTTAAGAGGCTAGGGCTATAAAAATTCATGTGCTAGATTCTACTGGAGACTTCCTTCTGAATCCAGGGTGGCAGAAATCAGAATTTTTAGAAATGTTTTAAACTCCTACAGTTTTCCAGCACTAGCAGCCTCCTTCTGAAATCCTTCTGAACAGATGACTCAAAACTGTAATGTTTCGATAACTGATCAAAGAGACACTAACATTTCACCAATAAGTGCTGGAAAATAACCAATGGAAAATCTTGTCTGTATGGTAATATTAAGAAATGGTAAAAGGAAGAGAGAAAAGTATTCTATGACTGTGAAGGAATTTATAAAGGTCACAAACAGCAAAATGACAGGATGATTCCTGATACATTGTTTTTTCCCTTTTCTTAAGCCATCATCTCGCAATTCAGTAAGCGCAACTCCTCTGAGTGGCAACTCATCTAGGAGAGGAAGTGGAGACACGAGCAGTTGGGTGGATCCCGATGCATCTCTTGGTGAATTACGGGTAAACTACATTTTCAGAGAATTTGGAGCTAGTTTAAAATTGTATTTGTGGTTAGAAGGAATTTTTCTTGGCTATGGAACTTCTGATTTCCTAATAGTAAGAAAAAGTTACAAGGATGTAATTTTCAATCACAAAAGATTTATCTGGATAATTTGTTGTGTTCATAAATATTTATGGTGCTAACACTTTAGCTTATATTACAGTTAAACTTTATGTCAAATTTGAAACAGTTGGACTTATGTCTTATTTGAGATTCAGGGATATAAACCAAATCTTTCCATCACATCGTTTTGAATTCATTATTTCTGTGAATTCTTGCAGGCTTTGGCAATTGACAGAAATGCATGTGCACCTTTTAATGCTTTTTTCGACTATAAATTATTTCCCCATACTTCTCATGCAATGGTTCATTCCTATGTCCTGCAGGATATCTATGATCTTAAGGACCAGATACACGATGTAGAAGGGAGATACATGCAGGGACTTAAAGAACTAAAGGTATCAGGGCTCTTCCCAAGCATGCATTCTGTATGGGTGTTTTTGGGTAATGGAGATATCACTGGTTCCACTAACTACATAAGGCTTTACTAACAAGTTTTTGAATTTCTTTTTCAAAGCATGTAACTAACTCTTAGTGCATAGAGAGATTCAGCTTAAATTTCTCATGCAAGACAATTATTAAGGTATGATTTAAATGTACATGAGCGAGTATATATGTTCATTATTTGGTTTGTTAAAATACTATTAAACTTCTGGATTTTTACCAGGTGTTTTCTGGGAACATAACGAACAGTTCAGCCTATATTTTTTAGAGTTTTTATTAGCAAATAAATGGATATTCAAAATAATTACTGTGTATTGAATGGGAAAGAAAGAAATGGGATATAGTTATGACAAAGAACTTAAGCATTAGTCTTCCAAGTTTCAGCAAATGCATCTTACAAAGCAAAGCTGAAGTAATCATTTTGAAAGACGTGCTGAAATGAATTTGGACAGGCGTATTGCTTGCAAGAGAAGGTCATTTGCTTTAATCCTTTGCCATTAAGGAAGATGTATGGGGTTTTTATGCTTTTGGTTTATATTCCCATTATCTGTGAAGGCTGGTGTTTTCAGCATTAAGTTAATCCGATTTGTCTGTATTTTGACTTGTTTAAATTAGTATATATGCTTTTCTTTTGTAAGTTTTCACATAGTTAACAGTTTGCAGTTAAAGTACGATTATTTTCCTCTCTTCTGTGTTGAAGGGAAACTGCAGCAAATAATGCCGCTTTCAATTTTTTTCAAGACTTGTTCTGTTATCTAATTGTCAATGGCTCCATGTAAAAGCAGGGATCTTTCCATATGTTTTATATCCACATAGAGACTGAATTTAATGAATACTGCTTGTATTAGAGCATGTGACAGTGATGTGTTTAACAGCTTCCTTGAATTTCATTGATTAAACAACATACTAGATTGTATAGTAAAGAGAACGTGTAATTTGAGCTGTTCATTGTAGCAAAAATTATTTCCTCTTTTGAGAATAAGTAACTTGAATCTGATAGCCATAGGCTCAGATGAAATACATCTTGTTTTAATCACACTGCCAAATGAATATTAAAAGGACTTCAAAGAGCAGTAGATTACAAGATTATTAGACAGAGCTATGATTGTACTAAATTTGAATAAAACATGAGATTGCTTCATATTTTCAGAATAGATCTAACTCTTACACTTTTGTATGTTTGACAGCATCTCATGACGACTGCTCTGAATCATTACTAATGCACTGTTGTTGATTAGAATCCATTACACTTACCAAAGAGCACAGGTGTGCAACAGTGAGATCTTGATTTGGGCTTGGCTTACAAAATTGAATTGCATTTTATGCTATTGTAAATACTGAATAATACGTTTCTAAGTTAATTTGCCTTCCATAGAGATTTGTTTGGGAATCTTTCTTCCTAATTAGGAAGATACTGCCTTTTTCTCAACTTCAGCTTTAGCAGATTTGTCTTGTGTACATCAGAAGAGTTACTAGGGCACCTGCTTTTACATTACTTTTAAGGGGGGGTTTTTTCAGCAGCTGAGTAACAGCTATTTGTAATCGCACTACCTTCCTATCTCTGTGGTTGACCATCCCTCATGCCAAGAGTTGTGGTCTTGACTAAAAATCTAGTGTCAGCAGAATAATGCGGATAGTTCTGATTTAGCTAGGTCTTCAAATCTTTTCATGTCTCAGTTTGATTCAGTTTTGTTGATGGTTTCTATGTTCCCTTGCATCAACTAGACAGGCATCCTTTTTCTTTCCTCAAAATTTCTTTTATGCAGTTAACAGAATGTTCTCTTGACGTCTGCTGGGTATAATCATCTTGTTCTGGCCAAGCTGGCTAATTTGCATAGCCCTTTGCCTTTACTGAAGAACTGTGGGTGGCATTTCTTCATAGCTTTAGGTTATGTGCAAAGCCTTATTATCCATTTTCATTCCAGCATGTTCCCACTGCTTCATCCTTAGGCATCCCACGGCCTCTCTCAAGTGTTTAAGAAATTCTTCCAAATTCATATTATTTCCCACCAAACTAGAAGATAACTGAAAGTACATGGAATTCTTGAACCATAGGGAACATGTGAAATACTTTACTGGAAACAAGGAACAGTCCCAAAGAACTCTTAGCAATGTTCCAGTTTTCTTAACCAGTTGGAGACTTTTAGGCATGGTTTGGTTTCTTTCTCGGAAGCAGTTCTCACTCTTCCATCTCAAAATCCATTTATTCCGCTTCCATAACTGCAGATTTTTTCCCCCATTAACTTGTTGATTAATGACATTCGAATTCAGTCTTTTAAACCCCAATCTAGTCTCCTCTTTAAGGCTGGAGTCCTGGAGGACATGGCATAAAATAAGAGGTTGAGACAACTGGATTTGATAAGTTAAATCCCAAAGGGGGGTGGGCAGCAACAGCATTGCTGTTCCCAACTGCCTGATAGGAGGCTGTAGAGAATACAGGGCAGACTCCTTTCAAAGGAGCACAGTCACAGGGCAAGATGTAACAGACATAAGTTGCATTGTAAGAGCAGAAATTCCAGTTAGACCTCAAGAAAAAGACTTTTCACAGGGAAGGCAGTCAAACACTGGTGCAGGTTCTGCAGTTTACATCCCTGGAGATGAGCTGTGAGGAGCCTGATCTTGTTTGGCCCTGTTTAATTAGGAGATTGGACCAGATGGCATCCAGAGATCTTTGCCAACCTGAATTACTGCATGACTCCACTCACCACACTCACAGAAATGATAAAATTGGAAGGTTTTTCCTAGTTGTACTTTATGTTACATTTTGTATCTCTTCATAAAAGGACTCATTTTAATCCTAGTATTTTCATTTTTTTCCTTCTAAATTGAATTATTCTTTGAAAGTCTTTGGAAATTTTGCTGGCTCTGATGTTTTGTTGTACCAATCTTTACAAGATTTGTCATGTTTACACCATCACAAAAAAATCTTTCTGTGGTTTTAATTTGAAGAGTTACTTGAATGCACTTTATTCTTTATTTTTCATATGTTGTTCTCTCTATCTTCAATCTTTGCTGCTTGCTATTTACTGCTTCCCAGATGATAGTGGCACCTTGTATTTTCACTGCTTATACTGTTTTGTCTTTTCTGATCTGTAGTCTACCAGGGTACGTCTTAAGTTATTTTTTCTGGGGTTTCTAAAATACTGTATTTCTGCAACACAAAACTCCACAATTCAGTGACTGGAACAGAGAGGTATAAATACATATGATTATGATAAAAATTATAAAGGCTAAAATATGTACTTGAAGGACAGCTTTCTCAAAATGGAGATTGAGAACATGGAATAGTGTTTGAGGGCTGTGCTTTTTTGCATTTCTTAGAATGTGACTTGGTATCTATAAAAAGCAGAAACAAAAAGGGTCATGTCATTTTACTGTATCACAGATAGCACTCTTCAGCTTTTTCTAAGGAAACGGAGATTGTTGCCACCTTCTCCCCTAATATCTTAGACCTTAGTCCAACTGTTCTGTTTTCTGGAAAACCCAAGCCTGTGGCCCTTCCTGTTCTGGTAGTTCTACTGTCATAATACAAATAATGAAAAATTGAGGTTAAGCTACTTATGCCTTCAAAGAACAGATTACTTGAAATACTGGGGGATTTGTAGGAGGGCACAGATGTACTTTGGAGAGGGAATGGCTTAATAGTTCTTTTTCAGTTCTAAAATTAGGACTCTGTGCAACTCATTTTTTGTAACAGAATGCAAATTGAAATCACTGCATGTTTGAAAGTGCCTGGAGTGATGGTTGTTCTAGTATATGAATAATAGACATTTGTTACAGTACTGAGAAAAGAATAATAGGATAAATCATTTTGGTAACTGTCAGAATGGTGTAAGACAGTATAAAGCAAGGCATATGTGCACCTTCAGGTAGAGATTCAAGCATGTGAGTCTTTACATGCCTTATTTCAAAAGAAAGTCTTAGTAAGAAATAGAAAGACAAAATGTCTGCTTAAGCAGGGAATCATTATTACTGAAAAAATGTGACTACCTTAAAACTTTGAGGTAAGACAGCACTACTTTAATGAGCATTAAGTTAAAGCTACTCTTAGAGGTATTTCTGTGATCTTTTTTAGTCGTTTCACTGTCTGACTTCTCTGCCAATTTGTTGCCTCGTTCTAGAATGTTCCCTCATGCATGCACTGAAAATATGATAAAGCTGTGATAGTGCTACTTTATCGCTGTGAGTTAAGTTGTGAAGGTGGCAGAGTAAAAAAATGCAAGTGGAATATTATCTTGTAGTTTCCATACTTGTGGAATGATGGTTTTTCATTGCTGTGTATGACCTAACCTGAATAACGGAACCTGAGCTGTGATTTGGTGTCGCTAAAGAAAAGACACAAATACAATGCAGAAACAAAAATGGTGTCGCAATTTTACTGTATAACAGCACTCTTCAGCATTGTGGTGATATTTTAACATTATAACAATGCATAAAAAGGTGTGATTAATGTAAGTCTTTCTACTGTGTGTAGGATTCGCTAACTGAAGTTGAAGAGAAGTACAAGAAGGCAATGGTTTCCAATGCTCAACTAGACAATGAGAAAAACAACTTGGTTTACCAAGTGGATACCTTAAAAGATGTCATTGAGGAGAAAGAAGAACAGATAGCAGAGTTCTATAGGGAGAATGAAGAGAAGTCAAAGGTACTGATTTTTAAGACTTTTTGTAATTGTAAAGGTAAAGCATAGAAACCTTGGACTACTTAGTATGAACAGTTGAAAACTTCTGGATTAGTAGAAAAGTCCATCTCAGTGGCCTGAGATGGTTTGAGTATTGTGTTTGTTTTTAAGAAAAACCAAACCACCACTAACACCCCCACCCCCAGGAAAAGAAAGTAAGTTAATGTGATACACTGAAGATAAAATATGAATTTAAATCAAATAGGACATGTTCAGCCCCCACTTTCTTAAAAAGAGAAGATCTATGACAGCTTCTTCCATCAATATTCAGATAAATTCAGTATCTGAGCTTTTCTTGTTAATACTGTGCTTAAGCCTTTATGGCATCCTTTTACTCAACATTTTATTAAATAAAATCTTCTGTATAGTAAGTCTCTGGAAAACTTACCTAAAAGTCTGATTCTGTGATTTTTAGCTACTCTGTAGGTAGAATTTCTCAAATCATTGCAGTAATTTCTTAGATACTGTTAAGTGTTATTACTAACTTTTTTAAACTTTCAATTGACACAGGAATTGGAAAGACAGAAACACACGTGCAGTGTCCTGCAGCATAAGCTGGATGAACTTAAAGAGGGCCTTCGACAGAGAGATGAATTGATAGAGGTATGCACATATGAAAGCGTATGAGGGAACTTGTGTAAACAAATACGGTGTGAGATTTGTGTGGGAACAGCCATCATACACAAAATGAACTTAAATATCATCTTGCATTTTTAGGAAAGAATTTATCTTGTTTTAGTGGGTAGATCTCTCTAAATTTACAAAGTTCAAAATGTCTCTGCACAGTTTTCAGACGGATTACATCTTGTGAAATGCTGAATTCCTTTGAGAATTGTGGTGTTCCCATGAATGTTCTTTCTATCTTTTCTTCCTTTTGAAGGCAGAACTAACGTTTGCATGGCCAAAATCTTTTTGCATAGCCAGAAGTTCTGATGCATGGATAATACTAAATGTTACCCTTGCCTTTCCCAAAAGTTTTCGTTTCAGTTGTTCCAGATTTTTGTGAGCATCAGCCACTGAAGTTTGTGGTAGTGAATGTTTGTTTGCTTACAAGTCAAGTATAAATATAGCAATACTGGTCAGCATGTTACTGTGTCATAACCATTTTGCTGGGTGTCCAGTGTGTGTTCCTTTCCCCTCTCACCCTGTTCTTTTCCTTTTCTTCTGGAAACAAATCAGTGCGCCCTAAAATCCCAGATACAGTTATTATCAGTCTTCATTTTAAAATGGTCCACAAAGATATAGATTGTTCACAGTATGTGGGTGCCCATTTCCCATTGATTTTAGTTACAGCATTGGCGGTCTCAGTTCAATTAATACATCATTTTCTCACTGCCTTGTGGTTTCAGTAAAAATTGATGATCTTTAAGTATGTGGCCCAAAGTTTCCACTACCTGATTTTCAAAAGCTATATAACACTGCATTTCATTGATCAGTTTCTTTCCCCATTAAGTCCTTGTGCTCTCCAGGTAGTAGTACAGTAACTCCAAAAGGCTTCTGAAAAGTCCCAGATCTGTTATGATTACTGAGAAAATAATATGCTCCCTGAACTGGAGTTGATATGACTTACTAGCAGAAGAAAAGGAATAAGATTAGCCAAAGTAGCAGCATTTTGCAGCAGATTAATGCTGGCAAGCAGAAAAAGTTAGCAAATTCTGGTTGTAGCTCTGTTCCTTGCTCGGGATTCTGTTTGACTTCACTGTGAATTAAAAAAACCATATACTTTCTCCTTTGGTTTTTGGGGTATTTTGGGGGGTTCTGGTTTTTTGTTCTTTGCTTTTTAAATTAGGTGAATCACGAATATACAATAGATTTGTCTGGAGTGTTTGGTAGACTGTAGCTTGTGTTGAATTTTCATCAAATGCATAGATTCCCTTGACCATTTATTGGAGTAACTTCTCCATCTATTAAATAGAAGATCTAGCTGAAGCCATTTAGCTTTTTGCAGAAAGACATTGTGTTCATTCCCAAATGTAAAATCAAGTTCACTCATTAGGAGGGCAAAAAATTGTCACCAGCCCTAAAAATTCTTGTCATCTTCATACATAATTAAATGAGCGTAGAAGAGAATTCTAGTTAAGTGTGCAGCACATAGCAAAATGCAGTGTTAGATTAAAAAATGGGACTACACTTGACGTGTATTAATATAGTATCAGAAAGCAGTCAGAAGCTGTATTTCACTTCCTGGATGCTTGATTCAAGCTTCCTTCTTTATATTTTAAAGAAGATTTTCTATGTTATGAAACTGCTTGTTACATAGTGTTCACTTTCAAACAGGACTTTAAGGTATCTGGACATGACAACAGCGTAGTTATTTTCCTATAAGAAAGGATGTTATCCCGAGTCTGCAATGGGAACTGTTACTAACAAAGAATGTAGCTCTATCTGCACTAAATTTCCCATCAACATTGAATAAAATTAATAACCATTCTCTTGCATGAATTCATAGGGAATGTATTAAGTTGCACCCTTTTTCTTTAACTTCGTGCTCATAAACTCTTTGGTTGACTTTTATTACTTAATTTCCTTTATCTTTATTTGAATGTGGTTTGGTTTCTTTTTTTTCTATTTCCTTACTTCTCTTTCCTCTTTTATTCTTCCCTCCATCCTATTTACTACAGGAGAATCAACGCATGCAGCAGAATATAGACTCCATAACCAAAGAGGTGTTTGATCTCCAGGAGACAATTAATTGGAAAGATAAAAAAATAGGGGTATGAATCAAATAGCAGGGGAGGTATTTTTTCATTTTAGAAGTAGATGGATTCCCCCACTCCCCAAGGAATGCTGTGTACTCCAAAGAAATGAAGGCCACTTCTGATTTAAATGTTTTAAATGGTTTGCAGTCTTTAGAAAATGAGCTCCATCTTTACTTGCATTATGATGAATAATACTAATAGAATCTATAATATAATAAACTGTTAGGCAGTCAATTTTATAATATCTATACAAAATATTCTTTACCTGTATTCAGGGCTTGAAATGTTATATTTTCCTTACGGCTTGGGTCTGTATATTCATCCATAGTGACATAGCAATAATGTAATTTTAAACAGATTTGAAATTGGTTTTAAAGCTTTTAATCTCCTTAGAGGTAAATACAGTTTTCAAAGCTTTCTGCCATTTGACTCCCGCCTCTGTCATCAACTTAACAATTTGCGTAAGAATTAGTGGGTTTTAAAATGGTTTGGTTTGCACTGCCTGGGATAAGAGAGACAAAATACCCCAAATAATGGAAAACCTAGAGAGCTGCAGGACCGAAGTGTCAAAATGTAGAGAAGCCTTAGTGAGTATTTGTAGATTGTGCTTGCATTTGGCAGTGTTCAAGGCCACGCTGGACAGGGCTTTAAGTCTTGGTCTAGTGGAAGGTGTCTCTGCCCATGGCAGGGGGTTGGAACTGGATGAGCTTTAAGGTCCCCTCCAACCCCAACCATTGTATGATTCTATACCTAGTGCTAAAAAATACAATCTTAAGTTCTGCAGCCAGCTTGCAGATTCCAGTATTGCACTTCTGAACCTTCTAGATCTGGTTAGCTTGAATGCAACGCTGAACCAAGCTGATTTTTTGATACCACACACAAAATACCAGGGTTACCAGCTATTGTAATTGAGAGCTGGAATCAAAACAGTGGTTGTGTGGGACCTTTTGAGGAGCAACTGTAGGGTTCCTGATTGGGAAGGAAGGTAGTCCAGGAAGAACTGTGTTAATATTCACTATGCAGCTAATGTAGGGTTTGTCAGCTTTGCTTCTGGGCAGCATGGGGGTGGTAGAACTAAGTCGGCCTGACCCTCGAGGATAACTGCTTAGCTCAGAATTTGTGGCTGTTCTGTGCCACAGGTAAATTGCCTGGTGGTGAGGAGTTAACTGGAAAGTCTTTAGAAAGGAATTCTCTGCCTCCTAGTAACAGTAGGGTCATTTCTCTCCAACTGAATTTTACACCAGATTTTGACATGCACAGATTGCTTTGAAGATTGCTGCATTTGCTGGAGTTCAAGTCACTTGGAAAAGTTATCTTTCAACTGATAGTGCCCAGTTAAAAAAGCACTGTTACACTGTCTTTTTTCAATCCATATTTATTTAATGTTTCAGTCCTTCAGTCCAATTCTCTTTACCATAAAATAACATTTCAACATTTTTAAGCTTATGAACATTCTTCTGAGAAGTTGCTTTTTTTATCTTTAACCATGTTTTTTCCATACTTACTCTTCACCTTCATGTACTTCATGCAAGCACTTCTTGCATTCAAAGACATTGCCACAGTTAGTACAGAGCATATCGTTTATCTAATGTTCAAACAAAAATAGCTACCAGCCAGAAGGACAAAAAAGACTTTTTTTTTCCTTCAGCCAAAATTTTCTTGCAACTTTGTGTTCTTGTAAACAGCATAACTGGATTTTTTCCTAGTTTTTATTTTTACCATCCTGGGATTGAAACTTCTTAATCCTTAAAATGTAAACATGTTGCTGTCTTTTCTTTCTGACTTCTGTTATGTAGAGACACATTTCTTAGCTCAAAGTTCTTGAGTCTTTCTCCCCAGTGCTGAGTAGCTTTGCTTATTGTTACTCTATTCCAGCTTCAGAAATCTCTGAGGAGGTTCACAAAGGAGTAGTTTGTATCTAGCTTTCCAATGTATTCTTCAGAGTAAGGCAAGCAGAACAGAGATAGCATGAGTTTGGTTTACACCTGACTTCTTACATTGTCATGTTTGTACAAAGCAATTGAAATTTGCAGTTGTAGTTGGTCTTAAATTAGACCAATTTGAGGCCAAAAACAAACACTGAGCTATAACTTCCAGGTGATATTCCTGGAATACTCAGCTGTTTCACTGTTTGGTGGTTCCAAATGGTACATGCACTGCCAGTTTGGAATTAGCAGTGGAGTGTCTGAGCTTGGTGTAGATTTCATGCAGGCTTCTTGGAATATTTAGAAAATAAGACCCCAGACAAATCTGCTTTCTGCTACGTGATCAGATTTTAATTATACTGGTCGGTTAAAACATACCTGAAGAGCTTGTGCTGATTTCTGCCTTCCCCCCCATATCCCCCTAAGAATTGCAAAAGTAGATTTAGTACAAAATTCACGTCATGTATTTTAATTCCTGAGCATACAAACAGTAGCAGTTTTGCTTAAGTTTTTCAACATCTCTCCATAGGCAGAGATACATGGCTGTATCAGTTTCACTTCCCATCAAATTTTCCTGATTTCTATGCACATAACACTTGTGCATAGCGGTGAGGATAGGAAGGATGTTTTGGGAAGGTCAGTAGCATTACAGGGCACTGCCAGGCACATGGGATTTGTGTGTGCAGTGTGATTCTGGGCCTCTGTGTCCATTCTCTCCAGTGGGTGCGCTTACTTCCCCCTCTGTCTCTGCTGCTGTTCTTCAAATACAGGAAAGGTGTATCTTTAAGTGGAATACCAAAACAATGTAATGATTAAGGTTCTCCACAGTGTTTATAATGTAGTTAGAGATCTAGTATGTGTTAGGAAATAAAAGGACATCTTATGAGTTCTTTTTGCTGTAATTCACACATGTTGAATTACCTGTATTTTAAATGTCACATTTACGTATTAGTAAATCAACTGCAATGGCACTTAAATTTTTCTGTTGAAAGTAAGAGTAATCCATTAAAACATTGCTCTGGATTCTAGATGATGATTAAAATTCAGCATACTGCAATTGTTATGTGGGGCAGTTACAGTACAAAGGAATACACCTTCATTTCTTTCTTGGTATCAGTCCATTCCTAAACTTTTATGCATGACGTAAGGTTTAGTGGATAATTTTCTTGGCAAAATGTGTGCACTTTTGCAGTTGCTGTATTGTTAGGATTATTTGTGATGCTTGCAGTATTGAATTTGAATGAATAATGGAATGGCATGCTGCAAGTGAAAGTGTCTGATTAACTGCCAGGTAACACAGCTCCAGCATAGGTAGGCAAACCCATCTACGTCCATATTGCTGCCATCCTTGTTTGTGCCAGTAGTGCTGCTTTTTTCTTCCCCCTCTCAAACCAATTGCTTTGGGTTTAGTAAAGGGTGGTTGTAGCACTTAAGCAGCTAGTAAATAAACTAGTATTTCTAAGTGGACAGGCTTATATATCCAAAGTCTTTTATGAAGTATGTTTCTACTTTCTAGACCCTGTAAGAGGTAGAGAAATTAGTTCAATGATGTAATGCTTTAGGATCTTTGCCAATTGAGTTCCAGCAAATTTTATTTCTGGCCACAGAGTGCCTCTAGTAAGAAAAATCACTCTTTTGGTATTTGATTTAGTTTATCAAAATCTACCAAGAATAGAATCTACTAAATAAAAATCTATAATGGAATCTACTGAGACTCGCCTGGGAAAAAACTGTCATGACAAACATGCAGCAATGAGGCTAGATGTAACTTGTAAAAAGTAGTTATCAGAGATCTGTGTTAATATACATTAAACACCCCTTTTAATTTCTTTACTTTTCTTGAGCTCTTTGTATTTACTTGTAGAAAATCTGTCTGCTATCTGTCATATGCTTTTTCTCTGTGCCATTCTTTTTCTTGCCATCTGCCTGAACCCAGGCCCTAGAAAGACAGAAAGATTACTTTGACTGCATTAAGAATGAGCGAGATGAGCTCAGAGAGGAGTTGGCTGACCTGAAGGAAACAATGAAGAGAGGAGAGGTATGTTTGTAGTAGTTACTTTGCAGTAACAGAAATCCAGGAGTGGGGCATGAAATCAAGGTCAATGAAAAACAGGAACAATGATTACTACTCTTGTGCAGTCTCAAAACCTGACCTTAGGGTAGGATAAATGGCGCAATAGTTGTAACTTTTTCAATCAACTTGAAAAGCTTTTTACAAACTCTTCTGTCCAGTTATGTTTTAGCACTGCTCTTGTATGAGTAGTTTTTTCTTCTTGTGTGATTTTAGAAACATGGATTAGTTATAATCCCAGATGGCACACCAAACGGTGATGTAAACCATGAATCAGTGGTTGGTGCAATAACGGTTGTATCACAGGAAGCTGCTCAAGTCTTGGAATCGGCAGGAGAAGGACCACTAGGTAAAAATACCCTACCATACTTTATTATAGAGTGTTTGAAGTCTTTGTTTCCCTCCTGTTCACAGTGATTTGCAGCCACAGAAAGATACCTGTGATGCTTCTGGAATACACAACTTTCAAGATTGTTATTTATTTTTTATGCTGAATGAGAAAACAAATTTATCTGAGTAGAAAAAATAGTATGTGCTTGGATGTTTGTAATTGATTAGATTTCTTAATCCAGATTTTGTTACCATCAGAAAATATCTTGCCTGAAAGTGTAGTCTTTCAGATTAGTCTGTCTTCTGTTGTTTCATGGAAAAAAGTTCTTTATGTATAATCAGTGAAAGAACTTCTGTTGAAGAAAGCAAAACCTTGTATATTCTTTCCCCTTCCTTGAAATACTTCTACCTTTTAGTGTAAAGCAAGTGCAGTCTTTCATCACATTCATTAGAAAACCAAGTTTTAATAACATTCAAAAAATGGCATGGGCAGCAGAAAGATAGAAATTTTGGGGGCCTTTATTTTAACTTGCTTTTATCCTTAGGTTGAACAAGTTATCACATGCATAGTCAATCTACTGTAAAACTCACTTATCAAGCAGAGAAATATCTCTACAGGCTTGGATTATATTTGTAAATAATATATAATAGTTACATATATTTGAATTGCCAGAGATTAGACTTGATACATGTTCTGCTGTGGCTCCATCATTGTGAAATACAGATCTTTACTGCGTTGTTTGTGTCAGAGTTAACATTTCCAAGGAAACTGCTTTAATCTTAGCACGGTGTTGCTTGACAGACTGTTCTGTGGCCATTACCAATCTTCTGACCTTGAGATATTGCAACATTCCTGTGGGTCCTCTCCCAAGTATTTTTTTTTGGTGATTTAAGAACACTTTCTGCAAACTTTCTAAACATATGGGGAAGCTTTGTGCCTTCCCTGAATAGATAGCAATCCTTAAGAATAAGACAGGGAAAAGAGTGTACAGTCAGAAGAAAGTTTTGTTGGAAATGGCTGTTGTAGGTATTGGGACAAAACTGTGTTTTATTATTAAAAAAAATCCTCAGTTGTTAATTTACTTTGAAGAATTACTAAACTCAGAGGTCTTGCTTTTAAAATTATTCTAATAAACAGTGTGAATTAAATATTTTTCCCTTTTTTCTGCTATTAACTGAAGGCTGGTATGTTATTAGATACCAAAGTTTTATGCTCCCAGTGCTATTTGCTCTAAGTTTGAAGAGCATTTTGTTTGAAAATGAAGAAAAAGTTATGAAAAAACATGGCTCTAGTTACAGATTTCTGTGGTTTTTAATTGGGTTCTTTGGTTTTAGATATCCGGCTACGAAAACTGGCTGGAGAAAAAGAGGAATTACTGTCACAGGTAACACAAGCTATTAATTTTTAAAAATAGATCTTTGTGTATCCTTTTTCAGACTATTAATAAATTGGTAATACCCAAATATTAAGCACCAAAGGTGCTTAATCAAGTACTTAAGCACTAAAGCAAAATAAAATACTCAATTTCTTACCTGGCTGGCTACCAGGAATTATCAGTTCTTCTCACTAGTGTTCTTATCCATGTGACTTTGATCTTGGTGGGTTATGAACCCTCATTTCACTAACTGGTTAGTTGAAATCTAAGTTACTGCTGATTTACTATCAGTGCCTGTATTTAAAATTGTTCTTTCTTTCATTTTTGTTTTGTGCAGGAATACTAAAGTCAGTAAAATTACATGCTCATAAACTCAAGTAGCACTTCTTCCAAATTGCTGAGCGGTACTATTTCTTCGGTCATTTCAGTTACTCAAATAGAAAATGAGTATTATCAAAGTAGTTGTATTTTAATACAGTTCAGTATTGAGAGGACTGAAGAAAACATAGAGCCATTGAACGATTGTTAGGAATACCATAGCTTTTGTGCTCCTATTTGAACACATTCCAAATCTAAAGTGGTGTTGTCAACATTTGGTTTTGCTGGGAATGTACCTTAATTTCAGTATAGATACTTGGTTTAGAATGCAAATAAATTCTAGTGTTAAATACAAGTGTATAAATATAAGCATATAAAGATGTATATGTATGTTTATCACCACACAGTTGTAAAAAACAGTGTTCAAATATTTGTCATGAATGAGAGTTTTGCAAGTTTACGGCAGTACCATACAGCTAATGTGTAGGATGGTATTTTGAGAGTCAAAAAAAGTAGTTCCCCCTTCTTGTGAATTCCAGACACAGAGGACATAGCTGAGGAATCTATGTTGACATGCACTCACCTAGCAATGGGGATGGGGGGTTGCAGCCACAGGTCTCAGGGACTGGTTTTTCTGCCTCTTCTGCATTGAGACACTTGCAAAACTGTCTCAGCCAGTGGCATCTCGGGACTGCTTTGCCTTTTTCCCATTGAATGTTTAGATACACAACTACTGAACTTCTGGGAGTCTTTTTTTCACAAAAGACCATTTCTTTTTCAGGTTAGAAAACTGAAGATGCAGTTGGAAGAAGAACGACAGAAATACTCTAAAAGTGATGGCATGAATCCAGATATCATAGGCTTAGAGAATGGTTCTGACTTGCAACTAATTGAAATGCAGAGTAGGTATATGGTTACTGTTCAAAGGTGTTCTTATTGGGGAGAGGAAACAGACTTTTCCAACTCCTTTTCCTATATTGTGGTGTGGTAGCAGTATTGTGAATGAATATGTTGTTGTGCACCTAGTTTTTTGTAGGACATTTCTCACTGGAAAGTAGCTTAAAAGTCTGCCTCTTCCAGTGTTGAATAACAATATTCTGGGAAGTTATTTTCCAGTTGATGACCTTGCCTAGAATAGGTGCTGCTGCTTGAGCAATTTCAGTTTTTAGATGATGGAATTTCAGCTGAAATATTCTGTTAATGTAATCTACCTGATTTATTTTTTTTTATTTTATTGAATCTGTGATACAGAAACTTAATCTAAAAGACTTATTCTCTGAAGCAAAACATGAAAGATTATTCAAGTTTAACACAATATTCAGTGTTGCTTCATAGAAGCACTAAGCGACTTTCCATCTCAAGCAAGCTATTTCTTCAGCTGAGAGCTTTACTGGTTTGACACAGTCATTTAATGTAGTTGTGGCAATGAACATGAACAGAGCACTGGCAATATCAGGGCTAAAATATAACACCAAAATAATTTACAGTGTTCCTTGGTCTTTGTCAGACAGGTTCAAGCCTTGTGCTCCTTAGCATTCAAATGTTATTACAGATGTCTATGCTAAATGACGCTGGTATTATTTCTGTTGTGATTTGACCCATCTTACAGTGTGTGCTGGTTATTGTGTTTTCTTTTTTGAGAGAGGAGTTTGCTGATCTAAATGTGTGCTTTAAAAGGTGTGTATCTCATACAGCTGAGAAAATGCACATTCTTAGACAGTATTTGTGTTCTCTAAGTGACAGGGAAATTATTTCCTTTTCATACTCTGGAAAAAGATTTCTGAAAGCACATTTACCTCTGTAATCCTGTATACGGGCTACTCAATAAAACGTTCTTTTTAACAATTTCTAGAGTAAAAGGAAACTGCTAGTTTATAAAGTTGCTTTGAGTAATATATTCATGTCAATTTTTATCTAGGAGATGCCAACAGACAAATTAGTGAATACAAATTTAAGCTTTCAAAAGCTGAACAAGATATAACTACCTTGGAACAAAATGTAAGTGTGTCTTTCTTCCTATTTAGTGTTATCATTACACTTGCTCTGTACAGTTGCATAATACTTTTTTCAACAAAACTATGAAAACCTATTTCCTTATTTGATTTACTGTTTGTTCTTTAGCTTGCACAGAATGGCACTGTATTTGTATTTTTTCCATACTTCTTTCAACACCTGTGCGTAGTCTAACCATAAGAGAAAATCTGGAGTTAATTTACTCAGATGTGAATGTACAGCAGAATATAAAGAGGAAATGAAGCTCCTAGTTCAAGGAAATCAGTTTATGTAGCTTAATTACTTGCAAGAAATTTGTATAGACTTTGGAAGGTATATAATTTACTCTCTGAAATTCAAGAGTTTGTTTTTATAGATAAATACACTCTCACTGATTTACTCACACTTTGTGACTGTAACTCAGTAACATGGTATTAAAGTTCAGCATCTCTATAGGTCACCTCAGAATCTCATAAATGATTACAGTTTGAATCAGAGATGCACGGTTGTTCTGTCCAGCAGGCTAGTAGCCTGTCCTATGGGTTTGGGGGTAGCAGGGAGCTATAAATACAACAATCCAAGCAAGTGGGCTTTAACACTGGCAGATTGCAGCAGGATTTGTCTCAAGCCCTCTCTTCACTGCTGAACTCTGTGCTTGAGCTCAAGACCTCTTGCATCATGCTCTGATAAGTCTCCAACTTCTCATATGGTCTCTTCTTTTCAACTTTCCAGCTTTTGTTTTTAAGCCCCTGTATTCCCCAACTCTTGATTTTTGTTTTTCCAACTCTTTCCTCTGCATAGTTCTTCAACCTTCTGTATCTTCCCAGCTGTGTCTTATTCTGTGTTGCATTCTCTGGTTGTTTCCTGGGACCCTCACCACGGAGGGACAGGCAGTGAAGGGAATTCCAAGTTTCTGCCCACAAACTATTTTCCTGTTTTATTCTTTTAAACACTCTTTGCAATTATGGCTGCTGCAAACACAATCTCCCTCCTTTTTCCAGAGGGAGATTGTATGGATAATTCACAGGTTGCCTTGTGTTATGGTGGCTTTTCAGAAAGGAAAGAACAGCTGGAGGCAGGTGAGCTTGGGGCGGAACACTGAAGTAATTGTTCCTTTATCTTGTTTGGGTCTGCAGATTGCACGACTTGAGGGGCAGGTTACAAGGTATAAAAATGCAGCAGAAAATGCAGAAAAAGTAGAAGATGAACTCAAAGCTGAAAAGAGGAAGCTTCAGCGAGAGGTAATTGACTTGATTTTCTTTTCAGCTGTATGCTCCATGCTCCTTTCAGTCTTGAACTGCTCTGTCTTTTGCTTTAATCTTTAGTTACAGCTGTAATCTTTAGTTACAGCTTTTAAGTGTTTTTTTTGAGGAGACAATCAAGTCTGTCAAAAGACAACTGTAGCATATATAAGTAATACTAATTACTATTCAGTGTAATACTGCCTTGAAAAGAAGGATCTAAATTTGTATTTTCTTCTAAATGTGATAACTTTTACTATTTTATACTAATCCTTCCATAAAAATTACTGGAGAGCTGAATGCTCCCTGTGTCAAGTGCCAGCCTGGGAAGTTTCCATTGTGCACCTCACAGGGAGCTGGGAAGAAGCTGTATTCAACTGAGCTGTGGATCATGCTTGCTTAAGAGCTGCGGTGTGACTAGCATGATACCTGCTACCCATGTGAATACATATCCATCAGCAAGTAAGAATGGAGGAGAGGACTTCACCTTTAAATAGCATGTGGTAGGAAGTTGCAGGCACCTAGTTCTTTTGGAATTAGTACATGTTTCATGTTTCAGTTGCTTCCCAATTTTGTTTTTTAACAGTTGAATTCCAGTTCATCTGACTGCAGTAATGAGTTATTGTGTCTTAGCTTATATGGCACTCTTATAAAGTATGTAATACTTGTATTCCTGATTGTTTCCTCTGTCAAAGCTTCAGAACAGCAGAAGGTCCAAGTAAACTTAAAGTGATCATAACTTTTGCTTTCATTTTATAGTTAAGAACAGCACTGGATAAGATAGAAGAGATGGAGATGACCAATAGCCACTTAATGAAAAGGCTGGAGAAGATGAAGGCGAATAGGACTGCGCTTTTATCTCAACAGTGAAGTGGAAATTGAAAACATGATGCACTGCTCCTTGAATAACTAGCCCCTAGCTTGTTTTTAAATACAGACTTTCATTGGCACAAACTATTTGAACACTGAGCTGTTCACTGGTGTTTTAGTTTCAGAATTAAATGGCATACTTCTTTTTGTAACTTATGAGAGAATGAAATGTAGTTTGAATTCCCATGTGAATGACAGCAATTTTTCTGTAGCGTTTGATTCTAGAGTCAGAGCTGGAGCACAATGCTGTACGTGCGACTTTGCGATAGAAAATGGTTTTACAGCTGTGGAATCCAGTTTACTCACTATCTCTTTTGGCTGCTTTAATGATGCTTGATGCTCGGAGACAACTGCATGAATTCAAAAAAACACTGTATTACTGTATTATAAACTAACGTATATTTGCTCAAGACATCACACAGCACAAGTGCCTTTTATCTGGTGCAATTTAGACTTCATTGTTGAAATAACCTTTGAAATCAGATAACATTTTATTTTAAAATACATTCGGGGTATTCACTAAACTTTGTACCTTTTTGAAAATACATTTTTGTAAAATATTTAAATTTATAAGAAAAGAATAGGGAGTGTATATAAAAATCTGCTTTTTTTTGCATGGGCACATCTGAGTTCTAGGTAACTTTGTCAAATACTAGGCCCTGATACTCTTACTATTAAGAGTACAGATTTTAAAACTTCTGTTGTACACCATCAAATTATGTCATCTGCTTAAGTGTGAATTGAAATTTTAGGGTGGGAGGAAGGGGTGGGAAATGTGGCTAAGGAGTTTATTAAATGGACACTTTACTGACCAAAACCAGACATTCTGTGTTTTCTTTAAATACAGAGCAAAATCTGTGCAGAATAGGAAATTCTGATCTCGATCTTCTTGAAAAGTATCTTTTTGGCTTTGAAATAGTGAGCCTGAGGTTGGCTGGTTTGTTTTTTTTCTGATTTCTTACCCTGTCCTGCTACTCTTTGACGGTGCTACCATGGAGCAGGGCAGGCAGTAAAAGTAAGAAGGTGCTTTCTGGAATGGTGGTGGTTTTGTCTGTAGCCTACTCTCTGTGGACAGTGAATTGATATTACGAACTTACACTCTTTTCAAGCTGGCACATCACAAGTGGGAAATGAGCAGCACCTGCAGTGGCAGTTGTGGAGCATTTGAAGTGGCAGTGCCCCCATGTTGGACTTCCCTTGAGGCCAGCAGGAGCCCACCATTTGATCTGAGAGGAATCATTCTTTCAGGCTTGTATCAGATGCTTTCCTGTTGCCAATTGCTACCCCTCAGGAGTATTTCTCAAAGCAAGGCATGTTCTAGAGCCTTTGCAATCCAGAGGGTTAGTACTCCTGCTTGTACCAGAGCTACTTTCCAAGAAGAGCTGTCTTGACAGTGTGAAACTGAAGCTTTCTGTCTCTTTCGGTTTGGATGCCTCTTCGACTTGGAAAATAAAATGCTTTCCTTGTAGAGAAACCTCTGTGTAAGTAGCAGATCTCCCTAGGCCTGCTCATTAAATGGGAGACAATTGTAGTTTGGTGATGACATAGATCACTGTCTGTGCTGTTAACTTTTTGCATCCTGGTGTGTACTTGTTCAGAAGAAACTGTCAGAGTCTTGATTAATTGTTGTGTATTCTGAAGATAAAGGGATACTTTGGGGGTTTTGAAAGTGTTCTCATGTACAAAACTCAGCTAAAACCTTATTTGGCACGTGGTGGGGAGCACCTCTCCTTCTAGTTCACTTTGCTTATACCACCCTGTTGAAGTTGGACATTTTATGGCACAGGGAAAACTGATTTCAATATTAAACCATGACAGTCGGATAAGGGGTTCCTAACTCAGTTACCAGCCTATTGCAAAGCTTTTTTTGGAGCACCAGTGCATCCTTTCTAAAGATTAAGATTTGTAGTAGTTTTTTAAAAGTTGTTTGTGACAGAGGTCTGTTAGTGAGGCCATTTTAGTTGTGGAGATTTCCAAATTTTTGCTACCAGAAAATCACAAGAAATGCAACAAAATAACCAGAACACGAGATTGCCAACAAGTAGACTGAGTAATACTGGATTCTGTGATCCAATATGACTCTTAAGGCAATTGAAAGAGCTAAGAGGGAACAGCCCTATGAAGAATTAATTGCAAACCTTTCATCTTTTTCCTACAACAACTCTTACCAGAGGTAAGTTTAATTATATTAACCAGATAATTTAGAGATGTTTGCAAGGGGACAGAGATGGTTTTAGTGCCTCTTGTGTGCAGGGTTATGCCCAATTACTGCCCACAAAAACGTGCAGAGTTAGTAGAAAGTGGGTGTAAGGGTACTTGTAACATGGCATAATACGAGGGGTTTTTATTAAGGACATGATTTTTAACACCCAGCACCGTTTGTTCCCTCAAGCTTGCGGCGGTTTTGTTTGTTTCACGGGCGGTTGTTGGGGCAGCATTGAAGGATTTGGTGTGTGTTAAGGGAAAAGACAGCAGCACTGGAAAGGTAATGAGAAACTTTGTCTTTTGTGTGACACCGGACTGCTAAATCGTAGCATCTTTTTCTACCACATTCCACTAAGACCATGAATCCTGTGTGTCGGAAAGAGCTTCTCACTGAAAACCACGGCTCCATAATGGTAAGCTCTTGATTTGCACACACCTACCCCCCCAAAACAAAGCGATACAGGGGCGTTAAGGCAGGTCGAGCAGCGCAACCACCGGCGCTCTGTGCCAGGCGGGTGCCCGGGGCAGCCCCGGCGGTTGCGGCGGTTAGAGCCGGCTGTCGGGGCGCTGGGCTGGGCTGGGCGCTGCGGCAGGCCGGGGATCCTGGGCCTACCCTGCCCCTGTGCGGCTCCGGCCGCTTTCGCAGCCTGCCTGCAGCTCTGCTGCGGTTGTTGCGGGTGATGCCTTTGCCTGTGGTGTCTGTGTCGGTAGGAGACGGCCATGTCTGAGCGAAAGCTGCATAGAAGGAGTCAGGCCAACTTGAAAGAGCGAGTAAAAGAGAGAAACATGAAATGGACAGGGCTGGGCAAAGCCTGCGAGCCGTTGTCTGCAAGTGCTAATGGCACAAGTAAGATGCTCTGGTTGCCCGTGTCGCAGTTTGTCTGGTGCTGGTTGTTCTCAATTTCCAAGCTGTAGCAATGGATGGTTCTCTTCCAGGCAGCAACAGTGCGCGACTGAAGAGCATCCAAGCCAACAACAGAGCTCTAGCCCGGGCTTTGCAGGAGGAGAAGCTCAAAGTGAGACGAGCGCGAGATGCCTTTCTGTGTTTGAAAGGCGAGAATCAATGCCTGAAGTTTGAGATCTTTTATTTAGAGATGCTGCTTCAGTCACAGCGAGCGTGGGCACCTGCTGAGGTATTTTGAACACTGTCTTTGTTTTGCAGTGATGGGGAGTGTCGGAATTGCCTCCAGATAAGCCTGAGGTCTCTTTCTGAACTTCAGTGGCTCCTGGCAAGTCAGCTAGCTACACAGGAGAGGTCTTGTTGGGTTTCCCATGCTTCTAGTCATTAATAGCTTCCATTTTTTTGCTTCTCTTCCTTCTGTAAGGACAGTCCTTTCAATGGACAGTCATAGAATCATGGAATCATAGAATGGTTACGGTTGGAGAGGACATGAAGATCAGGTCCTTAAGAACAGTCTGTGACACCTGATTCACATATAGTTTAGTTTTCTCATAACGTGATTGTGAAATAGGTATGTGTGGAGCTGAAAATAACTGCACCAACATGGTTTGCACTGTTCCTCCGTTTAGAGAAGTGTGTCAGCCTTATTTGGGCTCCCATCTTCAGGAGCTGCTTGGAAATTAATGTAGTCAGTTGCTGGGCCAGAAAGGTCAGGGGGGTTGTGATGTGTGGGCATCCCGCCTTCCCATCTTTGGTCTGGACCTTTACCGCTGTCTGCCAGGGAGGCTTCTGCTTTCTGAGTTTTCCCCTCTATTGCTTTCTTCCTGCAGACATCCATACGGTTCACCCGTGTAGGGGAAGGGAAGGGCTGGCTTTAAGTGTGGCGGAATTTGGGTTTCTTTTTTCTCCTGCTGCCAGTCATCTGGAGCCTTGTTCTCCTGGGGACTGTCAGTCTTGTTTCAGCTGCTTACACTGAAACCTTTCTTATTGGCAGAGCGCGAGAATGTTTCCCCCAGTGCCTCTAATGATTCCTGTTGTCACTGGACAAGACCATTGTGTGTAAGTAGCTCTGATTAATTTGTCTTGTCACTTCTCTTACAGTTTTCTTACAGTGCAGGCAGGGGAGGCAGATGTAATGCAGCAGAAATAATTCCTTGCCCTAAAAGCGATGTGTTTTTCCCCTCCTTAGGGGAGTTCCACAACATATTGTAGAATATGAAGAATTCCCTCAGAGTGAGACAAAAGCCACAGCACATGACAATAAGCCAGCTGGCTGCTTTTCAGTGGACTTCTGTGAATCTGCTAGTGCTGATGCCGTAAAGGAAGCAGACGCAGAGTGTGGTAAGGAAATCTACTGGGCATTCCTCCTTCCTGAAGTGAGGAAGGAGGACTGTGTGCCTCTATCTGCATCATGAATACTCCTTTGTAGTAATGGTGAGATAATACACAAGAATGGAGAATTTTTGTATAGTGGTACCTGTGGTTGTACCATCTGTAGTGAGGAGCAGACTTGAATATCAGCAAAGACTAAAAAGTTTTGAGTGAAGATGCCTGGCAGAATGGGATTTTAATTTGAAAGGTCTGACTTTTGTATCCCTGCCTCCTTGTGACCTGGTATACTGAACAGCTGGCTAGAGAAATCTCCTTTTCTGTGGTCTGCTAGTATTTATGATGAGCTATTTTTTTCAAAGCCCACTATTTGAAAAGTCTTAACTAGAGAATGAGTGTAAGCTGCTGCTGTAGATTCCTGGAGTCCTGCTATTAGGACTCATGTTTTCCTGTGAGGCAAATACCTAAACTGTAGCCTATTTCAGGGTGCTTTCTGGAAACTATATTCACCCAGGCTTACCTTGGTGACCACACATTTGGTCTTGCAAATCTTTTTAGAAAGTTGGTCTGCAGTTGGTCTGGCTGATGGGTTTAGAAAGTAAGCAAATCTCTTGGTTGTTGTTAATCTGTATTTCAATAGGACTCTTTGTTCTGATTTGATTGTTGATGTCCCTTCCCACACCTCCTTGTTAACATAGTGCCAGAGCTGGAGACTGTTTCTTCAAATGAAAAGTGTGGACTATCTGGCAATGTGTTTCACTAAAGTGTGTCCATAGGGCAGTGCTGTTCAGAGATAAGGGCTCATGCAGTGTGTCCTTAGGGTTTTGCCCTTCCAGAGATACCTCATTCATAAAGAGCCTTTTCCAAACAGGAGGAAGTTAGACTTGGGGAAAACCTAGAACAACAATGTTGAAAACGCAAGTCCCAGTATTTCTCAACAAAATGAGAGCACTAGAAAACTGGAGCTAGTGTTGAGCAGATGCCCAAGTGAATTCAATTGCCTGACTTGAGAGAAGCTGTAAGTTAAAGGTTCTTGAGTAAGGAGAGTGCAGTATCAGGAGAGAAAGCTCGAAGGTGCTGGAGAAGCCTCCAGACCAAGCCTAGCAAAGGTGAAGATTTTACAAGGAAAGCCAGAGATGCTGGCTGAGTCCTGTCACAGTGAGGGTGTATCTGAGACCCGGCCACAGGTTGGGCAGTGTTGATGAGGATTCAGATGGTGGCCTCCATGTGCCTCATCACCATAAAGCGTCCAGCAAGAGCAGCTTAGTGGCCAGAATGGGTGCATGGGGAGAGCATGTGAGACCTGGGCCTGAGATGTGTCTGGTAGAGCCCAAGCAGGAACTCCAGAATGAAAGAGAGGTGGAGCATCCTACAGCGAGGGCAAAGCTAGTTGGTAAGGGGAGTTTGGAAAGGGTTGTGTCCTGATCAATTTCTGTTCTCCCTTGACTGTTTCAAGCTAGCTTCTCTTTAGAAATGCACATGAAATGGTGCTGGAAACCTGATGTGACAGTGTCCATTTATCCAACCACTTGTTTTGTCAGCAAAGAGGTAACTGAAGCTGGATACTGTGTGAAAAACCACTTAAATCCAAACTATACTGTGTTGTCTGTGTTTCACAATGTTTTAAGGATGAAGGAAAACAAGAAATCAGAGCTACTAGTGAAGAACATGTTGGCAGAGAAAACTGGATATTCTCTTTTTAATGCCAGATCAGGGCTTGAAGAGAATCAGCTGAAGTATTTCTTATTCTTTCTTGAATGCAGAGATCAATGTCATAGGTACAGTTGGCAGCTGCCTAAAGTCTACTAGTTCGCTTGTATATATTGTACCTTAAGATCTCTGTTTTCTTGAAGTATGGGTTGTATAATGAGCTACTGAGCGTTGAAACTCTTTGAACAGGAGAATATCTTTTGAGCCTTCTTGTCAATGTCTTCAGAGTGTTAACTGCGTGGCATGGTTCTGCTTCAGCACTGGGATGCAGTTGTTCACTCAGCACATGAAAGGCCACCTCTGAAATGCAGGCAATTTCTGTAGGAAATTGTGCATGTGTCCTACTTCTCAGCCTAATGCAGTGAAGTGCTGTGGTCTTTCTTAAAAGGCAGGAGTTATTTGGGGCAGAAAGTTCCAGGATGGCCTTTGAAGAAGGATCTGGTATTAGTAGTACAAAACAGTCCAGAGCAGGATCAAGTGTGGTAGTTGGGAGTTGAACTGGTTTTGTAAACAGAGGAGGGAGTGGAAGATGAAATAGAATCCAAACTTAGCTTTGCTGCATTATTTTTGCAGGAATCTTAGAGGAGATGCATTTCCAGATGAGTATTATCTGACAGCTCCAATTTTCCAGCAGAAAAAGAAGAATCTCTTGAAATAAAGGAGAAATGTTTTCGTTGTCAGTGAGGTGTCCTGTCATTCTTAACACCGAGGCGGTTCGTGGTGCGTGAAAATGTCTCCTGCAAATACAGACACATCTGGGCATCTGATACTAGGGGCACAGGTAAAAGGTTCTCTTGTTTTCTTTAGTCCAAGGAGTGACTTGCTTTTAAGGAGGTAGCTTTTGTGTGTAAGGCATAAGGTGACATTGTAACAGAGGTGATTCTATTTGAACTCTTCTGGGAGAAATAACGTTCATTATTTCTCATCTGAGAAAAATCCCAGACCAGTTGCAAGAAAGGCAGCCTCACTTGTCAATCACACTCGTATAAGTTATGTATAGAAAACATTCCCCGTTACATTAGCACATCTGTAGAATTTATTCTCTGTGTGGCTTGTGAAAAGTCACTGAAAAAAAAATGCCATGAATAATTTGAGACACATAATAGCTACAGTTGCTTAAAAATGAACTAACACTGTGTTGAGGATGTGTTTCAGGATGTGGTGCAGGTGAAGGAAAGGAGGGAGATGCTGGAATGAATATGGTCCGAGCAACCTTAACTTGGTTGCCCTGTGTACGTACACCTCATGAAGAGCTCGTTAATGGTATAGTTGCAGTTTTTTTAAGGCAGGAGGTCACTTGTGGTTTGGGAGTGGGAACCCTGCAGAAGATGCTGTATTTGGGGAGATAATGATCTTGAACAGACCATGTCTGTTCTTTTGCACCTTGTACTTAAGGCTTGAGAAGCCCCTATGTTCTTAATGCAATCTCTGATATCTTGGGGGAAGGTAAACTGCATGTGGATCAAGGGGTGGAAGTCGTTATGCCACCTGTGTGGTTTTGCTTTATCTAAAAATACAGCAAGAAGTTTTCCTGTGAACATCCTTTATGAATAGAGCTGTTTTCTTGGAAGAAAATTCTAGCTCAAATGACCAAAATGGAAGAATCTCTATTAACAGGGTCTGTCCAGCATGTTCCGTGTGGATGGGAGGCCTGTTCAAAGCTACAGCACCCAGGGTTCCCACCATCTCAAGGGATGCAAGATCATCTATAATATTCTCTACTCAGAGTGTTTCTCTAGTAAATTACATTTGAAAAGATAGCTGACAGAGCCTGAGTGCCTCTTTTACTGGATTGTAATGGACTTGCATCTCCTGGTGCAAAACAGGGGGCATTTACCCCCTTGGCAAGCGAGCTAGCATTTATTTTCCAAACTTAAATGAAGGTGAGCAGGTATGCTCTGTACCTACAAGGAACTGGAGCATATTTAAGACAGTTGTTAGAAGCTTTCTCAAGAGGAGTTAGAACTCGATAAAACAGTAAGAAACCTTGCACTGTCTTGGCATAAGAAGTGACTTAGAGCTCCGTCTAGGGGTGATGAAGCATCAGGACAACAGAGAGTATAATGCTGCACTGTGCCAGTGCACTCACTGCATATTAAAGTCTGGTTTTGACACAGGAGACACTAAGGAGGGGGAAAACTTGGGTTATGGGAATACAAGTCATGAATGAAATACCTTACTTACCAGGAAGGCTGCTGGCTCCAGGTACAGTCTTTCTTGTGTGGAGACTCTTGAAACCTTATGCAGTGGCACGATCCCTGGGAGTACTGTGGACTAAAAACACACCGACGACTCACAAGAAAAACGTGTTTTGGTTAAACATAGCAGAGGCTCAGTGATCTGGTTTGGGCTCCTGGTGGATCGAGGAAAGTTGATGGAAACAGGGTATTTTCCCCAAAAAAGCAGATTGAAAGTGCAGAACATAAACTCTTAATATTTTTAAGAGAAGGGCCAGCCTTCTGCTGGGGGTGTGTCAAACTTGAAGATGTAGGAAGTTTTGAAAGACTGAAGGCTCACTCTGGAAACGTTCTCCTTTTGTTCCTATACTTGTGACTGTACTTGAATATAGAGATGGCTGGCATTTCTGACTCCCCCTACTTCTATTTATTCTCTTCCTCACTGCCCACATGCACGGCTTGAACGAGCTAATGTGTAGTCCATTGCAGTTTAGCCAGGCTAATGCCACATGTGCATTCAGCTGCCATGCCTCATATTGCAAGTGCTGGTGAGGAGCCTGTAACTGGCATTGCTTTGAGCTCAGTGAGCTGCTGCTTGAGCCTCAGCAACAGCTTGTGCCCTTTCTTTCTGCTCATCTGCCCCAGCTGTCCAGCAAATAGTGTTGATTCAACCACGCTTTATAGGTATGCGAAATGAAATTACATTAGATTGTGTGAAAGTGCCTAGAGACTTCATATTAAATGTAAAGGGACTAGGTATGAAGTCTCAGTAGCTGAGTAATCATTCTGCTGGTAGGATGTACAAAATCAGCCTGGAGACAGTTTATTCCTACTGTTATTTTACAATTTGAGTCTCAAAATGACCAGCAGTTATGCTATTCCGGGAAAGGGAAAGAGAAAAGGAAGGGAAAGGAAGGGGAAAGTATCCCTGAAGCGACCAATTGATCAAGCCACCTTCCTGCAAAGCAGTGCCTCCCACAGGAGCTACCTCCGGGCACGTTGCCCTGTCACCACCTAAGCTTTCTTTTGAGAGCCTTTGAGCGCTCTGTCACGCCAGAGACCTGTATCTTTTTGTAGTGTGTTTTGGTTGAATATGAGAGATGATTTCCTCATTTTTTTAGGAATGACTTCGTTTATTTTCAGGATTATCTTGCCCTATGCATTCACTTTGCTACAGGTGGCAAAGCTCCAGATGAGGGAGTAATGAAAGCTTTTTGAGAAGCTGAAGCTTCTGATTTGAAATCTTCTAGTGCACATTGTGAACAGTAGGTGGCCTTTTCTTCTGAGCCTCCCCATTTTCAATGTTGCCTTGGCTCTCATCTTCATTCATCCTGACTTCTGTTAAAGAAAATCTCTGGGAAGAGGTGTTGGGATTTGGAAACGGTGGCAACAGAGTCTATGGTTGACTTGCCACAGTGGCAAGTGGTGGAGCTGCTGACAGGAGAGTTTATTCATTAGAGAAGAAAGGGAATGGTTCCCATGTGCTGTAATATCTCACAGAAATGTATCTTCTTGACATATGTGTGTTAGATTGCCTCCCAGGGGATATGGAAATATTTGTTCAAGATATATTCAGTAGTTCCTAAGGTTAACCTTCCAAGAACTGGGTAATTACTGGAATGTGTTGGTTTGTGTTCCTTATCAAGAGACTGGTAATAGAGGGAAGTGAAACCTTATCTATGGTGGAACTATATTTAATGATTGTTTGGACTCACTAGGTAAAACCTGTCAATTACTTGTTGCCATTTGATCTATTTCCATAGATATGTCAATATATAGGTTCAGAGGAACTAATTCTCCATCTGTTCCTCTGAGATACCTTTTATTTCCTCAGCACTTTCTAAGTACTGCTGGTGTCCCAGCAGCTTCAACATGTCAAGCTGAGTAGTCCCCTATTTGCACCTCTCTCAAATTTTGTAGTGTTGCTACCTAATATC
Organism: Strigops habroptila; assembly: GCF_004027225.2. Lineage (NCBI taxonomy): Eukaryota > Metazoa > Chordata > Aves > Psittaciformes > Psittacidae > Strigops > Strigops habroptila. The sequence goes on along the minus strand of NC_044277.2, from coordinate 151,197,472 downwards.
AACAGAGGTTAGCTGTTGGCAAGCTGCTATAATCCCTATGCAACTCCTTCTCATTTACAACTACATGTGAGAGGAACCCCCCGGGTAGTTTTCCATATCACTTGTGGTTATTTTGATAGCTGAGAAGTCAATATTCTCAAGCATGTAAGCTGTTGTACAGTGCAGGACACAAAATTATTCTAGCAAGATAAAGAATTCATTGCAAATCCCTTTCCACATATAAATTCATTTGTGCTGATTACTCCTTTTTTGCTTTCATGGCAAAAGTTGACCCCATTCTGTCGTCTTTTTATTGGAAGCACCAGATTGCCTGTTACTATTTTTTGTGGTATTTGCATGAATTCTATAGCTCTGTAATGGGAGTAGAGCAGCTATAATACACAGACCGGTAGAAGCTTGAAATCACAGAAAATCAGTTGTGGTAAGACATATAATTGAGAAGACTTGTTTTTCAAGTGTTAACAAAGTCCTGACAACACAAGTTTACACTAGATACATAACATCCAACTCTTGGGGTGCACTCATGATGTCAAGACCTGTAGATATCTTGCAAAACCCATGCTTTTGTGGCAGCAGTAGTCCTTATACGTACATATCACAAGCATGCAGTTAAACCAAAATGTATAGCAAACAGCGAGTTTTCCTGTGTTATTGACATGTAACTTAGGCATGTGGTTTTTATCACTTGGTATTTGCATTAGAAGGAAATGGTTTAGAAGCATACTGTGGTAAAAGGCAGGACGGCTGTGGTCTAACTGTCCCCAGCTTATCGCCCACTCTCATCACAGCCCACCTCCTCTGAACCAGTTGTGACTGGTTCAGCTTACAGGGTTTTTCCACTAAATAACCAAACCTTCCTGCAAACAGATGCCCCAGCACCCAGAAGCTTTAAACACCCACTTGGCCTTTTATTCAGGCTAAATAAAAATTAAAAACTTCCTATGAACAGTAAGTATCTGCATAAATAAACTGCAGCGACATGGGAGCCGTTGCAGATGTAAAGCCTGCAGCCTGTACTTGAGAATCTGTGAGGTGATAGCTGTGCTCAGCATGGTTGCATGGAGGCAGGGGGTTTGTGCAAAAAGCTGTGTTTTCTCTCTCTTTTTCTGCACTGTAAACATCTTTCAGTTTCATGTACGAGACACAAGTGGATTTGGGGATCATTTGAGTGAAAGAGATCTTGGTTCATTAATGCAATCAGGTGTTTCTCTAGCAGGCATGAAGACAGGGAAGACCAGGACAGTGATATCCATGATGCTACTGAAATCTACAGTAACTGCATTCCAAAAACACCTTTGTACCTATTTTATTTCACTGTGGTTGGAACCGAACCTTAACAAGTAATAGCATGGGGTACTCACTGTTTTTCAAAGACAGTCTGACTGAAGAGTAAACATCACATCTTTCTTCACATTGAAGAGTAACATGACACTGAAGGCAGTAATTAGTTGCATTGGCTTCAATATACAGATTGTAAAATAATTTGCAAGGTACGGTGTTAGAAAAATAGCTGTGATTGTTATAACTGCGCCTGGCTTACGTTCTTCCCTTGCGATGGTGTGAGTGCTACAATTCCTGTTGTAACAGCACTGCAGTTCCCCTTGGCTTAGCCCTTCAACAGAAAAGATGTTACGAGCTAGCTTTTATTGTTCTGTGTAGGAACGTTCCTGCTTAATACCTTGAAAAGCAGAAAACTGGTGGGTTTAAGGCTTGCTCTTTGATTTCCTGAGGAATTTATACGAACAGAGAAACAAATCAAGTTTTCTAGCCATATTGGTACCTGCTCTGGAAATGCTGGAGAACAAACACGAGCCTCACAAATGCACCCAGAGGAAAGCTTTTATTGCCCTCTACATCATTACAGATACAGTGAGTGTAAATGCTGAAGCCGCTTATCTCCAAACTTGTGGCAGTGTTCTGCCCCAAACTGAGCAAATGCCTTACTCCAATATGTCTACTTCTATTTTTTCCACAGAAATTTGAAAAGAGCTGATTTGTGGAACTTGAAGCTGAAGAGTTCAAAGTCCAACATCTGAGAATCTTTATGTGAAAATGAAATATCAAAGCTGGAGATTTAAGGGTTTGCTCGACTTACAAAGGTATCTTAAAACAAGATGATGTTCATGATCATTACAGTTGTTTTCTTTCTTTAAAAATACGATGTTCAGGTTTTCAGTCTGTGTTTCGGTCTGGTCTATGGCCTGGTGGACTTCTCCCATTTCTGCATGTGTGCACCTCAGAAGTGCTTTATACTCGTCTAAGTTCTTCATTCAAAATTACTCTGTTCACTTTCTGAAATTGTGTTTAATTGGCTCCGAAAGCACACATCGCTTCAGAATATTTAAGAAGTCCTGATCTGGTTGGGTACATGGGAGTTGCAGTAGGTCATTGAAAGTAAAAATGAACAACACCTGTGAGTTTACAGACAGGAATGCTCCTTCATTAAGCCTTAAGTGCAATAACAAAACGCATCTGTGCTTTATATGTCAAAAACCTGGTTACATCTCTAAACTTCTGTATGCATAACTACTTTCAACATGAGTACCTTCTTCATTTTGCAATATGGACTTTGGATTAAAATCCTAGGTAAGTAACCCTTAGTCCTGTTGCCCACCTCAGTTCAAGACTCAAAGATTAGGAAAGCCAGACTGATATAAAACCAGAAGCAGTAAAGCAAAACAAGCCCTGTGCGCTAATGCCATAAGATTATGCGGGGATTTTTGTAGTTGTTGTTGTTACATCTGACACTGGGAGAAGGGAAGGCTATCTGGATAAATATATAGCAAAGCAAATTGAAGATGATTTTGTTAGCCTTTCCTAAACAAGCATTTATGCTTTCTTTCCCTGGTGCTTGCTGGCAGCCCACATTCTGTAGATGAAGACGACTACGATGACATAGTACATGGAGCTCTTCAGAAGAAGGAGGATGTACACTAAATATGCTGTCCTGTGTATTATGTGATCTGTAACAAACATAAACAGGAAAACCTTGTTTTAATGTCAATATTGTACAACCTTCTAAAAGACGGGTAGAACTGGGACTGTGTAGTCTGTTTACTGCTGCAATTACATTGATTCCAGTGGACAGTGTGTGAACACATACAATGTCTGACTGTCCTTTGAGTAGGTTTGCACTGCTAATGAGCTCTAGACTGAGTGAGTTTCTTAGCACTAGACTTCCTCTCAGTGCTGCTGGGTTATTATTCCCTGCAAAGACAAGAACATAATTCTAGCGCTTCCTGCACTGATTACTGGTAGCATTGTGTTTGCTTGAATCCTTGTGTGTTGGATTTTGAACATAAGGACTCTCAATTCTTCCCAAATCCTGGTTCAAGCTAGAAGAAAATTTCTTTGTCCAAAGTGCTGGGCAATTGCTGGGCAATTGCTGGGCTGATGAAGCATCAGCTGGAGCATTGAGCTTTTAACTACTTCAGATATTAAGTGGAGCTTAATGTGGGCTAATAATCTAATAGCTGAACAGCATCTTTGCATCCTAATAAAGCTACCTAATAAAAGTAGGAGAGCCCATTCTTATAATCCACAACAGAAGTTAATCCAGAGGAGCACTGAAGTGTTTTTAAGTTACAAACCCCAGACTTAAAAGGTTTCCTGTATGCTATTTAGGAAGATCCTTTTTGTGATGTTCTGAGCAAATATAGCAATACCTGACTTGGATGCCATGCAACGCTTTCCACACTTTAACACATTTTAGTTACCTCTATTAAAAACTGTGCTGTTTCCAGATGTGCTGCAGTCCTCTTCCTGAGGAGCAATATTTGTAGGATCTAATGGAAAGAGATTTTAAATGCCACAATTAGACTTTTCCTTAATTTTAACAAACATGAATTGAGAAATAGAGGAAAAAAAAAAAGAGGCAGTAACATGTACAGCAACAGTGAAATGGGAAGTTAGTATTAAACAGCAAAAGAGATGTTTAAGATCTGTCTGCAGAGCAGATGTTCATGTGTAGGCTTCACTTGCAAAGAGAATTTGAAGGGAGGAAAATGCTTGTAGAGAAGTGACTGTGTATTTGTGCCGTATGTGGGAGGTTTGCCCTTTTAGGAATGTGTCCCTTAAGCTGTTCCTTGGCAAAGTCTCTTTTATTTAGAACTGAGTCCACCTGATCTTGTCACTGAAGTGGCTAGAGTCTGCCTTCACAATGTACTGTTAGTACAAACGCAGAATAATTTACATTGGAAGGGACCTCAATTAGTCTGTTACTTAATGGCTGCTCTACAGTAAGGAATAATCTTGAGGAGAGCATGATCTGAGGTTCCTTTTTTGGGATTTCGCTATTCTGGTGGTGTTTGTTCTTTAAAATAAACCCTTTCTGTGCTTGAAGCAGCAAATCTGTGTTCTCGGTTATGGTGTTTGTATGCATTGATATATAGGCTTAAAGGCATCCGTATTACATCTCTAAATACATCTCCATCTAAATAAACTTAAAGCATATTTTTGTCAGAATATATTTTGATGGTTATTATGGCCATGCTCTCACTTACTAGAGTTGTATTATAGTAAGTTCAACAAAGGTAGATACAGAGGAAAGATTAATTTAAACCAATATAGGCAGCTTTTTAAAAGATATTACCATGATTTATACTATTTGTGTTGATTATAGCTTACTTTTTTTCTTTAAAATGGCATTGCCTTTCAGATTCTGCTTTGTATAATCTTTCCTCAAATAAATGAGACATCTTATTTTCGGACATGGCTATTACTGGACGCCGAGTAAGTAAAACATTTAAACTTTGTTCTACATCCCCAGCAACCTTAGTTTTAACTCTTTATTTTTTTTATAGCTGTGGCTAATATCAGGGGGTGTCAGAGGGACTTGCACCTCTCAGTCATGGGTTGAACAGAGAAGTAATTCTGTTTTCAGAAGCTTCTGTAGACTGGAAAGTAACTGACACAGCTCAGTGCAGAGCTTTTGGAGCTTTGCTAGTTTACACTTGATGAGGTTCAAGAACTGCTCATTTCCTATTGCAGAGGGACATTCCCTGGGGAAGCATAGCACAGGCTGGGTTGCTTTTCCTGGGAATACATTGCATATTTTAACTATTGCTGTGCCAATGAGCACGGATGCTTTCAGGAACGGTAATAGAAAGCATTATTTCTACGATTTTATTGCAAAGAAAAAGTGATGTCTATAATAACATATAAAATGAAATTTTTAATGTAACATTTTAGTACCTAACTGTATAACATTTAATATATAACTTTTAACATTTTAGTATATACCTTGTGTCTCTTGTGTCGGCAGTGAACGCTCTTGGCTTTCATGCTCGTATTTGCAGTAATAGTTCTTGTCTTTGTTCTCCACTGGTACAGTTAGCCAGCTGCCAATTGAGTATTCGTCACTTTTTGTGGCCATCCAAGTGTCTCCTTTTACTACGTTGTCTGTTACCTCCTCATTTTTTTCATCGGTCCATGTCACCCGAATAACTTCTGGGTAGAATTTCTCAACAAGGCAAACATATGTTATCTGATTTTCATGTTCCTTCTGCAGGATTTCGGAGTTTGCTGGTGGAGAACTCCCTTTGCCTGGATTGGTTAGTGGAGGAAAAAAAATAACACAATAGCGAGTTGGAAGATCAGTAGAATAAAGTAAATAAATACACCACCATGAAATACGAATTCTGAAGAGCAGCAACCTAGATGTCTTCTTAACAAATGTTCTGACTCTCTAATTTGTTATTAAATACTTAGGATGGGAATAGAAATGTCTCATGCATGAAAGGAGCTTTAGGTAATAAGGCGGATGAATTACAGCTCCTTCCATCCTTGAAGTAAGAAAGTGTTTGGCGAGCTGAAGGAACCTGTCATTCGAACACAGTTTATAGTAAATATTATTTCAATTGACCCAGTGGTAAGTTTTAATTTTCAGTCAAAACCAATTACAGTACTATAATAACTGGAAATAGAAAATATGACTTTTAGCCTTATTTTTAAATGAGTTATTTTATAGAGAATTAAAACGGATAGCAGCTTTTATGAGTATGGTACAGAAAATTAAGCTCCAAATCAAAACCAAGACTCAATTCAAGTATTCTAAACTCATATTTATTTAGACAATATGGAGTCTTCCAGAGTCTGGAGAGTATTTGATCTGGAGAGTTTTGATATGTACCATGTGCATGGAGAAACATTATTTAAGTCCTAAATTGCTTAGTGAACACCAATGTCTAGATGGCTTCGTTCATGCTTCTCGTCAAGCAGCACATCTGGTAGAGGAAGACTACAGTAACCTAGGTCTACTTTTTAATACTAGAGTAGATTAAAAAATATGGTAAAAAGGTGCCTAGCTTAAATGAAACATTTCAATCATCACAATCCTGAGGAAGCATATGTCTTGATTAACTGCAACTGTGTGCATGGATGGAAGAGTCCCATGTACACGCACAGGCAAATAGAAAACAGCAGAGAACTGAATAAATGAAGTTTTGCATATATACATGTATATATATATGTGTGTATGTGAAAAAAAAAATCTCCATAAACTGTAGGTATGTTTATGGGGAAAAAAGGATGAAAACTTGTAGAATTGGCTGTAGATTTTGATGTATTTTCAGGCTGATTTATAAAGTTGTGAAGTCCACAAGACACTGTCATGTTTTTATTCTGGACTATTTAGTCTGATCCTTTCTGAAGAATTTTAAAGTAATGAATTTCCACTCCACTGTCTTTTTTGCTCTTTTGCTTTTCAAGAAATTTGCAATTTAGTTTTTAAACAATTTTCTAAGGCAGTTTTTAAGAGGTATGTAGGTCTTTTATTATTTTAAAATAATATAAAAGCACATATAAATATCTCTTAAGCTAAAATCTGTCTTTTCTGTCTTGTAATAATGCAGTAAACCTGCAAAATATAGTGCAAAGAAAATTCTGGAGTTAGGCTTTTAATCAATGAATTTGGGTTCAAAACATATGCTTTTGTAGATTAACTATGAAGTTTTCTTAATGAAACTCCTCTCCAGTTTCTTCATAAGCACCTATAAATAAGATTTATAAATAAGGTCAATCTGTTCTTAATCTGAACTTCTCATTACTTGAATAATCCACAAAATGGAGTAATTTTGACTGATGCTTAAAGCTCCCCAGAAACTGCTTGGGACATTTTGGTTGGACAAGGACCAGATTTAACCACCACCATATGAACATCAAGAGTTTATTCATTTGGCTACATGACTGTAGAAAAATAGAATTCAATCTCAGCTACTGCTGCTATCCCCAAAGAGCCTTTAGTGATATGTACTTTAAATTCAGTTTCAAGCAAATCTGTGCCATCATTTGTTTAAAAAAACAACAAAACAAACCCAGAGTGTGGTTGCCTGGGGCATTGATGGAGATACCATGTTTCCTTTAGGGTTTAAATGGATGCAGGGTTGGGACTGTTCAGCCTCAAATCCTGCTGTACTTGCCTGCACAGTACTATTACAGGTAGTCAATGCCAAAAGGAATGTTGTATGTTGTAGAGAGACAACAACTTCCATCATTCTTGTGCTTGTCCTTCCCCAGAGCCTTCTGGCTTCTCCCCAGCAAAATCTATGTGCACATTAGATGAAATCCTGCCAACACTGAAACCAATGGCAACATTTCCAAAGGTCCAGGATTTCCCCTGAAATTTTCTACTGAAACCTGTTTGTGAACACTGTCTCATAAGAATCAGCTACTGAATTCATCTTTGTGCCCACAAAATCCTTGATATTTTAAAGCCATTAGCAAATGTTTGTATTAATATTAATCATGGTAAGAAGCTTTCACTCTGCAGATTTCTTTCGAGTGGCCACATCTTCCCTTTTATATGTCTTACACCTCCATCTTTCTGCCCTAACTCTTGTTTGGACTTTCAAGTCTTTTAGGTTTTGATTCAGGGCTTCATGTTTTTCCCTGTTGAAAAAAAATACTAATGTAAACTAATGCATAGATTCAACTTCATCATTTTGATTTAAAAGGGCAGAAAGTCAGTTTAATCCAACTTCAGGTAATGTATAAATAAATTTAAGTAGAATCTATCTTCAGGGAACGTATTTTTATAATAATACAATTACAAAAAATAATTATAGCCTTTTGAACTCTGAACTGCAATACGGTTGATGAAATTAAGGTAGGTACTTCAGTAATGTTTAGGAGATAAACTGGGTTTGAAGAGACTGGTTCAGTCTTCGGTTCACTCTTGGCTTGCCTGTTGCAACCTGGTGAGTGCCTAAATTCCCTGGGAAGATTCTTACAGAAGAATCCTGTATTGCCAGTTTACATTGGATTAATATTCCTGTTCTGCTGTAAGCTTCAAAACCCTCATCTATTCCAACAAATGCAAATGCCAAACCTGTCTCTCAAATCCCAGCCCTTCTATTAACTGCATTATTCAGTCTGGAGCAACTTTGGTTTGATCAGAACTGATTAAAGGATACCAACAAGAACAAATTCAAATTCACTACAAGTTGATGGGAGCTTGGCTCTTTCAGTGTAGATCTGTGTAAAGATTCTGCTCAAGCTCAAACCCTGATGATTCAACTGAATTAAGGTCACTTATCCTAAATCCTGGTTTTCTCCATTTCTTTCCTTTAGGAGTAACTTAATGTTAGATAGTCACCCCTGAAGAGACAAGCTGTGATGAAATGCCTGATCCTAAGTGTGAGGTAACTACAGCCCTTTTACTCTATTAATTGGCCAGAAGTCTTGGCCACATAAAGACAAAATCTTAAAGAATTGGAGTGAAAATTACTTTAAACCGTAGGTACTAAAAGCATGGCAACTACCTGATTAACAAGGTGAGGATTTTCACTAAAAACAGCACGCTTATCCTGATACAGATATTTCTATTGAATTATAGTTATGATTTACTTAGTCTTTCTGACATAAATCATTAAACCCAATCTTTTCTTGATGTGCTAATACAAGTTTATGTATCTAATCAGGCTTGAAACGTTTGGTAGCAATAGTTCCTCTGTGTTTGTGCAGTTGTTTACTCCAGGATTATGGCATTTAAAGCACATTTAATGGGAAAAAGAAAATTCTTGTCCTCCACTTCCCATTAAAATAAACGTCTCTACAGGAAAGGCATAAAAAAGGATCACCTCTTAAAAACACCTATGCGTGTTTTTAAGCAATAAGAAGAGCCAAAGTGCTGTGGACATGACAAAAATAATTACAGACAAGTTATTTCACTTTTACTAGCCTAATTAAATAAGGATTTGGGCAATAGCCATGGCGTATTGCTGTTTGTATCTGTATTGGGTAGGGGTTTTCTTCTTTCGTGCTTTATTCACAGCTGCTTGATTCCCTGCTTATTCCTTCAGTAAAGCTGGGGGGAAGAGAGACATAGCCCTAAAGGAAATATATTTTGCTTTTCAAAGAATTTGAGTAACCGAAAGGTTTGATGCTTTTCTTTCAGAATGAATTAGAAATATCACAATGTTTGAATATGCATGTTTAAAGACAAAGCCATCTTTCAGTTCTCCGAATGCTGTCTTTGCCATATTTAATCTTTAAAAAGAAAATGATGAAGGGGTTAGTTGCATATCTGTGCTGCAATAGCTGTTGTTTCCGCCGTTCTATACATAAATAGAAAACAATTATGTTGTGTTCTGCATATGGAAAAGCTGTTCAAGAGGAAAATCCTGCAAAGCATTCAGTAGGGTTAAAACCAGCAGGAGCTAAAAAGCAAAGCACTTCACGCAGCCAGTATCTAGCTTTACTGAAAAGCATTTCAGAAGCAGTTAAGTTTTATATTTTGTACTTACTTGAAACAATAAGCTTAGTTCCACTTCCAAATATTTTGACATCAGCGTACCACAGTCTGATAATGCTTAGCAATATCTCCTGCTCTACACTTCCCTTGCATATAGGCTACAGAAAAAGTCTCTCTGCTTTAGAGGTTGGTGATAGATCTGGCCCAGTGCAATAGCTCAATTTTCAACATTGAATAGAGTGCCATTTTAGAAATACTTTGATTCTTTTGTGGTGATTGCTTATTTTATAACCATGTTCTAATCCTTTTTGGCTCTGGGGTTTCTCTAACAAAGAGCTCTTGCCTCTGGTCTGCTAGGTTTTCTCTAAAGAAACCTCTTCTTGCTGTTTTAAGAAGAAATGCGGCTACATTGTGACTCCCAAAGGAAATTAAGGAAGTTTACTAGTTATTGATTTAAATATACAGGTAGGCTTTTTTTTCCCCCCTAAGTGTCCTATTTTGTGAATTACATATTGTGTGAAAGTACCTTAACTAAAGTTTCATCAAACTCATATTTTGAAGCCTGTATTTTAAATGCAAAGTCCATATTCTAAACAAAGCTTACTGATGCTCATAACTAAGTTCATGCCTTTCCTACGTGGTTACGCTGTTGTCTTAGCAAAAGCAGCTGCCTCTACATGGGCACAGTTTAGTTGGAAATTGCAGCAGAGAACATTTTTGGTCAGAGGCATGGATAACATTTTAAATTTCTCTGTAACTCTATTCTGCTTTTCATGATATGGCTTAATTATAGTCATCTTGATAATATCAGCTACTTTCTGAGCAACATACTGTAGGCACTGCTATATGCTTTATACTGAAAACAGCATTTATCCTATTGATTGCATAGCTTCACAATTAAGAGTAATACAAATGCAAAAGTAAACCAGTTACTTTCAGTAGGACCAGGAATTAGATATTTCTGACATTCCAGGTATTTTTCCTTCCCAATCAACTTAGACTGAACCACCTCTATCAATAAGAAACATTTTGCATTTCTCACTTGCTGTTCTAAGAGTAAACTTTGAAGCAGTTCACTTTTCTTTCCCAGAACAAGAATGAATCCGTCCCAATATTTACATTTTTCCTTACCATTTTTCCATTCCCCATCCTTAACAAGTATTCAGCAAGTGTTCTAGAGGCAATCTCTCTGTTCCAAACGTCGATATATTTATTGCCCATCAACCCACCCAACTGGGGCACCATGAGCAGTCCACAAATAAAACCTGATTTATCAGGCAGAAATTAGTTTTCCTACAGTCTTTCATACCTTCATATCTGAGCACCCGAATGCCTTTGTGAAAATCAGATCAGTAATAATGGTACTTACCAGAGACGATTACCTTGGTTCCCGCACCAAAGTATTTGATCCAGGTGCTCCACACTGTGTTTTGGCTTTGCAATAAGCTAAGGTGCTCTTGCTGTGCCACTGCTGAAGAAAATCCCTTTTTTTTTTCTCCAATCAGTTCCAGGAGACTGTGTGAAAGCTTGGCCCATGGCTGCTGGGAGGATGTCAGGAATTTCAGGCTTACACCTGGTTATCAGGCTAGTATCTAATGCCCTTTGGAGCAAATCTGTTAGATAACAGAATTACAATAACCCTTCTGCTTAATACCTAACGCATTAGGTGAAGGTTTCTCTTCAATTTTAGACACACAAATAGGTGCACAGGGTTGTGCATGTTAAAACACATACCTCCAGGTGATGATCCTGCACTTTCCCAAAGCGGTACACCCCCTCTCACCTGCAAGTAAGTGACATCAAGTACTGCTAGCATGGAGTTCATTTTCAGTTGTCTTAATACAATTCAGCAGAGGGAAAGGAGGGAAATCCAGCACCATAAGCATCACAAAGGTGTCCGTGTGCTGCAGGTTGAATTTCCTGCCCATGGTATGTGGTTATTGTCTGTCCATCTCCTGAAATTGTTCCAGGTTCTGCAACAGTGGCTCACTGGCAGCTTTTCCTATACTAGCCAGTGGGAGAAGGAGGCTTTTCCTTTGTGCACAGGTTTCTTATAGAACACCCCAAGATAACATCAGAGGAGTCATCACTACTGTTGATCAAAGAGCCTGTGTGTGCTTAGTTTGCTATTCAAAAGAAACTGACTTTGAGTTCTTCTGAGATCCCATGTGGCATACTGACTGCAAAACAACGTTAAGAAGTTGTGGTTAGAGGGAGGAACGAGACTGAGGGTGAAGGTCTTTCAATAGAAGTAGGTGTAACGAAAGGACTCACCTACTCTGAAGGCTCCTGGGCAGCAACATCATATTCACAGCCACAAAGGAATGGCAGGAATGATGTAGACAAAGAATGGTGACTACCAGTGCTTTGCCTTCCTTTCCATGGTGCTTTGCCATGCCCTTAGAGCATCTCACCTGCAGTTGGTGGGACTGTTGGATTATGGTCATGACAGTGAGTGTCAGGGAGGTCTCATTAGAAATAAAATAGCAAAACACCGCAGACAGCTTGTCTAACTCGTCTATATGATCTGGGCTTGTCTGTATGGGAGGACAAAACTAACATATAGCCATTTGGAAATCTAATACATATTTGAAATGGTTATGTCATTTTTTCACCCCATCAGACTAATATTCTTTAATGAGTTGCACTTCAATGAACCAAGTGAGGAGAGTATCAGGATACAACAGTAAAAGAAAAAACTAAGGAGAAGCTTCATGGTAGAGGAAAACCTCCATGGATTAATTTCTTAGGCATTAGGGTCAGCATGCACCTTGAGGCAGTAGCTAGGAGGGATGCATTGCCTATAAGCCAAGAGTAAACTTTGAAGCAGTTCACTTTTCTTTCCCCGAACAGAAATGAATCCATCCCAATATTTACATTTTTCCTTACCATTATGAAAAGGTGTTCTTAACTATGGTAAGTTCTTTAGTACTCCTTTGGTAAGTGTCTTCAACTTTTTGAGTGATTCAGATGCAACACCAGTGAAACACAGACAGTGATAACCAAGAAGATGGGGAAAGGTAATGATACGGCTCAAAACAAAGAACAAAAATGCCCACCTCCAGATCTCAGGAGGAATAAACAGAAAATCTTCCTCCTCTGACAGCTACTAAGTTGTAAGTGAAAAGAACACTCCTTTTCCTTTACTTAAAATCTTATGAACTTTCAGGCCAAAGCCATCTATTTCAGTTTTCTTTGCCAGGCTAAAGACTTTGAAGACCTCCAGTACCACATGCTGACCTATTTCCAGGAACAACAACATGGAAACGTGCTCCCTTTCCACTGAATAGGTCTTTGCAACCTTGCAAATGAACTTGATGACATACTTGAGCAAAAAGGAGCAGCTGGAATGGAGAGGATGGGTTAGGTATGGGACCTTCACTGTTCCCTTTGCACTACGCACTTGCTCAGTCAAAACCTCTGGCTTTTGGCAGCTGATGATTCCAAGGCATCAGTTGGCCCTGAGCATACCCTGCTTCCCCAGTGCCCATGCTTGAGGCCAGGCAGCTTATCCATGCCAAGAGGAGTGAGTGCTTGGCAGTGCTAGGTGGTGGCAAGCATATCATTCCCAAAACCAAGGTACATTCTTAAGCATATTGTCTTTCTTTTAATGACTTCTATTTCCTAGGGGAGAACCGTGGCTGGACTAGAAAATCAATGCAATGTTTGCTCCCCTCAAGGGCCACCAGACTTTCTGCCATGGCTGTGTAAACAGCATCAAAGAAACAGGTGAGTTTGTAGTATTTATGTGCAAAGTCTTGAGGCAGTGAACACTTCCTTTGTCCTTAAGATAGTAGATATGTGTTTGAAGACCAGGGTGCAAATGACAACACACACAAGTTGAAAAGGACAGCTGTGTGGGGTTAGCTGCTCCTTTTGGGTAGCAGAAAGAGGTTTGGCCTTTCAGCAGCTCATATCAGATGGAGTGAGAAGACCAGGTGTAGCAGTGCATTCCCTCCTCACCTCATCCTCTGGGCTGCTCCGTGAGCTCAGGAATGCCTGTCAGGCCTTGGCCTTTGTGTAATGAGTCAGGCACTGAAGCATCCCTTGTCCATACCAGGAACTCTGCAAGGCTAAGGAGGGAGGCACTGATTGTACCAGGGAGTCCTGTTGTCTGGCTAAAGTGGGAAGCGAGGGCAGGGATAGTCAGTCATTCCCTGGCAGCCCTGGAACACTCCTTCCCTTGAGCACAGCCCAAGTGGAACAGAACCATTGGAGTTCTGAAAAATTCCTACTTATTACTTACTGGTCATGGTGGATATTTGCTAATGGCTAATTCAAATCCTTCCACCCTATAAACAGTGGTCCCAAGTGAGGTCCTTCGAGCCCTCCTGGACTGCAGCGGGCTGTGACCAGCATCTCCCTCCCAGTGGGATGCTCCTCGGGGCTCACAAATTCCAGTTTGTGACACATGAAGGACCGTCACCGAAAGCTGTAGATGGGACCTGGGCAGAGGCCCCCCCCTCCTCGAGGCTCAACCCTCACCTGCTGAGAAATGCCAAGACATCTGACATGAACATTTCACTGAGCTCCAGGGGACTTGTTAACAGGTACCTTTATACGTCCGTGTGTGTATGAGCATAAATTGATACAGCAAATGTAGTCAATCCTATTGTCTCCCTTACCCTTTGTGCCTTTGGTCTCATATCAATCCTTTCAGTTTGATTTTACCTCAGTCTTCCTTTGCACGTTTTGCCCATGAGGCAAGTAATAGAGCAAACCTTGCCATCAAACTCTGTGAAGCCACACTTTAGACATGCACAGTAGAACTACTTTTGCTGATACCTTTGATGGTGATTCTTTGAGCAACCATAAACCCCTCATTTTGTGACACCTGTAGTTCAGCTGTTGAGGGAGGAGTTTTTGCTGTGATGATCTTTGAGTTTCTATCATGGTGAGAGTCCCAGTAAGCGCAGTAGTAAGTAGCAGCATCGTCTGGAATTACACGGTTTATTGTAAGAATAAATTGTTTCTGGCTAGGAACTTTTCCAACCGTGTACCTGCTTGCTAGAAAGCCAGATTCAACTGAAACTTTCCCTTCTGAAACATACAGGAGCCTCTCTGGAGCTTTACCCTCCTTCTGTTGATACCAGTGTATGACGATGCCATCAAATTGCTCCCCTGAAGTTTGAATTTCACATGTCATCCTTGCACTTTTTTGGAACTTGGTGGTGGATATAGGTCTCTGCACGGGATGTATTTGTGCAAATCCATCTAGGAAAGAGAAAAGGAGAAATGATGGCATTAGCTGGAATTCAGGGATTTGGGGCAGATGCCTGTTAGCACAGCCATGGGCACCTGCCTATGAGGAAAGAGAAGGGAATGAAGAAGGACTTACAAGACCAAGCGGCTGTGGCCACAAGTGCTGCCACCAGCAGCATGTTTGCTTGTCAGGCTCTGCTGTCGTTGAGAGTCAGAGGAGGGTGAAAGGGACCCCAGATGGGGACAGTCTTCTGTAGGGAGGAGGAGGTGACTCTTGAGCATTCTTCAGTGACAGGTCTTCCGTGTGTAAGTGGATGGGGCACGCTTACAGATAATCCTCTCCAGGCTGTTAAATGCTAACTCTGGTTAAAAGGCTGTAGTCCTGTCTGCTTTTCAGATAAATATGAGAAATATTGGTAAACCTGATGATTGTGGCTCTGTAAGACTTGAGCCAGCTTAGTCATCCAGCTCCGGGATGGCAAAGCACCAGGGAGCACCCGTGCTGGTGCTGCTGTCCACTGAAGCAGCCAGAGGCCATCAGTCTGCGGGGACAGGGCAGCTGCACCCCAGGGACATGACTCTGGTTTTGGGTGCAGGAGGAAGTGTGCGGCCGCAGGATTTCAATTGCAAAGCTCAGTTGGGATGGAAACATTTCTGAGAAAGGAAGGCTGGAAATCAAAAGCAAGGTTGTGAGGGCTGCTGTCAACAGCCATTACAGAGGGGCATCTCGGGGGGCAGCGCTGGTGCCACACGGAGCTGCCCCATGATCGCTGTGAGGGAGATGAGCTGCTTCAGCCTCCCTCCTGCTGTCAGTTGGACACATGCAGGAAGCCAGCAATAAGCATGTGTTGCTAAATGGCTTGGAAAGGTGCTCATGAGCACAGGGCTCCAGGGAGAGGCAGGCAAGGAGAGACACCTGCCTCTCTGTGGTGGCAACAGGCAAGGTCCCTCTCTTCCCAGTAAATAACCACAAGAAAGTCTGTTTTATCTTCTGTCAGACTACCCTGAGGGCAATGAAGAGAAATGACTTAAGGACTAGTAGGCACAACAAAGTAGTGAGGAAGAGACAACTATGATACAGACTTTAAGATGAGGGGAGGAAGGTACAGGGAAAGGTCACTCGTCCCAGCCGCATTCCATGGCAGTCTGCTGTAAGGGCAACCGTAGTTAACCAGAGTAAAAACTGCATTGGCAATTGTATGTTGAGGACATGAAATCAAGCCCCTCTTGCAAAAACTATCAGGACTCATATAAAACAATAGCAGTATGTAGCTCTTCTTCTGATCACACAGCAGAAATCTGCAAAGCACCTGATCCCAGATCAAGAGTAAAGGAATATGGTAGTGAGTGGGTCTCACACAATTAAAGGTCTAAAGTACAGACACTGTCTGGGTTTTGTCCTGTAGCTTTCTACCACAGCAAGTATCCCAGTAGGAATAATTGCAGATCAAACTTGATGGTGTCTGTGCCAAGAGGACACATGCAGTGGCCAGAGTATTTTCACCAAAACACCTTTCCAGGTTCGAATTTTCACCAAATGGACAAATCACTGATTAAATGGCCAACATCCGCTTTGCAGAGAGCTTCATTACCTCAAGGTATCTAAATAGCTTCTCCTTCTTAAATCCCTGCTGACTGCTCCTGATTACCTTCTTCACCCTCATGTGTCCGTACATGGTTTCTAGGACTGGTGGACTGAACTCTTCTTGAGCTTGGATGAGATTCCTGAATATCAGTCTTTGTAGGGATTTGTAGTGACTGCAATGCAAAGCAAGACAAAAAACAAAGATGAAGTAGGATGTGCAAGATCACCCAGTCTCATTTCTATTCCTGTCTTTTTATGAAGAGAAAGCACTGAGGGGATGGAGATTTGTTTTCTCTGCTTGCTCCAAGGATTCTAATAGAGAAAATTACAGCAGGCAGTTGTTCACACACACAGTCCGTGTGTATAGACAGGTGAGTGCTTTCAGTACAATCAAGTCTTCATTTTAAGAGCAATGTTTCATGTATTTACCATAAAGTGATGGAACTTTCCAGCTCCTGGATGTTACAAATACACGTGAGTACTGAAATGATATACTTACTGATTGCTAACATCACGTATTTAACAGTTGTCACAAGATATTGTTGCTTTGTGTATCCTGCTGCAGAAAATCATGAGAGAGAGAGGCGGGAATAGGCAAGTATTTTTAGCAGAGTTCAGAGCTTGCGGTTCAGTCACAAAGCACCTTTTTGTACAGCTTATCTTTGCCCAACTAACGCTGTGATGCCTCTGTAATGCCAATACGCACAGTAGTAAGTACCAGAATCCCTTGGAGTCAAATCCTTTATCGTGAGAGTATAATGATACTTAGTAGGATGTTTCTGAACTTCAAATCTCCTGCTATCGCTTCTCTGATCAAAAGTAGGTGACTGTCCCCACACATACAGTATCCTCGTTGGTGGCTTTCCGGGAAGATGCTTGTACCAGTGCACAGTGTCTTCAGCTTGCAATTGGCACAACATGCTGGTGGATGTGCCCTGCATCTGCCTTTGCAGCGTTGGGGTTTGCACCGGCACTGTCCATGTGTCTCCACCTGGAAGGAGAAACAGAGAAACGGTGTAAGGGGAAGAAACTGCTGGAGTTTGGAGCCAGGAGCGTGTTCTCCGCACACAAGAAGGATTAGGGAAGAGGAATAAAGGGCTTACGGGACCAAAGCGAAGCTGCAAGAAAGAGTGGAAGCAGCAACATGCTGCCTTAGCAGGTTAAACCTGGGAATGAAACGGAGACAAAACGTTCTAAAGCCCTTCAAGTAGAGAAAGCATCGAACAGCTGGGAGGAGGAAATGACTCATTCAGCACATCCAGCGTTTGTTCTTCAACTTGCTGCCATGGAGGGGGTTAAATTTACTGGCAAGCTAAACCACAGCAGTAACAGTGTAGAAAAGACCTTGAAAAAATCAATCTGAAATAAGTTTTCTTCATGAAAAATTCATGTAGAATTTCCTTTCTACATCATTCTATCTAGTACATTCCTCTCAGACTTACCTGCTGAGCACACACATAAAACCTCAAGTTGTTCAACCCCGCTCTTCCCAAGGATGTTCTGCTCCCCTCAGACACCCCAAAGCTGTCCCAGAAGCCTTTCCTAGAACACTCTGCCTGCTTTGGTAACATTTTTGGTACCTCAGGAAAGTACCTGTATTATGCAAAGATGATTTGTGTTACTGTATAATTCAGCTGTAGTACCATCACCCATAGGAGCGCTTCTTTTCCCCAGCACAGAACATGATACCAGCTGAGCTGTAGCACACTGCATTTCTTTGCTTTTCTCTCTATCCATTATTTGTACTTATATATTCAGCATAAACCTGTTGGGATGCTTCAGAGGCAGGAAGGTGCAGGTGTGGCTCTCCGCACTTGCCAGCCTGCCACTCAGGGTACAGCTTTCTGTACAGGCTGCCTGAGGTTTGCTAGTTCTGTGGTCCTGCCAGTAGGCACAGTAGTAGGTGCCTTCATCGTTGGGGTTGATATCATTGATGGTGAGAGTGCAGATGTTTGAGCTTTTCTTCAAAGAAGAATACTTGTTCTTATAGGAATCATTATCATAATTAGCTTGACCTGTTTTGATATACAGAATCCGTTCAGGAGCTCTGGAGGGAAGATGCTGGTACCAATTTACATAGACAGCCTGGAAGTCAGCCCTCGACATGCCCTCGAATACACACTCAATCTCTGCAGTTTTAGTTGGCTCTCTGGTAATGGATACTTGCCTCTGCTTCAGAAGCACTTGTGCTTGCCCATCTAGAAAGAAGAAGAGGAAACAGAACAAATACTCTTAGCCTGCTGTTTGCTCACAGACATCAATACGGGTGCCTCTTGCCACTGCCCCGTGCTGTGGCAACAAGGGGAACCTACAAGACCAGGCTGCAGCCAGGGCCAGGAGCGGGAGCAGCAGCATCCTGAGGGCTCTCGCTGGCATCTGCCTCCCGGAGGAAGAGGAAGCTGACAGCTCTCCCAGCAGGGATGGAGGGCTGCGGCCGAGGAAAGGAAATGACTCACTTGGGCACCATCCGGAGAGGCAGCGCTGGCAGCGGGCGGGTGACGTGGAGGTAAAGCCGCCTGACTGAACCCTGCTGAATGTTAGCAGCCCCATGAGTGCTTGTGCACAAACTCACCTCCTCTCTCTTGTGCACAAAAACACAATTACTGTAACTGGTTTACAAAGTAATTTTGTAATCTGAAGCAATTTTACCACTGCTTTTGGACTAGTTGAAGCTGCTAAACAATGCCTTGGGGTCAGACGCTTCTTCTCCCAATAAAAAGGGAGAAAAAATAGGAACATGGAGCTTAATGAATTTGAGGGGTCTCAAATTACTGCTCATCACACAGCTTGAATGCCCAAGGCCAGGAAGAATAACCAGCAGCCATTTGGGAGCTCAGTGGTAGTATTGCTGTGCTAGTGACTGCTTCTTGTCACAGGGAAGGTGAGATGCTGCACCCCAGGGTGGCCTCTCCAAATGCTGGGTTTTGTGCAAAGAAACACAATTTTCTGTTTGCAGAATGGAAATATCAATATCTGCGCTCTTTGCTTTGCAGGTTTGCAAGGATGAGAAGCCCTAAAGAAGTCAATTAAGAGGCTTGGTTTAACATAAGTGAAGGTTTGATCAACTCCAAACAGAAAACAAGAAAATAAAACGAGAATCTCTACCAGCGGAGAAGTACAAAGTGAGTATATTACATCTGCAATCTTGAACCACGCTTCAAGCTTATTTTCACTTCTATCCTACTATTCTGCTGTGCAAATAATGTAACTGGGTACTTATTCTAATGTAGCTTGAAGGGTAGTGGGAAGAGAAAGATTTTTTTTTCCTTCTTTTTGCTAGCCCCACCTGCCATCCTGGAAACCTACAGAGGGACAACCCAGCCAGACATATGAAAATGCCCTTTTTGCTGTTAAAGTGCAATAACAGCTTGGCTGGTGCTGGCTGTAGCGTGTGTCTGCAAAGCGTACGCTGGCTCGGCAGCATCTTTGGTACCCAGCTGCCTGCACATGGTGTCGGATCCAAGGCTGATGGTGAAAGTAGGTGGGGATATTCCTGTGTTGTCAAACACTCAAGGGTCTAGTTCAGAAAGCAGAGCATGTCTCTGTGCAGGGCCCCTATGGCTTTCTACCGTGGTGCATCCCCACCTAGCACAGTAGTAGGTCACAGCGTCTTGTAGAGTCACTTTGCTCACCGTGAGGGTGCAGATGCCTTTGGCAGGGTCTTTCTCAATGCTGAACTTGCCCTCATTGGCCTGATTTCTGAGGAAGAGCCTGGAGGACATACAGGCAACATGCTGGGGAGCTGCGTGGGGCCTCTCTCGGTACCAGTGAACAAACACACTGTTGAGATCAGGGTAGGGGACGTGGCAGTTGATGAGCACCCTTTTGCATTCTGCCTTGGTGATGGGGATGGGCCTTTGCTGCAAGACTTGTGCCGAGCTGCCTGCACGAGAGAAAGAGAAAAGTCAGAGCCGTGGAGCTGAGCTAAGAGCCTGTCCCCTCGGCCACAGGTGGACATGTAGGCCCCGGGGTGAGCAGGGCACGTACAACTAAAGCTACCAGGATGAAAGCGCTTGGCAGCCACGTTTTCACTGCCCTCCTTATGGGGACAGGGTCAGACTCAAGTGGTGGCAAAGGAGATCTGAGGAGCAGAAAATCCATCCAGTGAGGCTGTGCCAGCAGTGGGTGTGTTAAATAATGCTGCACAACCCATTTTCTTTGGTTAACACTTATATAAAAGGCAAATGAAAAAAATCCAAAACTGAAACCCACCTTTGTGAGCAGAGAGCTCACTACTGAGGCAAAGCTTCTTTCTTGATTTACCCCAAGAGATTTCCTTAGATATCACTCTTAGTAAAGAGTCACCAAAACTAAAAGATGTTCAATTTTTTATAATAACAACACCCTTCTCCCAACCATGAGTCTCAGTTCTGATGCATTTGACTTTTCTCTACAGAACAGCATGAAGATCTTGCTGTAGCACTGACCAACCCCTGTCTTCCAGAAGACAACTTGATAAGAGACAGCACTCAAGCTAAAGTTATTGCAGAAGAGAACCCCCTACAGCTCTCAGGCTGCAACTGACAGCTCATATGTAAGGGTTTACATGAGAGAACTTGTCACTGTATGATGAAGTCCAGCACAGCTCTGAAAGGAAAGGTTGGTACGTTGAACTACTGATTTCTTTCACCGCACACCTTCTCTCCTTCCTCTGCCCTTTTCTCCATCTTCTGCCCTTCTCTCCGCCTTCCTCCCATGTCTCCTTCTTCCACTCCTCTAATTTTTCTTTCCTCCTTCTTATCTTCTCCTCTTTTTGCCCTTCTCCTCTTGTCCTACACATTCTTCTTTCCTTCTTGCCATCTTCAGCCCTTCTTGCTGCATTCTGCCCTCCTCGTATTTTTCTGCCCTTTAACTTCTCCTGCCTTTCTTCTCCTCCTGCCCCCATCTCGTCCTTCTGCCCGTCTCTTTATTCTGCAGTCTGGCAAAGCTAAGTCACAGGTACACAAAGCAGCAACAGGAAGACAGGCCAAGCAGTCCCTGTCTCCTGAAAAGGGAGAATGTGAGGGATGAGGATCAAGCTCTGAGCTTGTGCTGGGCAATGGAGCCAGAGAGAGCCAGGGCACAAAGTGGTGCATTGGAGGTGTGAGAGCAGCAGCAAGAACCGAGCCCAAAGGGCTCGGGGGAGCCCTAACAAGGGGCTGTGCTCAGTGCTACAGAGAACAAGCAGCAACCGCTGGGGTCTACCCTTCGAGTCTAGAAAGCTTTCTCCCCCTTGCCCTGTCAGGCAGCTCAGTGGAAAAAAGCCTTCCTCCTGCCAGGCCTCTGTTGGACATTCAGGACATTTGCATTTGTTGACCCTCTTCACCAGATGTGGGTCTCACTGGCTCCTGAAGAGTATTTCTGGTGGTTTACATGCTACTTTGCTCTCTGCACTGTATTTACAGTGCCTGTGGTGGGACAGAAGTCTTGCATGCTCAGAGTGGGACTCTTACTACTGCCTGGGAATTTTCTTTTCACTCAGATTTTCTTTAACCACTATTAAGCACCTGAATATGCAGCACAATTCCCTTTGGAATGATTTCAGCTTTGCCAAATCGATCTTAATTATGAGGTCCTGTTTGTTACAGGAGACACCATTTGGAAAGCACTACAGTTTTCCCTGTGTGATGCTTCTGTGGTGATTAAACAGGTCAGAGTGAAGACACCAAGAGAAACACAGATGCTGCCAGAGATGTGCTACACACAAGAACAGCATCGGAGCTGAAATCACGTGGATGAAGACTACGAGAGGAGTCTTCAGAAGGTGATTACCTTATACATTATCTTATACATTTAGCAAGATGTAGGGATGTATACATCTATACAAACACATAGCTCACCTCATATTCTCACCTGATTCCTTGCATCACGTCCACTGCAATCCCCTTGTCCGCAGTGAACATCTCACCACCAGGGAGCACATCAGAGCTGACAGTGGCACTGATGATTACAGCACTTCACACTCTGCTGTGCTGCTCTCAGAGATATGGCTTCATTAACTGAACTAGCTACTTTCTGTAGCTGGGAACGGGCTTATCAGGTGGTGCTTCATCAACTGGCACCTTTAGTGTTTTAAATACAAAAAGAGAGATCTTTTAAATTACATCTGTTTTAAAAATAACAGTAAAATCTGATTTCATCCTTCCAGCAGCGTGGTACTTCTGGCTGCTACAGCTCTAATACTCGTTCATGCTCTGCTTGCATGTGGCTGTGCAAGAGGGGACGGCCATGTAAACTGTTCCCAACCCCATCCACCTAACCTACCCATCACAGCGACTTTCTTTTGATGCCTTTTTCCCTGTGCCAGCAAGACACTAAGGAATTTTCATTAAGCACGAGCTTAAAGATACTATGATTTATTTCACGTCTAGGGCATCAGTAATCAGAGCATCCCGGAATCAAACGCCACACAATCTGAGCAGGACCATACCCACCTAGCCTCCCCTCCCTCTTCTTGCAGCAGGGGCAGATACACCCAGCTGTGAGGCCTGGAAGAGGTAGAGCAAGGTGTGGAGAGGAGGAGGAAGAAGAGAAAAGGGACAGAAATGTCATTCAGCTTATACATTTCTCATTATTCATACCACCACCAGATAGATAAGCTGCAAATACACAATATATTCGCTCACTTACATGAGATGTTCCTCCATCTTCAGTTATTTTGTCTTGCTTCCAAGGCCACACTGTGCATGATCAGGCCATGGGATCAGGAGACTGGCTTGCTAAATCTTTCAAGGTTAGTGGTGTGTGCTGTCTTAGGCATAAGTAAGTCTTTACAGGAACCAACATAGAGCGTGTTATTGTTTTACAATCCCTCCCAAAGCATTAAATTCAGTAATTTGCCAAGTCCAATATGGTGTGTCAATGAGAAGAATCCAAGAAAAGGGAGAAATAATTCTGAGCTAATATAGCTCCATGGTGAGGGTACCACCAGTGTGTAACAGCAGTACATACTGGAGAGGATTTTCATTTCTTGCCCTAGAATAGGCTTCTATAGGTCACAGAGAAATACACTTATTTTATACTATTAATCTCAGGAGGTGCAGGTGTTAAAAGTGGCTGAGGGACAGGTCTGATTGTCTAACAAACAAAAGTAGCATAAGAAGAAATCAAATATGAGAAACAGTTGTTATCCCAAAATGATAAATACATTTCTATTCATGAACTCCTTCTGTTAGCAGGGAAAACTGGACAGCAAACCAAAGAGCTTTCCTGCAGCCTCCCTGCACTCTGATTGCTCACTGTGCCGTTTCAGAGCCAAACCCCCAGCTATCACGGTTTCACCATTCAGCTTCTCCACAAAACACAGCTATCATCAGACTTGCTTTTTAAAGCTACTGTATTCTGAAAAAACAGAGGGAAACCAACTTTCCTCCTCTTCCACAGCAACAAAAAAAATCTGTTTCTTCAACTGAAATCTAACAAATTAGAAATAGAGTAGAAACAGATACCATTTGCACACAAAACAAGCCCCCAACCAAAAAATCATGAAAAATAACTGAATTGCTAGTAAAATACAGATGTTCCTAAAGCTTTGCAGCTTCCATGCATCAGCAAGCACAACAGAGCAGATTCCTGGAGACCTTTCTTTCCACGCAAAATCACTGGATACATAAAAAATTGCTAGGAGGTAGCAACCTTCAGTTGAGCGATGGTCAAGCACAGAGAAGATCCCTTGGTGCTTGTGGTCAGAGTCTGGACCAGGAGGAGCAGCTAGGAGATGTGCTGAACTGGGGTTCAGGCCTTTTGGATCTCTGGCCAGGACTAGGGTTGAGAGCAAGAGTTTAAATGATGCATCTGTTATGCTGTGTTTCTTTGGAAAAAAGAGGTATTAAATTAAGTTCTTCAGTACAACATATAAACTATATAACTTCTGTGTTACAAACTTCAAAAGCACCACAGATGAAACGGCTTCTTTGGATCAAAGGTTTATTTTTAATGACACAGCACTGGAAAACATAAGTTACAGATGACTTTTTGATACAGGATACATTATATATCTCATTTTAAAAGGATCGGTGAAGGTATGCTGCGTAAATACATATAGTGAAAATATATTGTGTTTATTTCTTCTCAGAGATTAGATCTGTTTCTTTGTTTTTAATTGATTCAGCCAATTAAATAAAAAAGTATAGATTAGCATCATAACAGCTCCCCCTCCACATTATCTCATTGTAACTACTGCAGCTGGAGGAGGAGACCGAGCCATGCCTTCTCAAAGGGTTAGCAGCTTCGAACATGATGTTATTCATCATCTCAGAATGAGAATTTCACATTACAAACACAGATACTGTATCATGTTTTGGCAATGGAGCAGCTAGTTTTGCTTTGGAACAAAACCATTTCCTGTAATGCCAGACAGTGAAAGAGCAATGCATGTACTGGTGATACTACACAGCCAAAGAACTACGATGAAGTTGTGAGAATGCATATATATCTATATGCACTTATATATACACATATAAGTTCTTGTGTGTATATATATTATGCATGTCCAAAAATAACACTGAAAAACGTTGCAGCAGTTCATTATTCTTTTCAACACATGAAACTTATAATAGTTTGACCTCATTACTACAGGATAACTAATTAAATCTTCTGCAGTGCAACTCAATACAATACACTTAGTGCAGAGAAGTTAAGGTTTTGGTATTGAGGAAGCTAATTTCAGATTTCATGGGAAAGGACCAAATACAGGATCACCATAGCTCTGACAAAGCACAAACAAACCCGTTGCCACGTACGTGTGAACAAACGACATTGGTTTTTTTATTTGAGTTTTCTGTTTTTCAGGTACTGCTTCACTGAACTGTTTGCATTCATGCTCATTTCGATATGTTTCAACAAGCTTTGTCTGGCACCAGTCTGTAAACCATTCACAGCTCAAACTACAAAAGGTGGGCTCCTGTGTTTCAAAGAGGTTAAAAACCTACTGAGTGAGCTTCATACCACGTTCGGCTGCCGGCGCGGAGAACTACTCCAGATGGCGCGTGAAGTTCTCTGGGAAAAGTCCTTTATAGCTATTTGCATCTCTGTACTGAAGCCACTCGGATTCCTTAATGCCTGTCAACCAGCCAGCCTCCTGCGAGGAAAAAGACAGAGTCTTTTAAACTTCATATCTCTCTGATTCCTTGCTACAAGCTTCAGACCGGAGGATGTTTCAGGCTAAAAGATTTGGTACTTTGGTTTAAAAGCAGCCTCTGATGTTGCACAGACCATTTTCTCTGTTCTGCCAGACCACACTTCTGTGAGACCGAGTGATTGTGAGTATGTTGTATGGCCTTTAGCCCGTGCAACTGAACTCAAAATTGGATAATCAGACTTCCAGTATTACACCAGATCTGCATTTGTGCAAGTCTCTGTTGAGGCTTTTTCCAAGTTGCCACAATAATATCGGCACACTTGTGCAGTAAGAGCACAGCAGCAGGCCAGAAACACTGCACAATACCAGAGATGGGGAAAAAATTAGTTTTCAATTGGATTTTTTTCCCCCCTGAGAGTTCTTTTCTCTTGTTCCTGTATTGGCAGCCAGAAGAAATAACAGTTCTTGCAATCTCCGGAATTACTCTCTCTAGAAACAAAACCTTAGTTAATATGCAGTTATTTTTCCAAAAGTCCTGGAAACCTAAACCAGAACTTGACATGTAAAACTGCAAACAAATCACCACCTGTCCAAGCAATCGAAAGGGAGATTTCTTATTGGAAAGGGCTGTCATCAATTCTACCTGGAATAAAATCAATTCAGTAGTTTTAAGAATGATCAACCTATTCTCATCTCACTAACTCAGTAACTCCATGTCTTGTCCCTTTTAAGAACAGGAGCCACAGCAAAGCCACGACAAGCAGGATTTCTAATGCTGCCATATTATTATTGCAGAAAGAGGACACAAGGAGATAGAGTTGCTTGGACAGATCTTCACATACACCACCAAGTCATGACTGCTCAGTAGCTGCATGTGATGGTGCACTGGCTCTCTGCCCCAAAATAAGCACCATTACAGCAGCCACAGTATGGCATTGGCTGGGTACATGTGACTAGTGCCATGTTTTTGAAGCACGTGGAGTAGCTGAGAGAAAAGACACAGGAACTGCAGCTTTCTACCACAGGCAGCCTGGGTTGTATGAAGGAATGAACAGTTTTACTGGATAAAATCTTCAACTCAAGACTAATGGAAAAAGCCCACTGGGTGGAACTGGTTTGCTTCGAATAGAGAACACAAGCTAATGTTACCAGTTGTATTAGAATTATGGCTTTAGACAGGTCAATTTTGAAGGAGAATAAAGAATAACAGAGATAAAAAGACTCTATATAAATCAGCAAAGCACCTAGCGAAAGACAAAGACATTAAGCTTTATGGTGATGTTAAACATGAAGGGCAAATATGTACTGAGTAATAAAGATATGATCAGAATAGTTTCAGAAACATGAATACATAAAGGTTTATTTTCTCCATCATTGCACACAATTTACTCTAATTAGTGCTAATGGCATTTCGATGCACACAAGAATATACCTCGTGGATTCACCAAGTGAAGATTAAGCATATTTAATACCTAACATCCTAAGTTAAACAGACTGAAGACAGAGAGCACATTTTGCTATCCTTACAGCAGTGTCCTATTCTGCAAACATTGCTAATGAAATCACTTGAACTGCCCATGAGGTAAGAGGCAGCGTGATTTGAGTAAGGATAAAAGAATCTATTCCTATAAAAAGAGCAAAGTGCCCTGCTGAAAGAAACATCTTTTATTCTGAAACAGAAGAAACCAGCACAAACACAAAAACCCCATTACTTGTCTCTTGTATTCAAAGACAGCTCAGCTGAGATGATGAACACTGGTTATTGCCTCCCTTTGGGCAGCATCCACCATTGAAACAATTTCAGACACAGCTCCCAGCACTCATATGTGCTTAGGGCATTAGTATTTAGGCCTATTTTAAGGATTCTTCACTGAGAGCAGTGCTCTTAGCTACCTAAGTAGGCAGGATCCAGTCCCCCACTTCTCAACCCCCAAATAAATGGGAGACTTTCACCAATGCTGCTGGCACTAACAGATGCCCACGAAGTGGCTGGTGCTAACAGCGTACAGCACAGTCTTCTCTTTTAAAGCAGTGGCCAAAAATCAATTCACTTCAGTGTAATTCAATTTCACACATGGAATGAAATAATTTAAAACTCACCCAAAACACATTGTTAAAACAAAATTAGATCTCTTAAATGAAATTAAACTGTTGTTTAATTCAGGTTCAGGCTTCCAGAGGGCAGAGTTAGCTTTAGAGTTATGCAGCTCTGTACCCTCTGGCTGTAGGACAACCCAATTTGTGTGCAGTCTCGGTGTTCTCTGTGGGAGAATTTGTATCATTTCTCCAAATCTATACATAAAAACCCTGAACATCTAGGGACCGTGCAATCAATTTTACTGCAGTGATAACACAAGTTGATATATAGCAACATAATGCACAATTTGTAAGTAAGTCATCTTCTGTATTAAGTCTTTGTGTGCATGTGTGCCTGTATGAAATCCACAACAAAGCAACATAAAAAAAGCCCTAATAAAAAAGCTGAGGTTGGATCCTGCCAGTAGCATATATCCGGGACTTAAGCTGTAGCCAACTGTGCCGTTTAGTCTCAAAACCAAGCACAAAGGCAAGATCTTTGTGATTTCTAACAGAAAGGACATTTTGAATACACATTCCCATTAACTATTATCTGTGAGAAAAACAGCAAGACAAAGATAAATGTTAACAAAAGACAGACACATGTGTTTTTACCTGATCAGCTGTGGTCTCAGAAGGAATTACTAGTACAATATCTCCCCGTTTTAAATTAAGCTCATCGCTGTTAGCTGCCTCGAAATCATGTAGGACTTCAACCTGAAGGAAGTAACACCAAACATGAAGACGTGAGCTAAATGGAGACATTTTCTCAATAAAATTATCTCTTCAATCTTTACACATACCCCCCAAAGAATATTGTGTCTTCTTTGTGCAAACATATGGCTATAGACAGGTACATCCAAATCAACAAGGTTGACATTGATTCATGTCACAGTTTTCTACTCATTTCCTTGGAAGCAGGAATAGGTTAAGTAAGTCTTCTTGAGGCTACTGAAGGAAACCCAGGATCCCGTCCCAAGGTTACAGTATCTCAAAGATATTACAACACCCCCCGAGTCCTGCCACCCTTATTCCTTCTGTGTGAGGAACTTGCTTTCATTCCCAATGAGAAAGGGGTGGCAGGAGTTGCAAATAAATGTGGGAAAGATTTCCAGGAACTGCTATTTCAGATTCTCTCTCATTCTCCTTCTGTGGCCACTGGTTATTATTCTTGCTGCAAACATGCATGGAAATTTATGTGGGACGTACAGCACCCATTTCAACAGGTGATCAAAGAGGTGAATAATGCTATTTAATGCTTGCCCTGGAGAGAGCTCCCATTTTCTGGCAGATAGGTTTGCCAAAAATACCTGTCCTTTCAAAGGGGTGATTATTAAAACATCGGCAGGATGAGCAGGTCATTGTGAACACACCATTTTAACTAAATGGTTCTACCTCCTTAAGACATGGGCTATTCTAGTTTTCTCAAAGCACTGCCAGTTCCATGGTAACTCTGCAATAATGAAAGAAAACGGCATCAAGAGCCAGATGGCTGGCATCTATTCTGCTTCTCCTTACTTCTGGCTGACCCAAGAGAGTGATGAAAAACAAAAGATGAACTATGTCAGCATGTCTGAGTCAGACCTGCACATTACTGCTCACCCTCACCTTAATGTTAATCTGTAAGTTTGCTGAAAATATTGAGCAATGAGAATAGACCAGGAGGAATGGAATACTTATGGAGTGCTATGGGACTAATTAGCCTGAACTATGCAAATTAGATTAGGAAACTAAAGTTCATCCGTCCTCAAGGAGCTGCTCAGTGATTCTGAAGTGAGAAGCATTATCAAAGAACCTTGTGAACCAGGAAACCCGAGGGATCTTGCCAGCCAAGGAGAGAATTTCTTATGCCTCATTAAACTTGACTGTTTGATTTCCCTAACAGTTTATAACTATCACATTACTGAAGTCAGAGAATGGCATTTTGGCTTTATAACCATCAACTCTAGAAGTCCCATGGGTTTCAACATAATCGGAACTTCCACTATTGATTTTCAGGCCAGAAAAGTGGCAGTATTTAATATTCATAGAATCACAGAATGGTTTGGGTTGGAAGGGACCTTAAAGATCAAATATATTGTTAGTATATTAGATATATCATTGGCATCTATCATACAATATTGCTGACTAACTCTGGCAGTGCAGTTTTGCTCAGTGTATTAATTTTCAGTAGCAATTTGGTGAGATGAAGGAGTTGTTGTACTTCAGTGTACTACAGCTACATAAGGATATGCACCGCAACAACAGTGTGCAGAAAACGTATAGTCTCCAAATTCACATAGAAAGCAATAACACATTATTAAAGTTGTGCTTGTGTGGATTTGTGTGTGCATGTGTCTGGCTGTTAAACTAAGCATCCTTTGGCCTCAAGAAATCCTCACGCTACCTGCACAGACAGACACATCCACAAAAGCGAGATCTGAGGGGATGTCTACAAGCAGAATGAAGAAGCAGACCTTAAAGAGAAAGCCGGGTGGCATCGCAGAAGCTGCATCTTCTGCTGGAAGAGGCTGATCCTGAGAAGGTGCAGCCTGGATTTCTTCAGCAGGTTTCTGCTCAGTTCCAGCTTGGGAAGTTTCACTGGGAGAGATGCCAGTGCCCTGAGTGCCCATCTCCGCTGCAGCATCTTTGGACTCGTTCACGACGCCTTCGTGTTCTTCTCCCTCCCCCTCATTGTTTGATGCTGGCTCTATTACTACTGAAGGGATGCTGCTGACCTTTTCCTGAGAAAAACAAAACCATAAAAAGAGTATTCAGGACTTTATTTCAAACAGCAAAACACAATGGTTTGTTTATTGCATAGGACATATATGGGAATGGGGATTTCCTTCTTTTCCGCAGTGGATTCTTACATTAAGACAGAAAGCAGTACTTGTGCAAGAATGTAAATGAGTAATCCCTTCCCTGCTTTTACTGTTCCACTTCGTCATCCTGGGTCTACTTTCTACATTACCACAAATCAATGCAGTAAATAATAAAAACGCTCTGCAGATAGTTTGGGTTGTCATTTTCAATGCACATTGAAATGAACAGACCTTTCTCCTCCATTCTGCTCTTAACTGTGGGTGGATTTGGGTAAAGCCACGTGTTCCAAGAGTCACTGTCCTATAGTTCTTTGGCAATTCAAGTCAGCAGGGTAATAGCAAGATAAAAGTGATGAAAGAAAGAAACATGACCTATTTCTTTGGCTGACTGAGGAGATTTATCCTGATTTACAGCAATGTAACCGAGAGCAGAGAAAGCAAAAAGGCTAAGTAGGCAGCATGTGACCAATAATGGAGTCTGGGCCAAAAAGCAGTTAATGAAACTTGTTGGAGCATCCAACCTGAAAAGAACATGTTCACCAATCCTCTGCCAGACCATCCTACTATGAGCAGAAATACAACGTGCAATAACAGAGGTGGCAACTGGCTGCCCAGCCGCAGGGTCTGCTCTAAGAGCTGCTCCCTAGCTCCTCAGAGGTTGCAGAAGAGAAGGCATCAGGCCAGATGCAGATACATGGCTTGACCACCACGATTTATGTAAAACAAATGCTGTTGATAGCACATGGTGCCAGGAGGCAAGAAAAATCCATTAGTTTCTCTGCCTATTTCTCTAGACAGCCCCTCTTAGGTTATGTGGTAAAGCTTGTCTCCACAGAGGAGCACAGAAGACAACAGCAGGAACAATACCCTGCTCATGCTGCTCCCAGGCCCCTCCCAGGAGCAATCAGCCCATCAAGCCCCATCTCCACAAGGCCAGGGGAGCACAGGGACACAAAGGCATGCACAACCCAAACTAAGGACCCACAAGAAGGGATACACTGTGTGGCCCTCTCCCAGGGCTAACCCAATAGAACCTCAGCCTTGCTACTTGTTGGACCTGAAGGCACGGTGCTGCAACAGCCTTGACTCCCTTGGGCAGCTGAATCTGTCCCGATCCCTCTAACAAACTTCCCCGTGCACTGACACGAGTTACCTGAGACACATCAGCCTCCCTTTCTTCTCCCTGAGGTTTGTCACCTTCAGCAACGCCCTCCGGCTCAGTGGTAGCAACACCGTCACCAGCTCCTGCTGCCACAGCCGCACCATCTTCTGCTGCCACAGCCTCCTCGGCGGCAGGGACCACCTACAACCAACAGAAGAGAGGGACCCTTCAGGGTGTGAGTTCTGGATATCATCTGGAGAGACCATGGACCAGCCTCTGCTCTGTGACTTCCCTGGGTGGTACCAACCTATGGCCTTGGTTTCACTGGGCTGCCTCCTGAGATGTGGGAGAGAGCAGCACCAGGGTCAAGCTTGTGCAAGGAATATGGCAATAGGTGGGAAAGGCACATCTATGAAACCCCACTAGAATGCTCTTAGCAGCCCTTTGGTGTTACTAGTGGAGTAACAGTTTCCCAAGGCTCTTGTATTTTTTCCTTCTCTTGCCTTCAAGCTGTATGGTGGAAGAAATTCACCACAGGTTTCTGTTGAGGAGGAGGAGTTTGCAAGCTGTCCAGGGGTCCACAACACCCTGGTTGCGGAGTCTGTTCTCAGGAAGAGGCTCCGAGTGTTCTCCAGCTACTGTCACCTACCTCCAGACTTGGGCTGGCTTTGAAAATACTGCCTTACTTTTTTCTAATAGAGAGGGTGGCAGATTGGGCTATATCAGCAGAAGCAAATATATTCTACAGCTGGATAAAGATCAGAAATCTTCAGATTCCATCAGATATCAGAAAAAAATACAACAGTAAAGATCTATAGCTAGGTCAGTATGAACAACAGAAACATACATAAAAGCCCATTCAGTCTGGATAAGTCTGAACCATTTGTGACCAGTCTCTGTTGAAAAGCCAAGGCAGTTAGTTGTTCCAGTTCTTGAAATGTGGATAGAAAAGTATCTGCCTATAGATCAACGTTGAATCCTTCATCCAGCAGAGACTATTGGTGTAATTTAGGTATCACCCTAATACTGGTATTGGTACATACCCATATATGCTTACAGTAGCATATTGGATATATAGAGTGGGTTAACCTTAAGGAACAGAGGGTGGAAGGTAAATGATAAAACTCATTCTGTTAATCCAACTAACTTCAACATGGGATTTTTAATGTATGACAGACAGCACCAGGATAAAGTAAAAACACTAAAGAACAACTGTTTTCTAGGTACCAATGTGAAGCTACAGTTAGCAGAAATACCTCTGGTCTCCAGTTATCAGCCTCATACTCTTTGTTTCCTCAGTTTGATCTTTCCTCCACAGATGAGGTTAATTCAGCTAGCTGAACTCAACTTGATGTACTTGTAACTAACTGTCTGTGGGCACTCTTCAAGCATTGTTTTTTAGGAGTATCTAACATTCTGCACTATTCCTATTCACTACTATTAATTGATATGACAAAGAAATTCTTCTGGAGTCCTGAAGGCAGAAAATACTAAAGGGCTTTGTAGAAATCACTGGAGAAGCTTTAGTTTAAATTGAAAATGCTGCTCACAAAGAATTATAGAAAGAAGTAAGATCAAAAGACATAGGCAGATGTTGAAATCTCCACTGACGACTCGTAAGGCAAGCAAGCCTGCCACTTCTAGTATTGCCAATTTTAGCAGCCTTGACCAAGAAGATATTCAAAGATGAGTGCAAAAGCCCTGGAAGCAGCTAGTAGGAAAGAGGGAGAACTGTGTGTATCACACTGATTTCATACCGTGCGCTTCTAACAGCATGCTGCAGAAATTGATCTTGCTGTCTGTTGTGATTAGGATCAACACTTCTTTTCTATCTATTGGACTTGTATAGCCCATTTTATTTCACTAAGGAGGAGAATACTAATTTACATGAATCAGCTCTCAAATGCCCTGCAGCAAAAGGGTGATGCTGTGACAGCCTGTAGCCACTAGTCGCTGAATGTATACCATAGCTCACAACTGCCTAATCGTTTGTTCTTGTGGCTTAAAGTACAAAACCAATGCAAGCTAGATGATTAAAAAAAGCTTTTACAAGAACACACGTGGGGTCACACAGAATGAACCTCACTATCAGCCTCGAATATATGTGAATAGTAGGGAAAAGAAAGAGGGAGGTTTATGCCACTGAATTCACACCCCGCCACGGCAAACCACGTACTTGCAGACAGAGTTACCTGTATTACCTTACTTCATGTAAAGCCCATCCTACAAATCTCTTTTCCATAGGTCATCAATGATACCAGACAGTCTAATAGTATTCCAAATTAGCTATCTCCTAGCAGTATTACTGACATTTGGACAGTTGTCCCATTATACCAACCACACAGGGGACAAAGAAAGGATCATCCAGTATAATGAGGGCTGTGAAAGAAGAGTCACTTGACTGCTTTAATTGCAGCAGAAGTGGATGCTCCTTTACCCAGGATGCGGCTGATTCAGACGGTTGCACTCTCCTCTCATTAACAGTGCTGGCAGCTCAACACAATGCCAGGGATTTGGAAGCAGCAAGAATGAACCCAGCAAGAGGAGAAGGGAAGAGGGGCCAGAGGAGCTCCCTCAGCTATACTGCTTTTCCAGAGCTGAAGATCTCACCCCACGGCTGGATTTAGAAAGAGACTGGATAATTTTTTATGGCAGTTGGTTACAATCACAGCTAAGCTAGTTAATATAATATCAAGAGGAACTGATCATCATGCTTTAAGGAATGCATCGATTGCTTGCGAAGTCTTGGAAGACTTTTGGGGTGCTACTTAAGAATTTGTTGTGCAAGTTATGATATCAAAGGGACCACCCTCCACTGGAGGCCAGATATCAGCTTAGCAAATAGCCTGACCTCTTATGGCAGCTCTCCTGCATACAGTCATTTTGTGATTTTAAATAGAACACAGGATCAAACTTACCAGGTAAGAGGCCTCAACTATATAAGGACAAGATATATTAGAAAAAAGGACAAGTATTTCAAAGGCTTGGCCTTGGTGCTCACAGGAGCACAGATTTCTTGCATGTTGCTCTTGGACCAGACTTCCTGGGAGCAACAAGCCACACTGAGGAGCAACATAACGCTGTCTTGCACTGTGTCAACACCAAGCTGGGCTTGATCTACCATTCCCATCCTGTACTTTCTTCCTAGTGGAATTCCACTGATTTCTACGCTATGTGGCAGCACTGGTAAGGAGTAAGGCACCAGTGAGTCCCAAACTCATTTCCCAGTGAGCCACAGATATATCCTCAACTCCGGCAGAGCTACTGCTGTTTTACAGCAGGGTAACAAACCTAAGCTTGGGCAGCTGGACTTACCGTGTTCTGAACTCAAAGCGAATGGTGATCAACACACAGTCTTTTTCTATACACAGGGCACCAAAATGAATAACAACAAAAAAGGAGGCTGTCAGCACCTCCAGATAGAAATCCTAAGTGATTAATAACTAGGAGTTACAATCTCTTTCTCAGTCCCTACTTCTATCCCTGCATTTAATATGAAGCCATTCCTCTTGTGCTGCTCTCTCTGTGTGTTTGAACACATTATAATTTCACTTTAGTACAGAAGGATTCAGAGCAAGTAGTTTTATCACCTCTGGAAAAATATAAGCAAAATATAATCAATCAAGCCCACACATGCACAGCCTAATATATGTCATTGAGCTTTTCAGTTGCTTTGTAATTTGATTTTAACTCTAACTTGATGCTGGCTTTGTGCTTTAGCAAACAAACTTGTAACATGATTATTTTCAAATATCTGTTTCAGTTTAGGGTATCTTGTGCTAGGAAAAATAAATTATTATTATTAACATTTCTTTCTTTTTCTTCGTATGCAGATGTTTACAGGAGAGCTAGGCAAACAAATTCATGGGATGCATAAAAGCTACTGGGAATCTATGCAATATATTTCCAAATGTCAACAGAAACAGGTTTATAAGTCCCTTCAGCCATGGAGCTGCTTTGGTTGCTGCCCTGAAATACTTATCCCTCTGTACTGCTGCAACAGGCAGTTTCTAAGGCAGGTCCTGCATTGAATGAGAGATGCTCTGGTGTTAGAATATATACCGCAGATAAAGATATATCTGTGCAGTGTTATAACAGATACCACAGCTGCGTTATATTGGCCTGCATATTGATGATGTGCAAATGACAACTGCATTCTTGGCCTTGATTCTTTTGAAGACATTAAAGCACAACCACAGCCTTGAGGCTGTTCACATGTACCTCGCTTTCTTTCTCAGCAACTCCAGTTGTCTCCTTATCCCCTGCCTCGACACTGTCCTGTATAAAGAGGAAATATGGTCATCACCTTACTCATGCTGAGGCAATAGCTGCAGAGAAATTGGTATTAATCAAGCTTAATGGAAGCACAGCATGTATGGGATGCAATGAAATGAATGGCTGGAACTAAATGGGATAGTATATAGCATGCAGAAAGATTCTTGCTGCCACACATAATCTGAAATAAAGTACTTATAGGCTAAAACCCAACAAATAAAACCTTTTACGTATGTTAGCAGCAGCAGCAGCAGCATCAACTTCAAAGAATTGTTCAGCAAACAACACCCCACAACACACTGCTGACCTTGTGGTTTCCAGCACCCTCAAATTTCTCCCACCCAAGATTCCAACTGTTCCCATTATAACCTATTGCTGCCCTTGCAACTCACCACAGCTTCAAGGTAAACTTTCTAAAGCACTTACTTCTTCCACTCATGTTGGACTGCAACTCATTTAAAGGGGCTGTTCAAAAGAGGTGGGTCACAAAATTCATCATTTTTTTGCAGAATCACCCTTCTCTAGGTCCATGTGCAGTGGTACATGCAGCAGGTGCCTGACATTTGAGAAATTAGACATGTGTCAGTGGTCTTCCAAACCTGACACCCATTGAGGTGTTCAAGGGATCGAGTACACTGAATAATAATGGGCTCCCCCCAAGCAGTACTGTTTGCAGCACAGATGCCATCTAACACTAGGTCCTTTTCTACAGCAGGTCGACAGTTGCTAAATAGCTACATTTCTACATGGATGAATTCTAAATTGCAAATTTGCTAAAATTCAGGCCTGGTTTGGAACAGTTGGAGATGCTCTTTTCTATTCAGGTTGAACTGAGGACACAGGCTATTTCTACAGACACTCTGCTGAGGAAAAACAAACCAAAGCCCTGTTAAGGAAATCCACTTTGCTATTAAATTTTGAGGCTGTTTGCATACACAGCTAGGTCAGACTTTCCCAAAGAGCTGTAAGGGTGAAGACAAATGATGCAAATGTATGTGAGGGCATGGTAGATTGGACGGTCTGCTTTGGCAATCAGAAATTAGGAGACCTCAAGTACTAACAGCCTTCACACACCCAAAACCTGTCACGCCACATTTTCTAGTTCTAAGTTTTCAGTTTCAGCTGAAATGGTTGCTTATTTCTTTTGTGATGGAAGGATGCCGAGTTATATCCAAACTTCATATCGCTCATGTCTTTCCTAATCTAATCTTCTAGTATTGCCTGCGGTCACCTCATAAGCCCCTAACATGTCCAGATGCCAGGGCAAGGCAGATGCTGGCAGCGGTGTTACCATAGAAACCTCTCACAGCTTTATCCTGTTAAAATTACAGTGTTCTATAACCTTTTCTTTTAATGATCAATTCTTCTTGACACTGGCAAGCCTCTGCCATGGAGTCTTTGATTTTATATTAAGTCTGAGGGGACTATAGAGGGTCTTAAATAGGAAAACCCCAAATATCAGCAGCAAAATATAACTATTTCTTACCCTAGCAATGCACACAGCCACACACAGAAGTTTTTTTTCCTTTTTTTTCCCCTACAGAAGTATACACAACTGTTTCTGTTGCCCATAAGAGCTTTATGTCCAACTGCACATCAGTAGATAGATGCTTTCCCTACTTCTGCTATTATAAAGTGCTGAATTTCTGCCATCAGCTGTATTTACAAGTCAGTTTGACTTCAGAAATGAGCATCATCCTGCACCTTACAGCCAGGAACGTGACAGCCTCTGCCCTTCTCTTAATATTACCCTGGCAATATGCTCTGAATCCCACCAGCCCAGCTTTGGACCTCTTTGTAGAGCAATCTAATATATACATATACATATTTTTAAATGAGGCCTGTTTTCCAGGCTAACTGAAAACACAGTTTTCGTGGGAAAGAGGAAAGTAAGGAGAGCTATCCTTGCTTCCCAAAGCTTGGGACTTTCCAATCTGTCTATTGTGCACTAATCAAATCAGTAGCATTTTGCTTTTGCTTTTTTGATTAGCTAGAAGTTGAGATTTTGTGGATGGTGGGGTTTGAGAAGAGAGGCATGGCAGCATGAACTGTACCATTTTTAGGGCACGAAAGCCTAGTAAAAAGGATGGCTGCAATAACACCTCAGTAAAGTAACACCCTGGTTCCATCAGGTGAGAAAAATCTGCTTCTGCAGACTTCAACAGAATGACACTATTCTACATCAGTTCTCCCCTGTACACAAAAGCCATATATTTTTTAATGGCCTCATCCTCCAACTTTGCACCTGCACTTAGCTGCACACTCGGAATTCGGATGCAGTCGGTGGCTCCTCTGTATCTGACCGCTGTATTGCCCTCCCAAATGATACATTACACCATTTGGACACCATGAATTGCACCTACAATGGGATTTAACCATAATTAGATAACCCCAAAGCTGCAGGCTGTTTCCTGGCTTCTGCTGTACTTGCTCAGTGCCTATGAAGAGTTTACCAGGAGGTAGTTTTGTATCTGCTTATACACAGCTTTGAAAACCACAGTATTTAGCTGAATGTCTTCTTTAATGGAAGAACATTAGAGTCCAGGCATGCATCAGATCCAAAGCACTGAAAGGCTCTTTCCAAACTAATGAGCATAATGGAAGCCAAAAAGCTGATCTCTAAGCAGTGCTCTCAACTCTCTGTCTCACATATAGGAAAAGAAGAATGGGAAATAACAAGATTTCATAACCTTTCACTTCATTATAACATCCTCATGTCATCTTTGTTTGAATGTGAGTAATTGATGCAGTGAGAGGTGTAGCATTATTTGAAAAAGAAATACATCAGCAGTTAATGCATTATATCCTTCAGACTGTATCCTTTGGGTTTTACAGCTGCCTTTGGGGATGCTATGGAAATAGGGAAATGACTGTCTCAGTGTGCACAAGTCCAGGCAAGGATTTTTTACCATGGTTAACTTCTGTTGGTGCATGTGGTCATTCTGTCCTTCTAATTGCCAAACACTTTATCCCCTCCCCAAATAGGATCAACTGTTGACAGCTACTAAGAAAAACAACTCTATGGCATTTGAGACCTGAAGGACCAAGACAAAAACATGTAATGAGATCCCAGGCAGCAGTTCTGACAAGTTCTCATCATGAAGTTGGCAATCTTGTTCAGGCAGACTAGGAAACAGCAAGTACCTGAACCCAGAACTCCCTGACCTGCAAGCAGTACCCTATTCCCTGGACCATTCCCTCCCTAATTTAAATGAAAACCCTTCCAGAAAATTTACCGTGAAGCTCCTTCAGTGAAGAATACATGCCATAAACTTTCTGGATTCATGGGATATGACAGGAAACTTACCACAGAAAAATTAAACTGATGACTGGCTGTCACTCCAAACTGGAAGTTACTAAATTTGAATAAAGATTCCCAGTAAGAAAGTATCTATCAATATTTTACAAGTCCACTTTTAAAGTAAACTGTCACTTTTAAAGCAAACGAATGCAGAACCACTGTCAAGAAATGATGCTTTCATCCTTTTCAACTCTGTACTTTCTTTAGCTTTGATCATATTTGTCATTAATCCTAATCTTCAAAACTCTTCTTTGCACGTCCTGGAAAGCCCTTCCTGAAATAACAACCTCTCAGAGCCAAATGCAGAATGCCTCCATTTTGGACATTTTGAAAATCAACACTTTTAGCTTATTT
Source organism: Strigops habroptila (assembly GCF_004027225.2). Lineage (NCBI taxonomy): Eukaryota > Metazoa > Chordata > Aves > Psittaciformes > Psittacidae > Strigops > Strigops habroptila. The sequence continues at coordinate 151,158,024 of NC_044277.2, read as the reverse complement.
TCCCAAATTAGCAAGGACAACTTCATACTTAGAAAGAAATGAAAGAAACCCCAGCAAAACAAGCAAATAAACAACAACAAAAAAAAATCAAACCCCAACTTTTTTCTTCATTAAATCCTTACAGATGAGCAAAATAAAACCATCTAGAAATAACCTTTTCAGCTTCATTAATATCTGTCGTTCCACATTATTCCCTGCCATTCACTCACGGGAAGAGGAGAGCTCCAAACCAATGACTGATTTCCCCTCCCTCCTCTCTCTACCTTCCCCTCCTCCTCTTTTATTCCAAACTATCAGATTTACTCTGACTAGACATGAGGCATTCTGGACAAGAGTTTGACATAACAACGTGCCTCAGACAGGCAGTTTCATTCTTTGCCTTACTACAGAGTTGACAAGTTATTACTGTGATTTATATCAACTGAAAAGAAACCGCACAGGAAGGGGAGAGCCTGGTCTCCACAGACTCTGGGGCTTTCTCCTGAATGCTGACATGTAAAAACCTTCAAACTGGCTATGGAGTTCCCTCTTCAGCTCATGGCTGCCTTCTAAAACCATGAACCTTGTAGACACTTCTATTACAATCACTTTTTTCTGGTATTTTCATGCTTTAGCAAGGACCATACAATAAGTACATTGGCTTAGTGCTCAGCTTGAAATGAAATGAGAAAACTGCTAATAAGGTCATTTAAACATGGCATCAATTCTTCCTCCTTTTGAAGTTCATCTGGAATCAATCTGTGAAACCACAATCACTCAGCCAAACTTCAGTCTAAAATGACAAATGTAAGAGGAATACACTTCAGAGCTGACAGGAAGATGCGTGCTGGAGAGGCATGCTGTGACACAGCTGGATGCTGGGGAAACCAGCCATGGATGGATGGTGATGATGGAGAGGGTGGCTGAAATGCAGCAGACACATCCACCATGACGAAAGGTGGCTTGGATGAGGCTCAGGAGGTGGCAGGGGGGACAGGTCACTCACCGCAGCCTGCTCTGCTGGCTCGGCAGGCTCAGCAGGGACGGCCTCCTTCTCCACAACAGCAGCAGCAGGGGTTTCCTCAACCTTGGGTTCCCCAGGTGGAGCTTCTTCAGCCTCAGTCTTTTGTTTTATGGATTTTTAAGTAGAGAGTGGAAAAATTGTTGAGGAGTACATTATAATGGGGAGAGAGGAAGGGAATGGGAACTGTGCCTGGCACAATGCTGCTTCAGGCTCAGTCTCGCTGGGCTTTGCCAGGGAGAAGACAACCATGCTTGGCTTTACAGCATCTAAAGGGCATTCTCATCCTCAGTGTTCAATATGTAAACTGAGCCAGCCCTACATCTCTCCCTCACAAGGAAAGAAAGCATCAGCTTCCTGAGTTACAGAAAGGAGCAATGGAACTGGGTGGAAGGCACTCAGTTTGCTCGGAAATGCTCCAGAAACTGATTGTAAGGCCAGAAGCTGAAACTGGCATTCGTGTGTACCAACCCTGGGCTTCAAATATGAGTTGTTTAAATTATGCCCTATTCCCTAGGTCTGTCTGTTCTCAGACAATATAGCCCCTCCTCCAGCAAAGGTAAGAAGCAATTAACAGAGACTCAAACATTTTCTATGAACAAGGGCAACCGCTGACTGCTTGAATTCTGGCAGTGAAAACCACCCCTGGTTTCTTATTAAAATGCATTCCCTCTTGAGCTCTCAATCAGCTACAATGCATCCATTTATCAACCCACTACTGGGATTTCCACCCTTTTAAATCGTGGCCTAGGCTTTTTTTTTTAAAGCAAGAAGATCTAGCAGATCTCGCCAGCCCTGCAACACATTCAGTCCTGTGGCAAAGTAGTTCACAGCAAAAGTGCGATCTCCAGTGGAGACATCACTTTGCAAATACACATGCATACAAGGGGAGAGCTGCAAGCTGTGCTCAGCATTTTCCATTTATAAAGATGGCTGACTCAAACAGATAAAATAACCTCAGTAGATTAATTTGCCATGAACAAATTGTTCAGCACAATATGAAGCTCAAAAGCTATTTAACTGCTTTGCAGCTGATAAACAGGCAGCTGGCTAGAAGGTCTCCTGTGATGAAGAGGCAGCTTCCACAAAACTCTTAAAGATACTAAAATCTTCTCCTCCTTGATATTTTTCAGGAAGAAACCCATAGCCTCTCACTTCTTTTCTCACATATTCCTTAAGCAGCCTGATTTTTAATGAGGTACAGAGAAGTCTGCCTAAGCAAGACCTTCAGGATTTACCACAGCATAAAGAAACATTCATTATGTTATACCACGCCGTGCAGAAATCTCTGTGTAGTGTATTAATGCTAGCTCTAGGGAATTTCACAAAGAAGAAATAGGACTGAAATGAGAAACACAAAGTATATTTATCCCAGGTAAGATGATTAACGAGTTTCCTGAGGTTTAATGCTGGAAGAAACTTTCAAGCTTAAAATCACAGGTAACGCTATAATGCCGATTGCATTGATGTTCTTGCAGTCACTTGTTGACAAGCAGTCTTAAGACTAGTTACCACATTTCAGCTACCAGTACAAATATCTCACTGTATTCAGTAACCATTATGAACAGAAGTACCACCAGAGGCATTATACAAAAGCCACATAAAATAATATTGACCATCACTCTGCTGCTATTAAGTAGCTATAGCACTCACCCCGCAATGCTGCTATTCTACATCCTTACTCCAGGCTAACCAAAGACTGTAAGAGAAACTAAGAAACTGCCCAAGTATTATCACTTCCAAAAAGATTCTCCACTCCTTAGAAGTGGACCATGCCTACTATTAATATATGGAGAGTGGATAAAACTATAACAATACTGCAGACATTTAAACAGCAATCAGGTACTATCACCTGCTTGCTGTGCACTGGACCATAGTACTCATTCTTGTAATTTCTCAAATGCAATAAAAGAACAAACTGCTTGGCTGCTCCTTTGAAAAGTAAATATACCTTAGAATATCCTTGTTTTCTTTTCTTTTTCTCTGTGCTATCCTTGTGCAAGACTGTTTCAGTGGGTAATGATTTACAACTACAACGGTATCACACACCGACTCATTCAGCTTAAGGTTTTGTGACTTAAGAGGACAGGAAACACAAAAAAGGAGAAAACATCTTTGCACAGAGGAAAAATGGTGCCATTTTTTACACGGCATCTAAAAAGGAAGCAAAAGCCACCACTTACCAAAGGCTCTGTCACATTCTCATTTGATTGCACTGTAAATGCAGAGGTATCCTAGATACAGAAATGAAAAAGAATGATGCAAAATATTTGAGTCAGGATGTTTGCAGGTGTCTATCAAATATCTGATTTTTTAATGGTTCATTCAGGTAAAGTCATAAGTAAATTCACATAGAATAAGATGACAAAAAGATAATCTAAATAGATATTAATAATTATTATTAGTTAAGCACTATTAATATTAAAGACATTCCTTTTTCAGTTATCCATTCTATGCTTCTAAACTGTGCAGTGTTATTAAAGGTAGTGAAAACCCCTTCACTTAATATATGTGAATAGCAAGGACTTTGCTTCAGACACAATGGACTTCAAAGTAGTAAAACTCTGAGTCTTTTTTGCAGACGACACGTGCCCATGCCTGGGGAGTACACTCACTCTAAGATACTTTCACATCCTTTTGATGCTGGGCTTTTATTTGATCAGTTACTACAGTAATTATGGATGCAAAACTTTACCTGCGTTCAGAAGATACAAAAATGGAGACGTTTTCCAACTTCTTACTCATTCAGAACCAGTTAATTTGCAATATATTCCTGGCCAAATCCTTTTCCTACTGCAGTGGGAGCATCAAATTCTGATTCCCTCAGGGCAAACATTTTGCCTTAATTATTAGCAGTGGTTTTTTGCCTTGCTTTTTGCTCCTTTGATCCACTAATTTAAATGTTCTGGAGCAGAATGGTTAAGTGCTGGAAAACTCATTTCCATCCTTGTATAAGCTCAGCCTCTTTAGGTGCTTTTAAAACTGGAGTACAGGGTGTGCTGTGGATGAGCCAGTCTCTAAAAAGATGCTGGAAATAAATGAGGCCTCAAGGTTATCCACCTGAAATTTGGGATCTTGGCACAGCCCTGGAATAAGGAATATGGAAGCATAAACACAGTATCTTCATGCACTGTATCTCTGTTATGTCTAACTGAGTCTTACCATCAGCACAGCAGCATCAAATAATTAAGGTTTAACTTTTAGATTCAAATATATCTTAAATGAAAATAAAGATGCAGAAACAAAAGTCATTTTATATGCACACACAGAGCTGCTGAAAGTATGTAAAACTGAGGAACCCATGCTTTACAGGATTTTGGAATTGTGAGAAAAATCCACAAAAGAGCACAATAAAAAAAAGCTAACCCAGTCCTTTAGGGAGGTAAATAATCTGATGCTAACGTAGTCAGATTTTTGCTACTAAATTCAGTCAGGCCAAGTGTATCAAGAGTATTAGCATCATTCTATTAACATCTAGGAGTAATTTCTGAGGACAGGGTTTGGATTTGAGTCAGTACAACACTGTTGTGCAGCTTGTCTGTAGAATAGATTTCCTGAATTTGTACAGCCAGTCCTAATCCCTTCCTACCAGCACAGAAAAAACACATTTCAAAACATGTTTATTTCTTACCTGTGCAAATCCATTAAATGCCGTGCTGGATGCCTATGTAGAAGTGAAGATCAGAACAAATTATCATTTGTTTACTAAATCAGAACAGGAGTCAAAACATTTTTATTTGCACAATAAAAATGTAGGCCAGACATTAGAAAAAAAAAAAAAAGGGAAAAAAAGAATAAAATGAAGGGTAAGGCAGCAAGAAATTTGACAACAGTGCTATTTGATAAGAGGTGTCACAGGCTTAAAGAGAACAACAAAACCAAAAAGCAGAGTAACTTAAGCAATTCTATAAAACAATCATAAACCAAAAAAGACTAGGTGCGTTTAAAGTTCTACAGGTAAAACACAAAACCTGCGAGACACAACGTGCCATCACAGTTCAAAGCTTCATTCCCCGTTTAGAAATGCAGTTTTGTCAGCCTGCTTCACTGCACGGCTGAAGGGCACCACACTATGAACAGTCGCATGGCGGTTTCCAAAAAAAGAATAGCACGGGCTCAGGAGGGGCAGTGGGAAAAACACACATGGATTGTTTTTAAACGACAAGGTTATGCATGACCTAAGGAACTCTTTGTCTAGACTAGGCTACACACTGGGGTAGGTACCTCTTCTTTATCAGCCTCAATTTCCTGGTACAACAATCCATATCTCCGGTTAGCAATTTCATCTTCAGATAAATCTGAGTTGTTGGTCTCATTGTCTTTAGGACTAGTTGAACTCTCGGTGCTAGCATTTCTGGAATTTCCCATTTGAAACAGAGCCAAGGGTCTAGCTATCTCCTTGCTTGGTCCAGGATTGCTAATGCCTGCCTGCTCCCCAGGCAAGCCTTGTTTTACTGGTGCTTCCTGACTTTTATTGCTTGTGCTTGCACCTACTTCTCCCCAGCTGCTACCAGTCCCTCCTAGGTCTTGTGTAGACCATTTATCACTAATGCCTAACCAAACATTTTCCATGTTACCTTCTTCTGAGTCTTGCTCCTTGGGGAAAAAGGGCCAATTATCCAGTCCATTGGCTTGGACATGTGACAGATTAGAAAAATCCCAGGAATCACGAGTAACTGTTGGATCCCAGTTTGCCAGCCAGGGGTCCGTTTCCAAGGCTTCAGGAACACCACTGCTACTAGGATGTTCTTCAGCTACCGCTGCTGCTGCCCTATCTGTCACTTGGTCTTCTGCATTATCTAGGCAAGGATTATCACAGCTTGCGCTAGCAGCATCAGCTGTCTCAGGCAGCAATGCCCACTCTTTTTCAGCAGCACATTGACCTTCAGCAGCAGCACTCCCATTCGTGAGGAGGCTGATGCTATTGTCTTCGGTTCCTTTACCAGACTCTTCTGCACTGAGTAATTCTGCATCACACAGAATGTTTCCAGTATCTGTAGGGTCCTTTTCTGTGTGGTCAGTTACCTCTAGTGTATAAACATGTGCCCTCATGTTTATACACTCCATGGATGTACTCTCTCCAGTACCACTGTCAGTTTGGTCTAAACCATCCACAAATGTCCTTTTGTGGTCCTGGTCCCAGATACCAAAGACTCTCTCAGGTTCAGCACCAGCGCTTTCTATAGTTTTATAGTTATCCACTACTATTTTGTCCCCACCTTCCAGCCCTGTGCTTAACAATGGTATTTCTCCATCTTTCTCCTCAACGACATTGACCCACTTGAATTCTTCTTCCCTGGGGTTTTCTAGGTTAGCACCACCAGCTCTCCCAGCACCCCCATCATTATCTTCTAACTCATGTAAATTTTCCACCTCTGTGCTGACTAAAATGTCAAGATCTGATTTTGCTAAAACCTTATGAAGTTCTGCCTCATTGGTTCCCTTGGTATCACAACCTCGCTCTTCCAGTTCCTCTGTACCTTCTACCTCCTTGTAGTTAACAGCTCTGGTCTCTACCTTTTCACTTGGCTTGACACCTGCCCACTCGTCTTCCTCCCGCTCTTCCTCTGCCTTTTGCACATCACATGGGAGGGGTTCATCCAACAAGCTATCAGTTCCCAGGATGGGTGTCTCAAAACTGGTTATGTTCTCTAAAGGCTGATTGGTCACCACATCTTCCCATGGGACATTTTTGGCATCCAACTGGTCCTCCAGTGAAGTCCTCTGGTTTTCGTTTACAGACGCTGACCCTGGAGCAGCATCGTCCTGCTTCTCTACAGCAGGCCAAACACTAGCAGGCAGAGTACCCGTGGATTCGCTTGAGGTTTGCTCTCCCCCAGGGAAAAGCAAAGAACCGCCTGCAGTGATTTCCTGGCTGACAATGGGTGTGCTAACATCTAGGCCCCAGTTGAGTGAACCTAGATCAGTTTGTGTTCTGTTAATATCTTCTGATGACCCACTGTTTGGGGCTTCCTCCATGACCAGGTTACACAGGGAAAGACTTTTTGAAGAATCAGGCTTTAAGCAGACAGAAAAGCAAAGAAAAAACACAAGATGAAAAAGATAAAGGCGGACTTGATGAGAAAACACAAAATTTATATTTTACTAGAGCAATTTTAATTTAAAGAATGCAAGTGACTAAAATTAAGCCATTTTAGGAAAAGCTATGTGGTTTGCAACATCTGGAGGCAATAGATTGCAATGTAAAAGAGCAGCACTGATAGACAAAACCAGAAAACTATGTATCACACCACACTGATTAAAGCATGTCTCTAGAGCAGTTGAAGTTTTGAGGGGAGGTTTGCTTACCGGCTGCACCAATTCGCTGCTTGTCTGTAGAGAAGAAAATCACATGTATAAAACACAGAAAGAAGAACACGATGTACTTTGTTACAGCAGCAGTTCGTTAATTAGCACTTCTCTAAGCAGCAGCAGGTCCCAAATTGGTGTGGGGAAAGAGCAGTAGGTCCTCTCCTGCCACTCCACAGGAGACTAATGTCGGGACCCTGAATTTAAGCCATGGGTCCAGCTTCCATATTACATTGTAAAAGAAGATCTACGTGTGTGTTGAATATTCATCACTCCTTGCTTTCCTCTGTGAGCCACTGACATTTTGACCGCAGAAACCCTATTACACCTCAAATGAAAAGAGGAGTTGCTCTGGGACACAGTGACCAAAGAAGGAAACAACACAAGTGGCAGTGGGGTTTACTTGTATTTACACTAAGGCATCACTGCAAGCAGTGCAGAGGACCCTGCACGTGCAGCGCCCTCGATTCTCCATCACCCTGTGCCACACGGAGGCATTTACATCCACACAGAGTAAGGCATCAAGTCACAAGGCCTGCGGTCTACATTGCCACTTTGAACAGATACAAATGCTGCAAACAAGATCAACAACTGCTCTGCACTCAACTTATTAAGAGAAACTCAGTAAATGGTTGACTATCCCTAATTTCAAACATTTACCTGTGAAGCTCACTACTTTATTTTTAGACTAGAGCAAAGAGGAAAATAATTACAATACAAAATACATATATAATATTAACAAACTATAAATAAAACTGTTGAAATGAAGACACTGATAAAGCTATCTAACATAAGTTTAGAACAATACAGTTGAAACATTTACGAGTTATTTTAGCTGGTCTAAATATTGGCAGCCCTGAAATTTTGGCTAGCCTACATGCGTGACTTGTTTTTCAGGCTTTATTTAACCTTTCCCAATAGAAAAAGATGAGCATTTAATATACATCACATACGCTGTGTGCTCACAAACCAGCGCTGCAAATGCGAATGCATGAGAAGCATCCACAGATTTCCGTGCTGGCTGCAGCTGCAAAAGGTCAAAAACGAGCATACCAGGGTACATGTCAAGTCAACCCAGCTACCTCCATGACATAAAGTCAAAAGAAAGCACACAAAAATGAGTTGTTTTCTTCCTGCAGATGATTGTATCTGATTTAGCACCAAGAGAAAAAAGGAAGGATTCACACAGTTTCCTAAGTTGCATCTTCATTTGTGAATAACTCCAGTTCACTGCATGCCCACAAAGACAAGTTAAATTCTCTTTTCATTCCTGAATGTTGAGCAAATGGTTGTCCATTGGGTTAAAGTTCTGAGGAACTACATCTTCAGATAACTGAAACAGGTGACTAGCATCCGTGCCTACCATGTAATAGCTGTAATTTAAGCATGAGAATAAAAGCAGCACACACTTAGCTATGTTGATTGTGAATCTTATTAGCCTAGATTTCTGACATCATTTAGGTTTTGTAGGCCAAGCAACAGAGATTATTTTTTAACGTTGTTGGTTTTAAAAGATCCCCAGTGGCTCCTAAACTTGAAAGTGTTTGTCACAGTCTATAAATTCTTTATCTCAGCTTTTGGTAAAAGCACTGCAAATCTGAGTTTAAGGTTTTACATAATCAGAGGCACAGAAATATCCCAGTTCACAATGACAAATGTCAGGCTTACCGTCCATAAATCCCAGGGCAATGTCTGAAAAAAGGAGGGGGGAGAAAAAAAAGGCTTTTAGAAAAAAATACTGTTCATATACTGTATGTTCAACATGCTACATAACTGTCTGGATTAACTAACAAGAGAATTTATTTATATCATAGAATCCTAGAATGGTTTGGGTTGGAAGGGACCTTAAAGCTCTTCCAGTTCCAACCCCCTGCCACGGGCAGGGACACCTTCCACTAGAGCAGGTTGCTCCAAGCCCCTGTGTCCAACCTGGCCTTGAACACTGCCAGGGATGGGGCAGCCACAGCTTCTCTGGGCACCCTGTGCCAGCGCCTCAGCACCCTCACAGGGAAGAACTTCTGCCTGATGTCTAATGTCAATCTCCCCTCTGTCAGCTTAAAGCCATTCCCCTTTCTCCTATGCCTACATGCCCTTGTAAACTTACTTATATGCACATATACATATATATTTTATATATTACCATATGTGTGTGGGTACATAACTGCACAATACACTTTTTGGTTCAATAGGATGGGCAGTATTGTGGACAATACATCCACATATTGATGGATATGTGATGTATCCATCACATATATCACAAGTATGTGATGGATTGTGCTATTTCCCACTTCAAAACAGTTGTTGCTTTTCAGCAAACTCATACCATCACATGCTTAAATAACAGCCAGATTCTGAGCTGGTGACTGACTTTCAACAGGTACAGGAGTCTCTGCAAGGTATAAGCTTTAAAAAGCTTACATAGGTCAGGTTTTTTAGCCAGTTAAAAAATGACCCAGCTATCCACTGAGAACAAGTGGGTTTTCTCATAACTCTGACACCAGGAAGGGGAATGGCATACTTTTTGGGAAATAAAACAAGAAAGATGACCAGTGTTTTCATTTTCTTGTCCAGTCTGTTGAGTAATAAATGTTAGTGACCTCTTAGCCAAAGAGCTGAAAGGACAGGTGAAAGAAATGCAGCAGATTTCATGCCCAATATTAATAGCCCACCCCATGAGAAGCAGCTCTGCTGATCGGTCCCAAATCTGTCTGAGATGCTTCAAAACATATCTACCATATTTGCACCTAGGTTAAAGCCCATGAAAAACAAAACCTAAAGATGTTCATACAGTAAAATGTAAAATTGTTCCTGAAATATATGCAAATGTTAAATGTGACATCTAACATTTGCCTGAGAGAAAGGATTGCTGCATCAGGCTTCTTTTCTTGCCTTCTTCTTATTTTATAAGGACAAAATGGCTTTCTCAACAACTGCTTTCACAAAAGACACAGTAATAACTCAATACTCAGATTCACAGCAAATTAATATCAACAGCCATTTCTCAACCAGTTTAACTTGGTTTAAGCCCAGATACATGCTTCTTCGGTGGATGTAATTCATAAGTGTACCTGCTTACTCTGCCATAACATTACTAGCTGAATATTCCAGCTTTAAGGAAGAGTGACAGGTCTGTTCTTATAGTGCTACCTGGTACAAACCCTGGATATCCTATTGACTTCCATGGAAGTAGATAGATAGCTCTTTTTTCATTTTTTCCTTTTCCTTTCTTTTCTTGCCTTCTTCTTATTTTATAAGGACAAAATGGCTTTCTCAACAACTGCTCATGATACTTTGAGTATGAGAGGGAAGGAACAAACTAAAGGAAAGGTGAGACAGACCACAGCTAGCAAACAGAGGCAAGAAAGAGGCAGGCACATTTAGAAAGGACATTTCTGAAGCAGCCATAGAAACAGAAAAGCAAGGGAGGAAGGGCAGACCAGGGCTCACTTACTGTGGTCTGATCACCCTGGCAGAGCAGTGGAGGAGGTAATTAATTAAATGATCAATAGGGAAGTGATACCAGGCCTCCTGAGGCATCATGGCACAAACGACTACCTAAGTCTTCATGTCACTACTTCAGCAGTTTGCTGAAGGGAAAATATCCGTGACTGAGGCAAAAACTATACACACATAGAAATACCTCTTAAGGCTCTCTTAAGCTCCTTGCAAGGTAGCACAGGCCTCTCCAAAGATTGAAACTGTGCTGCCATAGCAATGACCCTGCCACATCCAGTGAGCCTGAGAGCCAGACTGCAGAAGGAAAGGTGAAAGGAGAGGAGAGACTGAAGGTGCTCAGTGAATGCTTCTTATTACTGAGATGAAAACTTACAATGTATTTTTCTACACAGAATTATATTCTGTATTTGATAGTACAGCTGAATCTAAAACAACTCTTGCTAAACTAACAAACTCTTTATTTGGTATCAGGACAAACATGCTCTGTCACAAAACTTAAATGTCTTTGGTTTAATGATCCCATTGTTCTAATCAGCATCATTATAAGACAAGCTGAAAGGGTAGAGTTAGCAAAGTCACAGCTAGAGTTTTCCTTCCTCTTCTCCTTCCCTGTTTAGAAGGAGCAAGAAAAATAGCAAGTAAGGTGCACAAAGCCTCTGCTATAATTGAACATTTCTCTTAGCAAACCTCAATGAGAAATTTCAGCTAATGTTCAGAGTGCTGACAATACACTGTTTTTTTAACAGTGCATAACCCACCAGAGATCACTACAGATCTCATTGCATAACTAGGACTGCACACCAAGACAGACACTAATTAACTGAGGAAGAGATCAGAAGAGAACCAGGACTATCTCAGCCTTAAAGCTTCTCATCTTCTCACTCCTTCCCCAGTGCTGCATTCCTGAACAGCTGATTAGTCCTCTCATGTCTCACAATACAAGCCAGGTTAGTGATAGCCACAGGGATAATAGGTTTTGCTAACAGTGTGTTAACATTGTTCCCTGCTCTGTGTACAACACAAGGCTACAGCTCTGCTGGCCAAAAGAACTTCCTTACTGTACTATCAGCCCTGTGCGGAGTGAGTGAGAGTGAGTTCTGGGTCTTAAAATAGCAGTTCTCCGAGGATAAGTCAATGAAAATCAGCAACTTGACACATCAGCCTTTTTTTTCCTTTTGTATTTCTTCTTTTTTTTCCTTTTGTATTTCTTCTTTTTTTTTTTATATTGCTGCAAGAAACTACCATGGTAAATATTATCATAGAATGCAGATTTTCTTTAACACAACATCCTTCATGGAAATATCCTATGCCATGATCTCATTTTCCTTGATGTTAGGTCTAAACCAGATTTATAAAAGCAAAACCACTCAGCTCATATCCACTACTTGGTACAAAAACTCCATCACAGCAAAGCAATCACATGCTGAATCCATGAGACCCAGGTCCCCTGAGGCATCTTTCCAAACATGAAGAGTCAAAGCCAGGTCAAAAAAATTGTCAGAAAAAAGCAGGCACTAGAGAATTATAATGTTGGCACTAAGAATTATTCTAAAGATGGAAAATAACAGTCAAGACCAAGGTACCATCAAACCATTCTCACTGGCAGACATCTCATTCACCACCTGATAATTTCCTCACCTCCCAGTACATCAAGTACAGGGTTACTGAAGGGGAAAGATAAATGGCTGACTAGAGCTGCTCAGGAAGATCAAGTGTTTCATTCACTGCAGACACACCGCTCCTTAGAACACGAGGCAAATCCTTGCTACCAAGCACAGCACACTGCATTCGTGTGCTTCGCCTGCCTCAAAGCAAAGAGATACCTGAGACATGGGGGAATGACTAACTCCTGTTGAAACAACTTCTGGCTTGAAAGGGTCGAAGTCCAAATCTAGCAAAGATTCTTCTTTCTTAGCTTCAGGAACTTCATTCTGTTAGAAGAGAAATGTAACTCTTGAAAAACTCATCTTTCAAAAGCAAAATATTAGGGTATTGGAATTAGATTTCAATTCTGAACATGAATACCAATTTACATTTAATGCTGCCCTTTGCTCTAAACTTTAGGAAACATCTTACATAACACTACCTAAATCTTGCTACACTGATCTGCCCTTACAAAACTGGATTACACGGTAGAGCCTTTTTCTTGTTTGCAATTAATGAATTAGCCAAGGCCTCTGAGGTCACTATATATTTCTTGGTTCAAGGGGCTACAGGTCTTTCCTGCTGTAAAGCAACAAGAACAAATAATAAGCATGCTTCAACAGAACATTTTAATTAGCATGAAACTGTAGCTGAGATTTAATTAGCACTAATGACAAATGTTCTAAGCAAGCATCTTGGGTTTGGTAACAAGGCTAGTACTGCCTACTGCTAGTTGCTCAGTGTTTATGAAACAGTGGGCAAAGCTTGTCTTTCAATGTACAGAATACGCAGGTAGTAAAGTATTCACTGGAATGCTATCTTGAAAAGTGTTCAAATTGGAAATGGCACCATGGGGAATTATCTGTACACAGATTCATTAGACATTCACTTATAATCTTATGAAAGGATGGTAACAGAGGGGCAGACCACATAGTCCAATGTCCTGTTCCTGACTGCGACCCAGCTGTCCACCAGAGGAAGTCTACAACAGCAGGGCAGTTGTAAGAACAGCAAAATTAGGAGATAATTATGATGATGGTAATTGTAAAATAAGTAAACATTTAAGAGTGTAAATTATTGGTAAAGAGATACTCGAATATAGGTAATTGATGGCTTCTACATGCCACAAGACACCTGAGCTCTTTGTGTCACCTGAAAACGTGGTCAAATAGCGCCTCAGCTGCCATGCTAGGAATGATGGAGCGACCTGGAACTCATCAGTCTGGAAAAGGAGTGCTAGGGGTGTGGTCTACACCAGTGTGAAAGGCACAGGGGTTTGGCTGCTCCGTGACTCCTTCAAAGCAGGCAGCAGCAAAGTTGGTGGTGGCAGATGAGGTATAAAGAAAAGGTGGTGGTCCTCCATGTGGCACAGAGCTCAGCTGGGGACCTCCTTGCCATTGGGTAATGCGAATGTGAAAAACCTGCTCAGTCTTTCAGCACATGTAAATCTGTGGTAAAGTAGTCTGTTACAGATTACTAAATAGGTAGAAATCATGTTGAGCAAGCCCCGGAACTGCAAATGGCTGAAGGCTGGGATGTTGTAGGAGAAAGGGGTGCAAGGAGTACTAAATTTGCTTGCCTTGTTTTACATTCTTCCCTTGGCCTCTCCTTTTGGCCACTAGTGATGACAGATAACTGGTCTGACACACTGAAGCCAGTGTTACGGTCTCACACTTAAAAAAGTTAACACCAAACCAGTCCTTTCCACCAGTAACCAGCATGACATTCATTCTGTCATGCTTTTCATTCAATGTATTTAGATTTCATCACATATGCCTTTGAGGCACTAGTACTTGTATGGTCATACAGCTTCATGAAACAACACAGCATTAGCTAGCACATAATCAGAAATGCATGGAGGTGGAAAAGTTAATTATCTTTCAGTGAAGTTCAAAAATGAAGGTATTTATGAAGACTGAAGCAGATGCCATAAACGCCAAGAGGAATAAGTCCACATTTCCTGTGGATTTCATGCAATATATTTTCAATAGCTGGTTCTCTTACAGAAGGATATAAAACCTATACATCACACTATCTGTGTATGCCTGTACACACTCAGAGATCTCAATATAGTAAGGTGCTTTAGTGAAGGGGAAGGGTTTTGTGGAGGAAAAAGTGCAGATGATTCATGAGAAGGTGGCCAGGGAATAGCTTAGGTCATTCCCAGGTCATTGACTGTGGAGGAGGGAGGGATATAAATCACACACTGAAGGGAGATCAATTTTTTCCTTGAGAGACAAGGCAAAGATTTCAGTTCCTAGGAGCATGCCCCACCTTTATTATGCCATTCCAATTTTATACCATTCTCTCATAGAAAGGTTGTAAAGAGTCTGGAAATGTGACTTACACTCACTTAAAGCTCTGTTCCAGAGCCAGCTCTTAATGGAAAAGCAAACCAGATCCATTTCTGCTTCCCTGGCTGGCCTGACATGTGAAGGTTAGGTGGATACACCATTTAATGCAGCGTGGGAACACCTAGCACAGGTTACACCAACTGTTACCACTGATGCCAAGGCTCACGCTGCCAGAGTAATAACTCCCATGAAGTCAGGGGACAATGATGCAACAGACCTGCAATCTCCCTTCAGCAGGAGGGCCCAGCAGCGGCTGCATACTGGGAGCTGTCATTAATTCTTTAATTGCATGGCGGCTTAACTATAAATAAATCTTTTCTCTTCCAAATAAATCTCTATGGATGGCAATGCTGCCTTCTCCCCTCCACAGGAAAACAAAACATCACATGTTCAAATTCTCTAGAATAATTGTTTGTCATTGCTGTGCCTACATTCTTCTGTGTTGTCAATTGAATTAGTACAAAAACAACAATCCACATGAAAACAAAAATTCATAAACATTCTGCATGAGCTTCAGATCTGCATACTTCTCCCCACTCTACCAGACACAGGCTCAGAGCTGTAATTACCATAATAGAAAGGGTCCATTATTGAACAACCAGCAGTTACCATAACTGTATAAAAGCTGAACAACTGACCACAAATTATGCAGACTTATTTTACACAACTCTGGCTTTTCTGTTTGTTACATGCAATTAAAAAAAAAAATTAATCATTTCATAATAATGAGCTAGAAGTAATTTTGATCACTTCTCTGCTGTGTAACTCATGTTCCTATGAGTCAAAACCAAGGGAATAAATAACCTAGCTGGTACAGCCTTTTATATATGCAAAAAGTTGATTAAAACAGCCAAGTACCCTTTTTTTTGTAAATCACATGGAAGAAAAAAGGAATACTTTTTACGATTTTGATGGAAGAAATGGAAATAATGATGATAACTGTAAAACACCGCTTGGGATGCTTTGGATAAGCCAAGGCCACTATCTTGGAGAACTAAGGGTGATCGCGAGGTGAGACCCCCACACCATCCTCTGAAGCTTACCTGTGACGGGGTTGTCACATTGATTTCTGGGACAAAGTTGTCATCAAAGAAGTTAATGATGTTCTCCTGTTTCAGCTCCTTCGTGGGTGTGAGCTTAGGCAGCGGTGGGACTGGCGGACCTTTCCTCAGCTAGGAAGACAGCAAAAATGTCACAGACTAGCTCAGGGATAAAAGAAAGAGCTGTAAGCTTGGCCTAAACAATTTGGGTTAGGTTTTTATCTCTGCTGCTTCATAGGTTGAAAAGAATTGTTTGGTTCTTCACCACCAAGTACCTTGAAACAAACATTGTGGGCAAAACAAAACAACTCTATGTTTCAGACTTATTGCAAATCAAGGTTTAAGATATAAAAGCATTTCTTGGGTGATTTTTTTCTGCTGTGAAGGGCACGGTGCAAGACACTTCCTCTCCTAGCTCATAGTTGGAAGGGCAAAACTGCAAAGAACCAGGCCTCTGCAGCTTTTTGGCTTCTTCTGTTTATTCCTGTTTAGCCTTGGGATTTTGTCCCTGCCCACCTGTGTCTACCTTTAAAGCCTACTTAATGCTAAGGCCATGTCATATCTGGGAACCACAGCACCTCAAAGGTGCTTAGCTTACTAACTGCTCCTGCTTTCCAGAGATTCACGTAACTATGACAAACTATTTGCTTGGAATAATACCAAATACAGTTGGTATTTTAAAGATTTGTCAAAATACCAAGAAAAAAAGTCACAAAAAATTCTTGGGTGGTATCGTGACATAACACCATCGGCATCAGTAAGACTAAACGAAGTCCTAGCAGATGAATATTCAGACAGTGAGGTGTCACGTTTTGGGAGACCACAGAAAACAAGTGTGCTCACACGTAACTAAATGCAAAACTGAATTTGCTCACCATAGAAAGAGTAATCAGCACAGAAGCTATCCCAATTCTGAAAATATCAGTGACATCAACACAAGCCTTTGATATGCTCACGAACTATCACATACAACTCTTATGCTACAGATGAAACTGATGCATGAAACTGATTCTTACCTCACCAATGCTGGTGAGAATAGAAATGACTCCAGTGACTCCAATAGTGTCAAACTTCTCAATCCAGCGTCAATAACAACTAACAAGCCTTTCATTATCAGTAATTATCACAGCAGTATCTAAGCTAGCTCTGTTTTCTGTTCCAGAGGTTGACCAGACCTGTGATACTCACTGGCTAAATTTGAAGATGAATGAAGAGCATAAATACATAATGTACTGAAATTCACATGGAGGTTTTAGAAACAGGTTTTTCAAACTCTCACTGCTGAGATACAGGTCCTTAGAGACTATGCAACTTTTTAAGAAGTGTTTTGCTTTGTCACCACAAGTTCCAGCAGTTCACTGGGCACCTTAAATTTTCTTCATTCCTCCTTATGTAAAAAACACTTTCCACCCATGCTTGTGACACAGGGAGGAACAACCAATTAACAGAACAGAGTGCAACAGAGCCAGTGGCCTCCCTGTCATTTCTCAGTCACAGCCTAGATAGAAAATCCATCGAATACATCATTTCAGCTATCTTTTACTGCACAACAGGCCAGTTTCTCTTGCTAGGTTTCTGCTTACCTGTGTGGGTGACTTTGGTCGGGCTGGTACCGGAGATGCTGGTGCCAGCATATGGTTGGGACTAGCAGTAGGGCTTGGCAGGGGAGAGACCTCCTCTGGTGGTGATGGTGTTTTTGCAATGCGGAGTGGACCCGAGTCACTAGACAGAAGCAAAACATGTCGAGTACATACATGTTATGCTGACTTATACCTTGACAATTTGATGCAATAGTTTAACTGCATCCCTGATGTAAAGCTAGTGACCACAAAAGGCAGTACACACAGGAGATGAACTGAGCCATTATATAATAGCTAAAACTAAAGCTGTAATTAAATTCAATTAAAATTCAGTGATCTACAGTGTCAAAGGAAGTTTTACTTTTGAGTGATCTTGATGTTTGGAACATCTGTTTACCTGATCATTCTAACTTGAGGGAAACAGAGTACTTGCACTTTTTCAGATTCTATATTTGAAATAATGTCTCACATATAAGTTTGTAACTGTCATAAAATGTGAGATGGAATTATTGTCAAAAATTATTATTGGAATTATTATTTCATACACTTCTCAGAATAAAAGGCTCTAAAGATAAAACCCCCAGGGGAAGGCATAACAATGAGTAACGCAAATAATTTTAAAAGCCCGGCAATTTTGCAAGGTTTCAATAACATAAAACACAACCAAGATTATTATAAGGATACCACTATTTAGAGGGGCAAGTCACCACAACTATAAACAAGCACAAGTCAAGTGACTTCAACAGAGCTCTGGTGGTAGCAAGAAAAGATCTGATGAAGCCCCCGCCCTTCCCACGAAAAGACCTGGTGCAAACACTGAGACATATTGAGCTACCTAGAGCTGCTGAAAGCTTACAACTCAGGGAGGCTATAAACTACAGCACTCAACGACCACAGTACTCAGTAAGAGAAGAGCGACTCCTACACATCTTCAGGGAGAACAGAAGCACTACCTGATTGAAGAGACCACAGCATAAACATGTTCCTAATGCTAACACAAGAAAAATTAGTTCTTTGGAAAGGACGGACTTAGCTCACACTCACCACCTCTTTCTGTGGAAATAGTAAAAAAAGAAAAAATAAGCAGTTATTAAGAAACTTCTTTCCCAGGTACAGTATTTGCCTTCAGGATATTCAGTGGCATACAAGTTTTTAAGATGTTTCTTTTTATACAGTTCTTTAAAGGTTAGATATTGCACTTGCCTAGGATCTACTTTTTATGCACCTAAAAAGGAAAGCTGTTTTAACTTACAAAGACCCACAACTAAGCAGTCTTTTAGAGCATCACAACTAATAATGGAAGTCAAAATCTATCCAGATTTTCACATAGGGCTCTGCAAACAGTACAGCAAAAGAGAGTAACATGGTAAGCAAAAAAAATAGTGTATTTTTAAAAAGAATTTTTAAAAGTTCAGAAGATCACACACCACATTAACCCATGTTTACTCATTTGCAGCAATAATTACGTTTTCCTCTCCTTGATGGAACAAGTAATTCAGTGGGAACAAGCATGTGCATGCTGGACACGGTCTGGGAGACACAGGTGGGAAAAATACCTGTTTATTACCAAATGTTCATGAAGTTTTCCAGTACTACATTATTTTTCATCCCATAAAAGTATTTTACAAATCCTTTATAGAAACATAGTCCAGCTTGTAAGTCCATCCTGGGCTGGAAGTGTTGGTTCATAAGCTAGCAACTGCGGAGGCAGTGTGTATTTATATATATAAAAAGCATGGATTAACACTGAGCTAATCCAAACAAAAATTTTGGACACATACTTAGTAAAGTAGTTCTGAATTCTGCGTTAGGTCAGAAGGTTCAATATTTCATTCTTTGTTCTTCCCAAGTGAGAGCAAAACAAATGTAGCCATATGTTTGAGGCAGATGCTACTTTGTTTGGTCAGTCTTAATTGTTGCTAATCTGAGTCCATCTTGAGGGCAAATTAGCATCATTCTGATTGCTCCTGATGAGCTGGGATTGGCTGGAAATTCAGGATTTATGTATTCACTCTAAATATCATTGTGTTATCATTTATCATTTCAACCTCTTCTGCCTATCACTATTACAGTACTGAGAGATCAAATTATGGCAGAAAGGCTATATTTGCTGCAAGCAAAAAAACCAGAAGCACTGGACTGATATTCTCTGACCTTAAGAAAGCACCATCTGATATTTTTTTTCTTTTATTCTCATTTTAAGACAAAATTTCTCTTGAAAGTCATTAAAAATATGACATTTTGTGACATTCTTTTTACTTCAGCTTTTCACATGCACTCTCAGACCTCATTTCTTGACTTTTCCCCATGAGCACTAGAGATAAAAGCTGACTTACAAAGGTTGGGTTTCTCACCTAATCATATACATATACGCCTTT
The DNA here is from genome assembly GCF_004027225.2 of Strigops habroptila. Classification (NCBI taxonomy): domain Eukaryota; kingdom Metazoa; phylum Chordata; class Aves; order Psittaciformes; family Psittacidae; genus Strigops; species Strigops habroptila. Next base: position 151,138,263 of record NC_044277.2, on the reverse strand, counting down.
AGGAGCTAAAAAACACATCTAACCACTTCAAGGCTTTAAAAAAAAACAACTTATGAGAGTTAGCAATGTTGCTGTAAACTAAGCACCTAAGAATAAATGAGCTATAGAGTTAGCTGGTGCAAATTGGTGTAATAGTCTACAGTGAGCTAGGCTAATTGCAACAGCAGAGAATCTGGCCTTTATTATTTTTCTGAAAGGAAAAATAAGTATGTGATGAAGGGAGTTTTGCACCTTGACTCATGTTGAGAAGAACTTCACGCAAGGTACCTTCATCTGCCATCCTGAAGGGACAGACCCAGTGACCGTGTTGTACCGCAATCGCTACACATGGTGTAGGTGATTACTACATATGCTGAAACCCACAAAGCCTACTGCAATGGAATTCATTTAAAAAAGCAGTAAATTCACCTTGGTGCCCCTTGAATGGTGAAGGCCTTGTCTGCGTGCTGATCTCCCAGCTTCGTCATCACTTCATATAGTTTGTGACACAGCTAAAAAACCAAAACACCTCCTTGAGTTTGTCTGAAGCACTATAGTCATGATTAAAAACACAGGTGATAAATCTGGTCAGATAACTGATAACCTGATAATATACAATTTGATAACTTTAAAATGGTATATAGGTCTTTCCAAAAATACTCAGTGCCATGTATATCAAAAGCCTAAGTGGAAACCTATCAAAATCCACAGAATCAAAGATAACAGCAGTTCTTCAGAAACATAAGCTGGTTTTCAGAGAACAAGTTTATAAGTGATGACTGCTGCCTGATCTCTGATGAAGGAGGTTGCCTAAAGTTTAAAGCAACATGGGTAGCCAAAAAGAGTCATGTTTTCCCATCAAAAACTTAATCCCAGTTTACATGGGACTTCAGTCAAGCGTCTTCTCCAAACAATTTTGGTTCCTATTAGCAGGTTACTATAGATAATACACTACCACTTAGCACGGCACTTGCAAAAGATCCTCTCTGAAACTGCTCAATCTGCCTAAGAATCACATATAATGTGGCATTGCTGACAATGTATATAGTGGTCTTAAAGGGAATGCTTGACATGGGTTTTTTCTGTACTGATTAAAGCAATGAGATGCTTAGCAATTGGACATGGAAAAAATATTGAAGGCAACAGCATGCTAAAAGGAATGGAGAAGTTATCAAAATAGAAAGTGAATTTAGTGCTACAACTTATAGTGCAACTGAATGGGCTGCTCCTTCCTTAAGGACAGTACAAAAATGGCAAGTTGAAGAGAACACCAAGGTTATAGTACAAATCTGGATCTAGGGCAAATTGTCATGCATGCCCCTGCTAGATTTTTACTGCTTCATTACAAGACATTGGCTTGCTGTTATGCATATCACTTAATCCATTATACATGAGATATTCGGTTTTACTCACTACAGCTATTTCCTTGTGAAACTTGGCTTCGAGGCTGGATACGTTTTTGAAGGTGTTCACATAGAAGCCAACTCGTCTATGGAGGATGGCACAAAGAAAGGAGAAAGAGAATAAAAGATAGGGGTGGGAGGGCCACAAAGGCAAACTAATTCACTTTTTTCCCCAGACTACAAGCAGCATTCTTGACTATGACTCTCAACAAAGCAAATTGTATCAAATACCAAAATCTCAGCCTAGTTCATTAACGATTATTTCTGTAAGAACCACCGTATTTCACACCGCACAGAGTGATGAGGTTGAGACGATTCCGGAGTGAGGAGCTTCAGCTTGTTTCAGGCAAGGTGAAGACTGGATTGGAATAAGAGTGGCTCAAGCACGTGGAAGGCAAGGTGCTCTGAACCCTCTATCTCCCACTGGACAGTAGGGAAGCATTGACTAAAAGGAGAGAGGTACCACCCCAGCACTGCGAGTGACTGTGCCCTAAAATCCTACTGCAGCACCTAGGTGATTGGGGTGATTCTGGAGGCAGCTTGAAGACATGCAGCTCAGTACATCCTGGGGGTGGGTGTCCCATGCTCAGCCTTCCTTAAAGAAATCAGCCCTAAAATACATGAATATGTATGTAAGAAAAAAAAAAATCCTAATATAGACTGGACATTTTTGCACATGCAGTCAAAAATCTGCTTGTCTGGGGTGAGTGATCACATACTGCTTGTACACTTCAATAGTAGAAAGTGCTTTCTTAGGTTTTGAATTATTCTTTTGCCTACTTAAAAATTCCATGTGTAATTTCTCAAAGATTTTTCAACAAAAATCATCTTGGGCATAAGAATAAGCCTGCAAAGTGTCAACTCAATGGATTATTTTCTCTCTGAAGAACTGTAATAACCAAAAAAAAATGACTCTGAAAGCAGTTGCTTCTAAATTATGCCTATTGCTCAAATTAAATTCTACTTTTTTCTGAGACTAGTTAGTGGGTAATACACACACTGAAATAAAAGAGCCCTTACTCTAAGTCATTCATATGCAGTTTTTCTTTTAGTAAGCCCACAAAATAAATATATTGAAGTTCTAAGAATCTTTTCAACTGAAATAGGAAGAAACACAGCAGGAAACCCCTCTATTGATCTGCAATTTAACAGAAATCAATTTAGAAGGCAGAGAAGACGAAGGATACTTCAGTGACTCCCAACACATTTCCACTCCAGCATTTGTTAAAGACCATAGCACACCAGTGAGCTGCTTGGTTTTCTACTGCTTTTGTTCTCCCATTTGTTTTGTCTCCATTTTCTGTATGAACACAGTTTATGATTCAACATCTCAAATGAATTATCTCTGCCATCAAATGCTTTTACATCCCAGACACAGTCAGTGCAAAACTATGAAATGGGTATTCTGATGTAGTTATAATGTTGTTTTCCCCTTCTGCTACTGCCCCAGTAGTACCTTACAGGAACTTAGAAACAATTGCCATAAAATCTTTATACATATACATATAAGGTTCTTTGCTTCAGTACCTTTTACAGAAAAATGACTTATAACTAGATCCATTGCAAATCTAGAAAAGCACCTGGCTGCTCTGTGAAGTTAACTTTTGACAGCAGAAGCATTTGATCCTTTTTATTAATAGTTGACCACCACCAAGGTGTCTGAGAAAGGTTATAGAAGCAGTGGGCTTTAGTCACAATCTGCCATTCTGTGCTCTGACACAGTTCTTTACCCATAAAATGGAGACCTTTTTGCATCTCAGAATGAAGATATGATAAGGAATCTTAAGTGCCAAGGATACACTGAAAGAAATAAGCATAAATACATCTACAGTAAGTATAATTTTGGATCATTTGCAGGCATTTCCCCTTTTATTAGATCGAAAAAGATAATGCTCATTAAAACACCCTGGTTTCTTTTCCTTACTCCCCCTTTAGGCCTTCCAGACACTATTTGCCTAGGCTTACCGTGACCACAGAGATGGCAGCTCTTCTTGTAAATCAGTGTTAAACTCCTCAAACACTTTCTGTGCCTTCTGAAATTCTTCTTCTGCCTAAACCAAAATGAAGCAGGGTGACTTCTGCAATCACTATGACATAGCAAAACCTGCCAAAATTTGGTTTGTGCATTTTTTTTGTGGGTCTTTTACAATTTTAACAACAAAGGATGGGACTCAGTCCCACACCGTGCAGGCCAACACAAGAATTGCTGTCCCCTCAGTCTCATCAAGAGACAAAGTTAGGGCTCAAATAGGATTCACTCCTGAAAGAGGCTGACTGTGCCCTCCATGTGCACCAAAATACCTAATACACATTTATGATTAAGGATATCATTATTTCCCCTTCTGAGAGGGGAAAAAGAAGAGAAACTTTGTGCTCTGGCTCTGCACAGAGACAAATGCCTCCCAAGCTCCCCAAGTCTTCTGCCAGCATCCTTCCAATTGTGGTACCTTGGTAATTCTGCCTTCATCTTTTCTTTTTGAGCTCTGCAGGGCTTCCAGATGATGCCTTGCACTGTCGTAGTCCACTAGCTTTCTGCTTCGTTTTGCAATGCGAGTCTGTACAGGGGGAGAAATGAAAGTCAACATAAACACCACTGCTTTAAAAGCTATTTTACTCACGTTGTCATTTAAGTTTCTGATGTATTTTTATTCTCCCTTATCTGCTATTAATATCTGAATTACTATATCATTCAGGAACATGGGAATGGTAAAAGAGACAAACTAATCACCTTATTTTAAATAAGGAATCCATTTACAGATGGTTTGGAAGGGGGTTTTGTGGGTGTAGGGCTTGCAGGCCCTAGAAGTGAGATATCAATGTTATGCAAGACTTGTATCATTCTTTAGAATAAGTGGACCTGTTATACTCATGGTAACAGTATCTTTTTCCCTTATACAGTGTGCAAATTTAATCAAGAATGTGTTTTTTTTCTAGAGTTGGAAAAATGCTTAAAATATACTTCTCAGTATATTCTCTGACACATAACTAACATAACTGGACTTCAACATATAAAAGGAATTCTAATTTACCTGCTATAATTCTTTCAAAACTAAACAAAAGTCTTTTGATAAATACCAACTTTACAAAGCTATGTATTACATGAAAATTCCACATGCTGACAGGGTGTAAGGGCAGTTTGGTTTACAAGCAAGTTTGAGACTGAATGTCAGTAACATTGGGTTTTTTGAATTATTTTTAGTTTGGTCCCTGATGTAAATGACAAAGGGGATGACTGGGTGATATCTACTCGATTATAAATAACCACAAAGAATTTCCAGCTACGTCCATACTGTCACATTCAAAGGTTTAAAGGTATCTACCTCTCACCTGTAATGATCCCCACACATTTCATTTAGCAACCATCTCCCTGGACTGTATGTACACCAGACAGGCATATGGGAGAGACCAGAATCTGCCTGACAGCCTCTCCTGATGTGTATTACAAAATCTTCTCATAAGTAATTAAAAGACGGTAATCACAGCTGAGTTAAGAGAAAGACATTTAGATACCCACAGGTGCATCTAGCCAATAACAAAAGTCCTCCTTTTCATGTAATTTGTCTGGCATTTTAACAGCTGAAGAGCTTAACGTGTCCCTGTAGAAGTTGGTGAGAACTCTCTCACACCAAAGAAACTGGAGCAGGAAGAAACATATAAGTTTTATCTATAAAGGCTGATTTATTTCCAAGTACACTACTGCATGAAAAATATTTTTGTTCACTTGGAAAATCAGTGCAGCCTAATGTCAGGGATTTACTTACAGAACATCTTTTACGCTGCAGAAGAGAATGACTTCCACTTCCCCCCCTTTCTTATTTTTCTTTGCTTGTAATCTCATTTTCTATTTATTATATGACTTAACAGTAATTTTACAAACTGCCCTTTACAGGAAATCATTACTGTACTTTGATATCAGGAAATTGTCCTAGATATGTATCCAAGGTCAACAACGACCCATCCACCAGTTTTTGATGGAAGTCTTCCCAAAGTTCATCACATTTCTGTAAAGGTAGAAAAGAGAAAAATGTGCTTAGAACGTGCTTTACCTTCACTCCCAAACTAGGAGAAATGCAAATGTAATTGGTAAAAATTATTCTGAGGTTCCACAATGTTCTTTATGGCAATAAATCATCGTGCAACTATAAGGTAAACGAAAAGGAATACCCTGACATTGCAAGTTTTAATTCACAACAAAATCAGATTAAGCTTAATAATTAGTTTGTGTTTTTATTCTTTCAATTAGTAACTGCTATGTGAAAATAAGGATATCATGGATTCACAGTCTTCCTCATGGTTTCAGGTCCCTGACGGTCAACACCACAGAATCTGAAGCTGCCCTAGTTCTTATGCCTCAGTACGTTCACTGATGATGAACCTTCCCTACAGAGAAAAGTACAACTAAAAAGAGAAGAGTAAACAGAATAAAGGAAAAAACTAAGCAGGTTTCCCATCAATAACAAGGATTTGTAAATCTAGCTTTGCTAAGTCATTTTTAACATAAAAGCTGTACAGACCCACCCTAAAAAAGGTCTTTCTATCCCACACATTTTGTGCCATTAAGGGACATTTGATGAAATAGCTGATGCTCACACAAGAACTCTGCCTCACACTGCTAGAGAACTGGGATGCCAGATATGAAACATGCCAACATTCTTTGGTGGGAGGGAAGCTAAAGGCAGGGAGCACTGTTCTGCAGGGCTGTTATCCTTACAAGTCCAGAAAGCTATTCCCTACTATTTGTTTAATCATGAGCTACTACAGGGCATATTATAAATGCTGTGTGATGCCAGCATTCAGTTCATTCATATTCCACCCTGACAGAGTCCCTAATGAATTATTACAAACTATTAATCATGCTTAAAAGAAATACCTCATTTATTAACACAATATTTAATCACAGTGGTCTAGAGAGCACCACAGCATTAGATCATAGCAAGCAACTGCCACTCTTGTGCATTTGCCTTTGTATCTTGCTGATGCATATTTCTGGACAAATTAATATCATGGAGATTTTCTGAAGGCTAATGGCCTCAAAAAACATAGCTGAAGAGTCCTTTAAGCCACCATCTTTGCTAGCATACAGAATAAGATCATTTAGATGGGTCCCTTTTGGAATGGTCATTTATATCCTGGACTGCACAAATGGATCATTCTTTTTTACTCTGAGTGATGCATAAATCTACATTTGTGACTATATAGGGGGAAAAATCAGGAGCAGAGATTTTGAAATATTGCCCAGATTAGTCTCTTATTAAGAAGACACGTCTCACATTTGTCCCTGTATCTAACAGCGAGTAAGAGCCAAATTCTGGTCCTTTCACACAAAAATTACAAATTTTAGAGTGTAAAACCTAGAAGTCTACAAACACAAGATGAGGTGCTACAGCAAGATGCAGCACGAGATCTTCCAACTGTTTCACCTAAAGTAATATAAATGGTATGATATCTTAACTTACACAGTTTGGAAGTTGGGTGCTTTTAAAATCAAAACCATGACATGCCTTCAAGCAGCAGGGAAGGGTAGAGGAAGGCAGCCAGAGAGAAGAAAAGCTCTGTCTTACAGTCTCTTGTGAATTATATTATCCAGGAGGCCTTTCAAACTGAATGCCAGGTGGTTGAAAGCTGCACTGATAACAGTTTGCACTTTCTTGTCACCATCAGCACATTTGCTGACAGATTTCCCCCGGAATTAAGGCTGTTTAAGCAGGCAATTCAGAGAACCTCAAGTCAAATTCCTGCAGCGTCCTCTAGAAAAGACTGTTCTTCTCTAATCACTGGAGGAAGCTAAAAAGGCTAAAATGAATTGTGCCCTGCAGCCTTATTTGCCCTTAAATTCCAGATTCTTGTCAGAGAGTGTCCTGTCAGATATCCTCTTTAGTGCCACTGGCTCAACAGTTGCTATATAGCTCATAAGGATAAAGCAGATTTGATGATTTTTAACATTCAGTTGAATTGAGAATCCTGACTGTAAAACTGCATGTAAGGTACCTTGTACAACCTTGTCAATCAGTTGCTATTAGGACCAATTCTGCTCACACTGATGTTGACCTCAGTGGGACCCTATGTCAGCTAGCTCATAAAATAGACATTGCAAATGCGGCATCTGGTCAGCAGGAGGTGCATTTCACAAGACCAGTAACTTCTATGCTCAGAAAGCAGGATTTAACATACAACGAAGAATTAAGAGTGATTTCGGATGTACAGTTCTCCTACACAGCTCATATTAATCGATTTGCAGCCAAAATACATTTCTTCCCACACATCTTACCTCTCCAATCATTTTCACATCTTCTCGTCCGTACCAATCTGGCTCATACACTTCATGAAGAGACTCTGTAAGCTTCTTTGAAGCATCTTGCATCCCTGTAATTAGACAGAAGGAGGAACATGTAACTGCGAACTACAAGAAACAGTTGCTAAATATCTATATTTTGACCCACATGTACCCACTATACTACTCTTACTGGCGTGTTTAGAACACTGTTTTCAAGAGCTGAAACAAAGCCTTGATTTCCACGCAGCTCCCTCAGGTCAACAAGAAATGTCTCTCACAGAAGGATAAACCCATACTTATATCTGGGGAAAAAAATTTCTATTAGATTAGGGATTCCTTTTTCTATTCTGAACTAAATCTATCTGAACATGAATAACAATCTGGAGGGCAGTCCTGCCCACTAGAGACTACCCAATGTAATACCCAATTGAAAGACTGTCTCTGAAAAGACAATCATTTAGCCATCTGCCTTTGGTTATTCTCAGCTCTTCCACCCTACAAAACAGTTTTCTGCCTTGTTCATAATGAGTACCACAGCAATCTATGTGGAAGAAGTGGCATTTCCAGGGTGGCATGGTTAAAATGGCAGAGATTTATGGGAATTGCTGACTATAAAAATGGACTTTGGAGAAAAGCTAGAAGAGGTCTGCACTAAACAAAAGTGCTCCCCGTAATGGGGGAGGTCACGCACAGGTAGAACATAACTCAGGGTTTCTCTCTTTCCTTGTTTTCAAAGATATTTCAGTCTCAGGACCTTTCACATGTAAAGCAACAAAGGTTGAGCTTGTTATTCTTGTACCCGTGATAACGATGCTGACCTAAAGGTATATTCATAATGAAGCAAAGAACTGGCAAGAGCTGAGACAGTGTCTAGGGAAAATTGATGCCTGAACTTGGGGAGAGTGCTGTAATGGACCTGGTTTCACAAAGAATCATTATCTTGTATCATCACCCAGTAGGTTTAGAAATATGTGGAGCCCAGCACCTATTTATGCTTGCACATCGGAGCTGTCTTGAAAATACCTCTAGCATAATCTTCAGATTTAACTGCTCAGTGTCTGAATTTAGGAGTAACACTGACATTTCTGTTTTCTGCACATAGAGAAGTTCAGGAAGAGGAGAATTCATGTGAAACTTGAATGTCTAGAAAGGCAGACTTGACCTAATCAGGAGCTATTCCATCACACACTCCAAAACACACATTTGAGATACGACAGGAAACTAAATGCAGTAATGCACACTTCCTAATACAAAAATAGTGGTCTATGGAATGGGTAGGAGAGGAAGAAAGATACTGAAGGAGCTGAAAGTAGATGGCTGTTCTCAGACCTTGCATACAAAGGAGAGAATGGCATGGGGAAAGGGGGAGAACAAGCACAAAGGAAACGCTGGTGTTCACAGGGTACAAGCTTTCACCCTTAAATCAAAAGGTGCTGGGTTAAAACAGAATATTTGATCTCTTCAGGGATTGTTTGGTGCTTTTTAACAACAGAGCTCAGCTCAGAGAATTGGTACAGCACAAGAACTCAAGATGCATTTCTTCCTTTTCTCCTCTGCGTTTAATGCTTAGGATGACATACCACCAGCTAAGAAAAGGTTCCTGAATAAAGGGACTTTCTTTTTTTTGCCTAGAATATGCCAGATTACAGTAAAATACAGATGATCTTCACGTACTTTTCCAGGCAGGACTCATGCCTGGAAAATGATCTTCAATGCCAATGCAAATTAATCAGCTCAGGAGGTAAGGCAAAACCAGCACAGCACTCAAGAAGGCTGTTTGTGTCCCAGTCAGGGTGAACACACAGAGCAGGAAGGTTTGTGCATCCCTGCTTACGCTTGATCCTTTCTGATACCTGAACTTGTGCTCTCAAGCACACTGTGTGCTAAACCTGCCACGTCTGCTCCTGCTAGCACGGCTGCTCGCTAATCCCTCCTGCGGCTTCTACTCAGCTTGGTCACAGACCAGGCTTGCGTACAGCACCCTTTCCTATGCAGACTTTCCTTTATAAGTGCTACAGGACTCAGGCATCTATCTACTAAGAGAATAAGTAAAAGACACTTAACATCCCATGCTTGAATCATATCAAAGTCATATCAACTTTTGCACTTGTTTTTCAGTTCTGAGAATCAGGTAATCCTCCATTCTACAACATTCCTGTCAAAAACATTGATCAAATCCAGCTGCAGTGTGAGGCAAGTGGGAATTAAGAGTATTTGGCTTCTTCAGTCAGGAGCTTCAGTCTGAAATTTCCACAGGCCAAGATCATCCATCCTACTCCTACTGCATCTATCCTCGGTTTACTGCAATAGCCCAAATGAGTGCACAGGTAAATACCAATCCGCTGGTTTCCCATTCTTTTTCATGCCTGTGGACATAAACCTAAAATGTTCAATGATTTTATTTGCCTGGTTTTCACATAGAATTATTTCTTATGCACTGATACCTTTTATGCATTATTCAGCACTAAAGAGGATTAGTGTCTCAGCCACAGACTGCGGGCTGTCTCTCTCTGCTGTTTTTAACTGCTACCACTGAGAAAGATTGTTTGAAGCAAGTCATTAAAGTACTAAGAAATATAGAAAGAATTTTTACTGCTGAAGAACAGTTAGAAATTTATATTTAATATCCATTGTTTCATTTAATACTGCTGCTTCTTGGTAATTGGGTCACTTATTTAAGAACTCCAAATGCCAAAATAATTGAATCGCTTGGGAAAAATGATACTAAATAATCCAGTTACTGAAGTTTGAAGCTCACAGATTAAATCATCCCTCTTCCTATGGGAAAGAGTCCCTGTTCCTGGACCCGCAAAGGACTCCTAGAGGGTCACATTTGGTAGGGATCCTGAGCGTGGCACTGCAGAGACATAGCCATTAAGCACCTCAGAGATGGCAGAGGGTAGGTGACTCTGTCATCAAAATTCCAATGTACTCAAGCTCCCATGGACATTGACACTGATCTGGGACTCCATGTTGTCATAGGAATCATATATTGTGGGGTTTCCTCACTCCCCAGCAGGGAAATCTAGGCTGAATCATAGAGAAAATTCCATTTTCCTGATGGACTGAGCCACCTTGGTCTGGGTCTTAATATTCAACTATTTGAGGGGGGAAGAGAGCTTCATGTGCAGTTCTCCAAGGCAATGACCTATCCTGCCATGAGGGTTGTATGTGTTATTGCTAGTTACCCATTAGATTTTCCACAGGAACAATTCAATCATTTCATAATTTATTACTAAATTTTACATAAATATGATTAATAGTTTTATTGCTTCTAAGAAATCACACGATTCATTTTATGATTTGTGTGCCTGCAGCATATGTGCAGTTCTGTCAACTGTAGGCTAAGAACCAGGCAGCAAAACTGCTTACAGACCTCCAAAATCTCCTCTTCCCTTCCTGTAGACTGGTTATTATCTCTCACTTCATTAAGCCACCTGAAAAGTACAGTGCTTCTTTTTCATGATGCAGTATTCCTTTTTACATCTACCACCTTGCCACCTGTGTGCAGATTCAGGTTTATACCTCCCCATCTGCACTGATGCTTGCAAAGAGCTCAGAAGGTAGAGAAGGTAGAGAATGGGAAGCTGATTTCAGGTTTTTCTTTAACAATTGGCCCATAAAACTGTTCAAGTCACCTACAGCTCTCAAAAGCTTAAAAAATAAACCATGAAGTAGAGAACCCAGATACAGGTTGCCAAGGAGACTGGAGGAGACAGAAGATTGAGCATGAGATGACTAAAGCTATGGGGGATAGTACACAGTCTCGTCAGTACAAACACCGCTGATACACAGCAGACGTTAAACTATCACACAGGTGAAATAAAACAGCATATGGAAGCCATTCACAAGTTTAACAGCTTTATGACATAGTTCCTCTGAGTCCTTGAGTAACCAGCAGTAAAGATCAAGATGCAGCTAAGAAGAAGAATCACCTCTGAGCAACAGGAGTCTGAATACTGCAAAAGTTCTTTTAAGGATGTGTGATACTAAACATCAAATTGTCAAGTCTACTAAAATGAAGGGACACAGGGTCATAAAGAAGCTCAGCTGACCATTCCTTGCTTAAATTATGCCTGGATCTTGTACTCCCAACATCCAGTCACTCAAAAGTCAGGCAGCAAAATTAAACTTCTCACTGGAGTTCACAACATATCAGTTTCATAAAATGCTTTTCATTAAAGAAGTTAGCTATCTTGCCAGGTCCTGAAACCCTTTAAAATGAACTGCTTTTCTCACACCTGTGAGAGTACAAGGATGTCAAGTGAATTACTTTCCAATGATATGATTAACCCTTTTCCCTGCAAAACGAGCCAGTGATAGTAACGTGCCTCCTGAGATGTCCTAGGTACAGAACTCCCACTCCAGTGCCTAAAGATGGGGGTTCCCATGCTTTTGTGAATAGCCAGAGTCACCCCAAAAATCTTCAAAGAATAGCACTGCAGCAGTTGCTGCATTTGCTTCTGCCACCCAAAATCTGGAAAGGTCTTTGCCACTCCTGAGCTAGTCAACTTTGGGGAAGCCCCAGCCAGAGCTGCATATTGTGGACTGCTGCCTTGGGCTGTCCTCTCACACCACAGCACTATGGTGTGCCAACACGTGTGCCAAGGATGCCCGCTGGTGGCTTGTTGGCTTTGAAGAATAATATTTTTAAGGCTTGTGAGCTGCTTATGAGTGGGTCTTTTTTCAGATAAAGATGTGTTAATAGTAAGGAAGTCCAAATTATTTTGAAATATGGATTTACAGGCTGCAAGAAGAGAAAGATGCTGAGCAGAAAAGCATGGCTAAAACTGCAAAATTCACACAACGAAAAACTGAAGAAATGAAAACACCAAGTTAAAAACAAAATGGTGCAAAGACTAGCACATTAGGCAGTAAACCAGCAAAAGGACCACAAATGCACACAGTAGCAGGAAAAGGAGAGAGAGAAAGAAAATGAAACATGGAGAGGAGGACTGTTGTCACCAATACGGAAATCAAAGCAGCATGTAAACAGTCAGCCTACATGAGAGAAAAGCCATCTGGCCAACAAACAGCCTCATCGCACTGCTTCTGAGTATCCACCTGAAAACGAGTGTGGGGAAGGGATGACTAAAAACCTGACAGTAAAATCAGCATCCAATGGGTCCCCAAAAATGACTGATGCTGAAATTTCCTTTAAGAACAAAAGACATAGTGCAAATCCCTACAAGGCAAAATATCCTTTGTGTGGGACAGGATTTTCCTTGCCCAGCCTCTCCAGTACATAATAGATAGTCAAAGACATTAAGCTACTGCTTTGCTCCCCATTATACAATTCCCATCAAAAAGAGCTTTCTTCCCTGCCTGTCAACAGCTGCTGAAGCTTTATTATGACTTCCAGGGATGTTATTACTCATTTGTAATGTTCTCCCTACTGGATTGCAACTACATTAAAAATATATACAGATATATATATCACCTATATATATATTTACCTCAAGAAGCCATTACTGTCTGTCAGTCAACTCATTCCCTTCCCTTTACCACATAGCTGCCAACTCCTCTAAAGAGAGGCAGCATAAGAAAGAGAACACTCTGCATATGGTGTTAAGTTGAATGTGCTGGATTTACAATTACACATGTCCAATAGTATTTTAATAGCTATTTACTTCATCTCTGATATTCTGATATTTAAACACTGACCAGTGAGCTTCTGATACTTGGATTTTCAATGCAGTATTGCAAGAGATCACATTGGATTTTTAAACTTTAAAAGAGAGAAAAAAGTTGATTTAACAGTCAGAAATACATGAGAAATCACAGGGAGTGTGGTTTTGGATGGAGATCATCATCTAACTAGTAATACCTAGAAATCTTGCAGCCTTGGAGGTCAAGTAATCCCTTGCCTTGCATGGGGTATTTCATATGCTAGCGTTTGCAAAGATGAGTAACAAGATGCAAACATTTTGTGGGTGCTCAAAATGCATGCAACGTGAGAATCCAGGCAGCCATCCTGCACACAAAGGACAGCCAAGGATGAGCCGTGCATGCAAGATTGTATGCACGAGTTGTCATTGAAGGGGCAGAACCTCTAGCAAGAGGCTAAAGAGCAGAAATGTGGACTACCAATAATAAAACCAGTATTACTTGTCTTTGTATACCTTAAAAAACCCTACTAGTCTTAATCTTTTTAAAAAAGTTTGGTTTTTTATTCAGGTAGTAAAACTGAAAAGTCACCTTTGATGGCTGCTAAATATGCTCTCAGTTCTCTCTGGAGTCTGGAACCCTCTGCCTGGAAAAGAAAAAGCAAAGAACAAGAAATCAAGGGAGTGAAAACAGATTTTGGTTATATTTTACTCCTTAAAACATGCATACAGTATGTCAAACTTCACAACAAAAAGCAATTTCAGGAGCTATCCGATTAATCAGAAAAGGTGGCCTGGTGAAGATGCTATGCAGAGTGTTCTCCCTAGGCTAAAATTTCTGGGCTTTTTCAATCAGCATCTGCACAGGGAAGAATTCCAGGTACATCTTATGGCCAAGGTCCAGTTCAAGTTAGCCTGGCCAATGTCCCAGTCTGAAAAACACCAAGTACAATGAAGAATGGTGCACTTCCACTGGGAACGACTCGATAACTACCCAACAGCATTCATTATTCTGTTTAGCTTGGCTAGTGCATCTTGCAGCCTGCTGTGAAATCTCAACTGTTTCTTTGACAAATACGTTTAAATGATCTTTCTTTATCTTATACCAACAGCCTTTGAAAAACTCAGAATATACAAAACAAATTGGGTTGCTTTATCTCTGACTGTATCACAGGTTGGATTTGACAGCTCCTAGGATCTGCAATAAAATCTTGCTACACTATAGCACTTTATTGGTACAAAGCTGTTGTCCAAGACACCTTCAATCGCCTAAAGATTTTAGAAACGCTCCATGTTTATCAGTTCCAAATATCCTTCAGATTATTTATTTAAGCAGCTGGAAACTATAGGAATATCAGCTTGCAGTCATATTTTCCCACATACAGTTACACCATATGGAAAAATCAGCTGTAAAATATGACTGACGACTTTGGAGTTTCTCTCGTGTTCTTTGTGTGAAAGCAAGAACCCAAAAAGGTGCATGTGTGAATACTTTAGAAAGCAGAGTCTCAACTGGTATAAGCTGTTATAACTCCACTTAAGTCAAAGGACTTCTGATGTCAGCAGAGAATTTGTCACCAGCAACAGCAATGCTCAGAGCATTCAGACACATTGGATCATAAGAAATGCAGGTCGAAAAGGACTCTTAGAATCCATCTACCTGCAGCCACATTAAATTCAAATGGTGGTTCCCAAAAAATACTCACTTGCTTCACCAGTACGCACACTGCAATGGATATTACATCCATCAAACTCATTTGCCTCTCCCAGCTACATACAGGGAACTGAAGGCCTTCAGGACTGGATCAAACCCCCCAAATTGCAATGCACTGTAAGAAGAGAGCAACTGTTTTCAGGTCCTAGAAATATTAAAGAATTTAGAAGGTAAAAATGCCTGACTGGGCTTAGAAAGCAGACTGAATTCACTTCATGGATTCAACGAACAGCAGGTTGCTTTTACACTACTTTGATCTGAAGCAAAACTCTGTTTGAACCTAAATCCATTCATCAACTAAATTCTGAGCACAGGAATAGACCCACCAGGGCGACATCTGAGGACCTGCTAAGTAATAGCAAGAACACTAAAGCATCCAGCCCACCAATCTGTCTCTGGTTTGGGACCATATTTAATGAAAGGAAACCCTTCCCTTGCTTTGGGATCAAAGCTGCTTATCAAAGCAGGGGCCAGACAGGCACGGGTTAAGCAATCAGTGCATTAAACCTTAAGCTTAATTACTTACAAGACAATATAAAGTTCTGAAAGCAGTGATAGCTTGACGATGTGTCCCTTAAGAAAATATATAAATGTACCTCTTAATGCTTGTTTAGTAAAAAGTACTACCCTAATTCATCATAACAACACATTTTATCATACTACATAACACAGTAGCATCCTAACACACTTCAGAAGCTGACTTTTTTCTACTTCTTTCCATGCTATAATGGGCAGCGGGGAGATGACAGAAGATGTCTGCTTTCCATGGAGCAAGGCAGTATGTGAAAATACTGCCACAGGTGAGAAGAGATTGAACCTGGGGAAAGAATTTCTCACTCTTGGATCTGAAGAGGAATACCTGTAAACATGTGGCAGAAAAAGCAGGGAAGTTCCCCTTTTATTCATGTCAGGTGAAGGATTTTCCTGGTACTCTGAGAAGTCACATGAAGGTATAGAAATCATCTTTCTAAGTCATATCTTCTTCAGCCTGAACGTTTGTGGTGAAAAAGGGAAGTAGATATAATAACTTGATTCTTCATCACGGGCCAGCAGAATGGGTGCCCGTACCATAACAATTTCTAATTATTAAAAAGTTTATGATGTTTCAGGAGCAACAACTGCAGCTGGAAGGCTCGGAACCCTGTTAGCTATCCTTGTGTCCAGTAAAAGGTCTATATTTACTCATACATGCACCATTTTGTCATTAGGACTAACATGCTCCACAAATGGCATGTCAGGGATACACGCTGCTCAAACACTATAACTGCACTGCTATGTAGTTTTACACCTCATACCCTAAACCACTATGAGATCTATTGTGGTTGGTTAGCATCACGTGTCATCAGCTACCACTGCTCAGGAAAACACATAAGAAAAAGTCAAAGTAGTAAAATATGATGCAAATATTTTGCCATATGTGCTGTTACGATTTCTGACAATTCATTCCAGAGAATAATTTCAATGTGCATCTCCTTCAGGCAGGTTATTAACAGGTTACAAACCACTGAAATATCTAAGCAGCATAGAGCCGTATGGGTTTTTCCCTCTGTAGCAAATGTTGTACAACATGGGATATTAAAGCATCCATGGGCAAGGGCAAGCTCCCACTGAATTTGAGAGATAAACTCTCAGTTTCAATGGCAACAAAATTAGACCTTTCTCTAAAATACCAGAAATAAAAACTTGCATCAAAAGTCCTCAGCCCCATGAACTCTGCAAAGCGTGCCTCTGGTCTTACATGTTCTGTTATAGTAAACTCACTATTAATGAAGAGAGATATGCTTTTACCAACTAACAGCCTAATTAATACTGACAGATGAAAATACTGCATTGCTGGCTCTGAATATCTTGCAAACTGTGACATACAGGTTTTAAAAACCCCCGTTTTAAAGACTGACACATATTTAATATTGCCCCTTCTCGATATTTACTGATACACTCCTTGTTTCTGGTCTATCAGCTGGAAGCATCTGGTGGCTCTGAAACCACTGCTACAAGTATCTTCATTAAGACCATCAATTTTGTTAATTGAGATGCAGCTTCTTGAAGGAGAATGAAAAATAGGTGTCACTTTGCAAATGTTGTGCTCCTCTGAAATGAGATTTCCCAAGAGTGTGTTGATGATTCCTTTATCATTTCATAATTTCTTTTATTAATTCTACATGAGGCAGCAAAATGAGTCAGAGTTTCATAATATGCAAGAAAATTCCAGAGACAAATCTCAACAGTACTCTTAATAGCAAACCTTTCACAGTCAGGTTGTTTGATTAGAGCAGGCATGTTCTCACCAGACTCCAGCACCAGAAATCAGTGCTCTCAGCTCACCTGGTCAAACTCAACATAAGAGCAAGGGAGGCAGGCTAACAACCCAAAACATTCCTCACGAGGAAAATCAACACAGCTCTCCACAGAGATGTCACAAATAACTTGTTGCTCTGAACACGGTGGCATGGAGTCAACATCAGATCCTTTTCTACTCTCTGGTTTTACTACAAGATCAGTATTACATAGCCAGTAAAACACATGCAGTCAGTGAGATGAGGAGGCTCAGTGTTACAGGATTGTGTCATCTACAGCCACAGGTCTTGCACACCCTTACAGCAGCATTAAGCCTTTTCAGTAGTACTGATTCTTGTGCATGTGTACTTTCAGTTCTCTTTTCAAATCACAGTATTTAAGCATATCTTAGCACTGGAATTAAGACAAAAAGAGCACTGTGGGCTGTAAGACTGACAAGACCTACAAAACCCTAATGACTAAAATAATAAAAAACATGTTTTGTGTCTTACCAGCTTTTGCTCCCTGATGCACTAGAAAAATCACTGCTTCCGCTCAGAAATTAAAGGCCACCTTGCCTCCACAAAAGCTGGAACTGGATGACCTATTGGCCAGGCATCATTTAGTCACAGCCTTCCAGGCAGAAGAGGTTGATTTTTCTATCATGTCACATACAGGAGGTAAACACAATACATCTTTACAGGAAAGGTCAGCACAGCTGTGCTTGATATCAAAACCAAATAAATCACTTCAGCGAGAGTGTCAATGCTGAACCTGGAGCACAGGTTAATTAATAACCTGCCCCACGGAAATGCAAACCAGATAATAATTCATGCAGCTCTAAGTCTAATAGTGGAATTTTGGCATTCCATCACTAAGACATCAGGGAAATAGCTCAAAAGAAAGCATGTCCGGTACCACCTGGAAGACATCCTTTATTGTAATGTGTAGTTATTAGCTGCCATGTAAAGCTGCACCGTCTCTCTGTTCACAAACACTTCAGGTAGTATTTACTGATACGTATTTCAGGGAACTCAAAAGTATATATACAAAGGACTAGTACATGAAGTAAAGCTTAACAAAATAAGAGGCTATTGGGACAAATCCGTAATTCAGTATGAAATGTATCTGCGTACTAGAGTACCTATTGTAGCATTTCTCAGTCTCTCTCCTAAAACCATCTCCCAAATTTGAGAGTTTTTTTTTTAAAAAAGAGATTTCTTCATTTCTTTTTCTACAAGCTCCAAGAGACTTGGGTTTTGAACTATTTGTCTAGTGCATCACTTCAAAAAAAAACCAGGTTTGCAAGCTCCTCTGGAAACACAGAGCTTTTTGGCATCCCGCTACCTACCAGGACAGCACCAAGTTTGTGGTCCTGCCACTAAGAAAGCTCAAGAGTGAGAATTTCATCATTCTAGTTATTAAATAACCTGATGATTTGAACTAAACTGCATCAAATCAAAAGGATCCTCAGGCAATTCAGACTAAGCCAAAAAGTATGACCTTTAAAGGTACATATGAGCTCTGCCCTGTTTTAGTAGTGATACCCAGTAGCCAGGTGAGAAAGCTCTGTGCCTGCAGTGATGCTTAACTAACCCTTTTAATGACCTGAAACTGCCTCTGTTTCTGATGAGGACTGAATAGAAAACACTCAGCACCTTCCTTAAATGAAATTCCAACCTTCTTGCCTCCTGACTAAACCTCTCCCTCCCCAAGCTAGGATCCTACCTTCATACCTATTACATCTTCTTGCAACCTTACTTGTGTCCTCCAAGTAGGGTCCAGACGAACATTTTTAAGGAAAACCTGGGATGTGCAAAGACAACAAGTGCAGATTCTACAAGTCTATGGCTAAAAGTAACCTACACATACTAAATGTTGAGCTAGACTTTCTGAACATGTACTTGGCCTACAGCTGCATATCCATAACTATATTCTTAAATAACATATATAAGCTACGTATTAACAGGTCTGGTAGAAAACTGTCCAGAACTGTTTGTTGTGACTCTCATCACATCCAAACCGTGTGTTAAATCCCAAAGCTGGGCTATGTCGACTATCCCCAAAGGGCTCCTGAAGAAACACATACCAATCTGCTTTAAAAATAGTCAGAAATAACTTGATCATTCAATTGCATTGCCTGGGAGAAAGCAATTAGCACAGTTACTAAAGATGCAGAGGCATAATAGTTTGTATCCAATGAGCAATCAAAACCAGCCCAGTGTGACAACGGTTTAGACTTTAGTTTTGGAGCAATCAATAGGCAGAATCAAAAAAGCAAAACATCTGATCAGCCACTCTCTCCTTCGAAGCGAGGAATTAGTTGGAATATATCTGGGATATTCCTGTAGAGACAATTGCATAGCATAAAACAGAGGGCCTCACCTTCCTGGGCATCCTGCCTGACTGGAATTTAATGAGGTTGAGATGACATTTAATGGTACACTATGTTTCTTCTTGTCTTGGTAAAAAAGACCCCTCAGCCATAAGATAATTATTAAACACACACTTCAGACCGAACGGGTAATCAGCAGATAAAACCTTCCCATAGACCCCAAAATACTTTGCACAGTATTGCTTGTATTTGGATGCCTGTCAGATGCAGCCTCCCTGAATGCAAACACTTCTTGGGTAACAGAAAAAAAGCTCCATCCCGCTAGTCTAGATTGTGTTTTCCTGGGTCAAGTCTACTTCAGACTTATCTACCAGGGACAGCATTTGGCATCACCTTTGTTTAGCAAAGGAGTCTCCCATGAACAGAGCTGTATTGAACCAACAATGTGTTGCAGATTAACAAGTATCAAGAATCTCCTGCAGTTCAGTGTAACAGTGTGCCTGTTGCAGTGAGAGATGCCACGGGGTGCTCAAAAGGACCACAAAGCCAGGAGGCATGATACGGAATTGTGGCCAAAGCCACGGACTTGTCTGGAGCAAAATCTGGGGGCCAAGAGGACAACATGAGACACGTCTGGTGCCTGTGTGTAGCTGGTGAATCCCATCTTGGGTATCATAACTCATAAATAAATTTGAAGAAATCAGTAGCACACCTAATGCAAAAACAGCACTTCAATAAATGTTAATTTTCTCACAGAACAAGTTTAAGACGATGTTGTGCCACAGCTGTAAGGTGCCTAAGCATGCTTGTGTGAAATGAAGATCTGGCCAGGATAAACCTTTTCCGAAGTCCTAACAATTAGACCCAAGGAGCAGCTTTTACTGTGAGGCACACATTAAATAAAGCAGTCCACAGAATCAAGTTCTGCTCACTCAACAACAGCAAAAAAAGGCTCTTCATTTTCATCTAGTTCTATGAACTAGGAACAACAGCACTTGACATTTTGCTTTATTCTGACAACATGCCATGGGCAGCTGATTTTGTAGTAGCAACTGCTATATCTCTGTGTGTACACATAGAATATGTAATTTCCATGGTTTTAAACATTAAGATATATCTTGAACTGTAGTCTGTAAAATAAGTCTCATAACTACATATGGAAAAATAATGAGAGGTAAATATGCATAGACATGAAATAGAATACTGAACCCTTACAAAAATGAAGCAAGCATTGTGAGTCACTTGGGGATAAGGGAATTGCTTGTTTACTTCCTGTCAAAAACAGAAAGTACAAGATGCAGTTGCTTGAACAACAGAATAGAGATGAAGTTTCAGGTAAATCCCCAATGGACTTGATATTTTCACAGTCGAAAGAACTATTCAGGAATTGTCTTTTTTTTTACTCCCTCTCTGAACTTCAGAGTCGATTCAGAAGCTGAGCACATCCACAATTAGCTGTGCAGAGAGAAATGTTTAAGCCTCAAGAAATTTCTGGCAATACACTCAAAATCTGTGTCATACAGTGTCATAGATGAGTTTATATATGTCTTGTGTGTTCCATGAGTTTTGATTTAGAGTGGCACTTCTCAATTTACGAACTAAGCAGAAGGTGCATAGCAGCTGTATTCACTGTTAAAAATGGCAATGTTTTTACTCATGGTTTCAGCTGCAGCAGCTTACTGCTTTTGACAGGGCTCTGCAAAGCCACTGTGCTCTGTTCTCTCCAGACATGGGATGACTCAGTTTCTCCATGGTGATTCATCTGGGTAATTCAACTCCGGGTAGCCAAGTCCAGAAGGGGCTTTTATCCAGCTGTATTCACAAAGAGATGGGAATGGATCACTGGGGAGTCTAAATGAGCTTTTCCTACAGATGTGTCTGCTGGACGTATCCTTACACATAGCCTTCTGCCGAGGTTGGTACATACCCACCATGCAATCTGCTATTCAGGCAAGGAATAGAATGTGAAGAATTCAGTTTTCCACTTACCTGTTTCCTGGGTAATAAGCACTGTGCTCTTTCTCTAGCCTTTCACTGAGCTGAACTGGGAGTCTTCATTTATTATCTTTCAAGAGTATTAATAAAAAGATCATTGTATACTTAAGATCAGTTGACCTCCCAAGTGCTGCAGGCTCAATAAGGCAGAAATCCAAGAAAAACAGACCAGTGTGTCTCATTTGGTGTGCCAGCAGACCTAGCCTCATCCACATCCGTCCCTCAAGAGAGTTGTAGTAGTTCCCTCTGCACTCACTCTTCCCTACCAAATTCCTCCCCTGGTCCCAAGTCACATCTGTATCCGGAGTTAGCATTATGCAGTTCCTGAAGGGTCCTTAACTGTTTATTACTGCCTCTCTATATATCAAAGGAGGAGGAAATAAAAAGGGAGCAATGCCAAGATCCTCCTTAGCCCTTAGCAAGACTTTCAGCTGAAAATCACCATTAAATTCTTGGTAAAGGACAGAAAGTACAAACTCTTGAGACATAATTTTGCTTAAAAAGATTTTAATCTTTTTCTTTTTTTTTTTTTTAAATTTCACTCAGAACTTTTAGCTAAAAAAACATCCCATAAAACAGTTTCTTCATGTGGATATTCCAGCTGCTCCTTCTGCACCAAATAAGAGCCTTACAGATGCACCTTATTTCTAGTAGCACAGTTACTAGCTGTGCAAACAGCAGGGATATTGACAGCAAGGATAAGCTGCAACATAAGGACAATCAGTAAGAAATGCTCCATTGATATCCCAGCGTACTTGGAAAAGAAGGGAACACATGGGAAAAAGTAACATCTCTGCATGGTTTCAAAGCTTATGAGTGCTTCTTCAGTCCTATTAAATCCCGCTACTTTCAGGACCTCGAGAACTCTGAGGCAGTAACCACTCTCCTCAAAGAAACAGATTCTTTTACTTCCCATCATTTTCATCTTTGAGGAAGAGTGAGGATCTACACAACAGCGTTGTGCCTCCTGAAACCTCCCTCCCTTCTACACTAAGAGAGGAAAATAAAGGCTAAGTGACCAGGAGATACAAGGGTTAACAAGCATCCCAGCAGTCAGGATGCAGGGTTTGTGTTTACATGGAAAGGACAGAAGTGCATGTGGCGGATAGGACTGATTCAGGACAGAAATTGCAAACACCAACATAAGCTAATTTTTACACTGTGTAAAATGTGTGGGAGTAGTTCTCTCACCCTCCAGTGCCTTTCTGTATGAGCTCTACCTGATAGCTCACCAAGATGACAGATACCTCAGTTCATACTTACATAACAAGCTACTTTCTTGGTGGCATTAATGCACCTCATGGTAGGCATTACTTTGTACTAGAAAACTACTATATAATTAATTGCAATTAATCATCTTGGAGCCAAAAAGTCTGTCCAACAAAGCAAAGAATAACTGAGGTTAGAATTTAGGATTGCATTGGGAGTAGGTTATAAACTCTTCGGGGCACCTTTGTTTTCATATGCTGTTTTTACAACATTAAGAGTAATTGAGCTCTGCTCCCCAGTAGTGCTTCATCAGCACTGCCACCACAGCGCCCTGCACTGAGAGGGAGCCTAACAACACACAGCAGTCTGAAACTATTCATCTATTCACTTTGTATAAACTCTGCATATTATATACCACTGCTAAGGGAGTGGGGCTTGTTCAGCCTGGAGAAGAGAAGGCTCCTGAAGGGGAGACCTTAGAGCAGCTTTCAATGCCTAGAGGGGCCGACGAGAGATCTGGAAAGGAGCTTATGACAAGGGCCTGTAGTGACAGGACAAGGGGAATGGCTTTAACCTGCCAGAGCGGAGATTGAGATGAGCTCTGAGGCAGAAGTTCTTCCCTGTGAGGGTGCTGAGGCGCTGGCACAGACTTTTCCCAGAGAAGCTGTGGCTTCCCCATCCCTGGCAGTGTTCAAGGCCAGGTTGGACACAGGGGCTTGGAGCAACCTGCTCTAGTGGAAGGTGTCCCTGCCCGTGGCAGGGGGTTGGAGCTGGATGAGCTTTAAGGTCTCTTCCAACCCAAAGCACTCTATGATTCTTTGTAAGAAGGCAACTACAAAGCTGCATTTAGTTGGGGTTGGGTTCTGTTTTCAATTATGCTGTTGAAAATGTGCTGTGACTCAGCTGATCCCAAGTGGTTCAAGCATGATGGTGTTGGACATGAGTACAATATGTACTTTTATCATGAGCACATTTCTTAGCCCTCTGCATGCACAAATTCAACTGTCCTTTTTGTTCAAAAATAGCAGAACAAAATATTATACCCCCAAGAAATCTTACCTGTCACTCTGTAACACCTTCAAAATCAGAAGGTTCAAATAATCTGCATTCTTCTTAAGTCACAATTAGAGAAACTGAAAAAGTAACTGACCTCTTGCCGTTTGAAATTTTGAACGTATTCTTCAAACTGTTCATCTTTTGTTTCATCTGCTTTTCCTAGTTTCTGAAGTACCTATATGGAAAAGAAAAGGGAGCAATTAAATATGCGTGTCACAAAACAAAACCACTGCTGCTTTCAACGCTTCTGTTCCTGCAGTTAAGGCTTAAATAGCGTGTTATTTTTGGGGGTGTTGCATGCACTACTGTTTCTGAAGTTCACACAGGAACCATTTTGTCAAAATAAAAAGGGATAAAAACAGAAGTACGGTTTGTGTCTATGTGTGTGTGGAAATACACTTCAAAGCATAGAGTCTTTGGGGATATGTGAAGGTTTTTTAATGAAGCAACTTTTCTTTTAGCAAAGAATCCCAGATTTTCAAAGCAGGGAATATTGAGAGAAATTTGCTGGCACTGCAAGTTGTCCTACTGTTCGGACAGAGAAAGAAAAATAAAAATCAAATTTCATTAGGTTTTTCTTCTGTTTATGGTTCATTACATCAAATGGTATTAACATTATTCTCATCCCCATTATTTTCAACATAAAGCCATAGAGAGTAAAGAACTGTGAGGCTGCATGAGAAACTGTTACAGCTGATGCTTATTTAAAACTTCTATTGGTGTTCATTTTATTCCCCTCATTAATTCAGAAGTGGGTTTTCATCCACTAGATAATAAATATACTCCAATATATCAGCAGTATGGGCTATTCCTGTGATAGCAATCTCAAAAGTCATTTGACAGAGCTACACTTTACACTGGTTTTAACTACCACAAAGGCATTTCATTATTACATCTAAGAACTATCCATTCATTTTAATACTGAAGACTTACACGCAGCTGCAAATAGGCCTCACCCTGCTTGTCAGGCAACTCCTAAATCTTTATCGAGTACTTGCATGGAGGATGAACCATCTCACACACATTTCTTTCTCATGACAAGCTGTCCAAACTTTCCATTTTCACAGGAGAAAACAAACAAATGAAAAAATTCCACAAAATAGAAGCAGTAGCAAGTAACTGCTACTGCTCCTATGAATAAAGATGTAAATATCACCTATTCTTCTCAAAACAAAGACTGTACAGCTCCAGTCCTGACATATTCTCTCTCCAACCACCTGCCTCTCCCAACTCCAGCCAGCCCCGTACCATAAAACAAGGCCACAGTAGAAAACAGAGGTAGAGATGATCATGAAGGTGATGTGAGGCTACCTGTGGACCTGACATGTGGCACTTCAAGGACATTTTGACGTATTTACAGGAGAAAGACAGAAAGAATAACATCAGAGAGGGAAAAAGACAAAGATCAGTCTTTTGCTGCTGATATCTATGTCCTAGCTTTTCATTTTCTCATCTCATTTGTGTATTTTGGGTTGCTTTTAAGCCTGCTGACTAGTCCCCACGACCTCATATACTCCCATCACCAACCTCTTCATAAAATATTTAAAAGTATCACAGATGGTTTTACAGAGGAATCATTTAACTTAACATTTCAAATCATCACAGGCCTTCACATTGCTCTTTGTCACCAGTGAGCCAAACAGTCTGCCCCCGACTGTGGCCTGACTTTGATCCTCACCAGGTGGTATGTGGATTCTCTGAAAATCCAACATCTCCCTTTCAAAGAGACGGCTGCCAGGTAAGCCTCCTGCCCACACAATACATTCAAATCACGTTCACAGGAACAAGTAGCAGGCACTTGTGACATTCACTGTAGTCTGAGTGATTCATAACACACGTAACAAACCGCGGCAAGAAATGTCACGATAAACTCTTTTTCCCAAAACACCAATGGCACACGTCCGTGTCTCCAGATGTGCACTCAGGCCTAATAGCACAAGGCTCAGAAGGGAACAACCTACCTCTTACAGCATCTACCTCCTATGCTTCGGGGTTTTATTTTATCCTATCTCCAACTTTCAATTTCCCTACAAGTATTTACCTGAACTGAGACTAAGATACAGTGTTAGAATTTGGCCTCTGCAAACACCAATCCTAATCTTAATCCAGGGTTACATTAAATAGCTATTACTAACATAGCTTCCCAATTTTCCTAATCCTAACCTAAACCAGAACTACAGGTTCCCACAGTTGGAAGCAGAAGCTACTGTAGCTTGTGCCATACCTACAGATAACTGGGGTTCACACACTCCTTTCCTAAATACAACCCTAATACAATCCTAAATGCCATTCCATATAGAAACTGCAGGGCAGACTAGGGCTAGAATAAGTTATTCCTCACAGTCCCTTTAGATCCCATTCATATAGCTCCATGGATCACTGAACATGTGGCTCAGCCTTTCACAAGCAACCTAATTGTAACCACAAACTTTATCACTGGCTGTCTAAACAGAGAGGTGACCACACTGAAGGTAAGTCTTAGAAACTGATCTACCTTTCAGCACTTCTGTCTCTAAGTGGAAGTCTCTGGTCAAGAGATGTCTACAGTTTGTAGTTTATTGTTGCTCTGTTTGGTCACCACCTACCCCATCCTATCTTTGGGGTAGGGTTAAGGCCAGATGAAGGCTTGTGCACACTACATATGGGTTCCTCTAACTCCAACCCCTCTTGGGGACAGGCTGAAGTAACTTTTAGACACATCGTTCATCTTGTTATATAGAGTACCTGTGTCAACATTAGAGTCAGGGTCTGGTTTAGGGCTAGGTTTAGGCAAAGGCAAGCAGACACCCTACTAGCATTAGGTTTAGATACTGGTAAAGAGAAAAATGGCCTTACAACACCCAAGTTACTCAAAAGCATTTGACACCTCTTAAAGGTAAAACGAAAGCTGTGCTCAGGACCAGGAAGTACCTAACCCCCCTCTTAAGCCTCAGTTCAACCACCCTTCTAGATAAGGATTAGATTTAACAGGAATAGCTCAGTTTATTGATGGCCCCTGAGGACAGCAGAAGGGTAGATGGACAGTGTTTTACAAAAGCCTTGGAAGCTCTACTGTGTGCCAAAGACAAGAGATGTGGATGGCTAAATGGCTAATATTTTATTTTAGGTCCACGTGCTAGGTAACCCACATGGTGGAGTTGGATTCAGGCATTAGAAAAAGAAAGAGCAGAGGAACCAAACCTGCTGCTGAACGTTCAGTGGTCCGCAGAGCTCAAATGAGGACTGACTCAGAAGGCAGGTGGCTAACACTCTTTTTTCTTAGTTGCCAATACAGAGAAATGACATTTGGCATTAGGGTTAAGAACACAGGTGCCCATCAATGTGTCTGAACTGCCTGCACAATTTAAAATTAAATAATTTTTAAAAAATCAGACATGAACTGAATCTCAATAAACATTCTACAGTCAAGTATTCTGCAGTCTCCTGAAGACTGTATAAAATAGCTGGTGAACATGATTACCCTACCCAAAAAGGAAAAAGGTAAAGCGCTACCCTATTTCTTATAGTTAGACTAAATCAGCTCCTAGTAACGTCTCTTAAAATGCCCTAAAAAAACCCCAAAACACAACCCCCTTCCTCCCTCCAAAACAACAACCCAGCTGCTTTATTTTTTCTTAAATACTGTGGTCTCCAAACATACAGTTTTATAATGTGCTTAATGCACTGAATTATGCTAAGGATCTAAAATGAACAGCAGTGTTGACCCAGCATGTTGCTAAGAGCTAAATAATATGAACTAAATAATTAAGACCAATTAGCATTGAGAATGACGTAAAAGCTGAATTTGATCTGATGGTAAACCTAGATGCTGTTGAGCGAATACATGCAGAGAGGCATGGTCTGGCAATGTTGTACTGGGATAAATGAATGACAAATTCTACACAAACACATAAAATTTTAGCGAGGACATCAAGCATGTCTGGTATCATTCATAAGTGTCATTAAGAGTACATGTCTAGAGACAAAATGCAAGAACATTTCCAATAGGGAATGCTCCATCTTCAGTAAACCTTTTTGGAAGGTGTAAAACTAAACTGTTTCCCTTTAGTCTTCTAAGTGCCTTCAACTACCAAAGAATACATTTCAGTTCTACGAGGACCTGAAGTATTCAGAAAAAAAAAGCCAGTAAACTTGCTGATCTTGAATTCAAATGATCGATTTCACAATGACTGTGATGTGAAAATTGTTAAGTGTCTACAATGTGCCAAAGGAAACTAATGTAATAGAAAAAATTACAGATGATCTTGAGTAAGCTTGATTATATTGAAAACTCTTGTCTTGTGGCAAGGATGACAGTGTTATAACAGCCAATGCGACTACCACCCTGACAGGCCCACCCATCTTCCCCTAAAAAAGTTTCTGAGAATATGGCAATTCAGAGAAAAAAGAAAAATAAGAAAAAAGAAACTGATTCTTTGATGTGAACTGTGGCCACCCAGGAACTGCCTCAAGAGCAGCTCATCTACCTGCACAGCAGCAGGGTGGACAGGAGTTGATAGTAACCTCATCAGACATCCCAACATGCATCATCCTCAGTCATGCACCAGTGTTCTTAAAGAACAACTAACACATTCAAAATCACCTGGAGCAGGAAGACAGAACTGCTCAGACAAGACTACCCAGGACAAGACTTTATTAGCAATTCCCTGGACTGTTAAAACACTGGAAAAGCTAAACTAATCCAACTCACCATAAGTAGCACTATTTAAGGATATTACAGAATAACCCCAGTATAAAAACAAACAAACAACAGTGTTTAACACTTTCTTTTTGGGGCTAAAGCCTTGGCTTTCCAAATAAGCTCAGTTTTTTGGCTCAGCCAGAAACAATACCATATTTAATATTAGGGTTTTGTAAAGTAAGTAGATCAGCAGCCAGAACATACCCAGTAAGTATAAATTACCATTTTATCACAGAGTTAAGATACACATGCCTGAAACAGCACAGTGTATTGCTCAGTTTCAGTTCTGCTATCAACATTTTGTTCCCAATATAGCTCCAATGCAAGAAGCTCAATCACGTCTCTTTTCCAAGAGGTTGACTGAATTTCATACTTTCCATGTAACACAGGCATAGACTTTCCAAGAACTGAGAGGCTTGCCTTCCTACTGCTGCTATTCCACCATTGCATTCCTGCACAAACAACAGCTACAGTGACAAATGTTTGCTCAAGCCTCCTTTCTCATTAATATCTGCCAGAGGGTTGTGGAAAAAAAAATCCCTTTGTCATTGACAGACTCGAAAGCCTGAAAACCTGTTTAAAACAGAACACCCGGCATTTTACAAAGAGGGCTATAGAAAATGCAGGAAGACACTACAATAAAGCTCTTCACTGATAAGCAATTGCTTTGTGCGGTGCTGGTTTATAGCAGAAACACTCCAGGCATCCCGAGGACTGCAGCTGGCCACCAGGCAGACATGGGAGCTGAGTCAAGAAGGATAATGCTCTGGCCTGTTTTTGAAGTCTTCAAGAAGACCCACTGGTGTATAAAACGGAGATGATAATTTACAAAAAAACCCAAAATGTGCTTTAAATCATTAAGAAGGAAACCATGACCCTCCAACCCAGAACATACAATTCTATTTTAAAGAAAGAATTGCCATGGATGTGGCCAATACATTTACAAGTGCTCAATCAGACACAGAAGGAAGCAGAAGACCTGCAAGAAACACCTATGCTCTCATTCTCCTCTGACCACTCTCTCTTCTTCCTCATCTTCGGCAGAATCCGAGTCTGCACTGTTTCTGTTACTGATCTTAAGAAATGACTAAACTTAAGTTCAGGTTTCCAGATCAACATCAGGTGGCCTGTAATTACCATTCCTTTTTTCTGCACATACTTGCACTATTAATGATAGACAGAACAATTGATCATTCAGCAGATCACAGCCAATCTTCACTGTCACGTGTTATATCTTATATTTCTGTTATTGCACTGGTATTTGTTCCCACCATTTACAGTTGAATTGTATTGCTATAGTTTGACAGAGTGGATTGTATACTAGGAGAAAGGACATCACAATAAATTTCAATTTGGGAATGCACCATTTAATGGAGGACTGCAATTCCACAATTGTTATCTTAATATATGACAGAGGCAATTTCAGCTGTACGGTGTCACAAAGGAAAAGTCATATCTTGAACAGCATTAATGCATGAAATATGGCCCAAGCAATGGAAGAGGGCAGCTGATAGGTACCAGGCACTCTCTGGAATGGGAAAGCATAAAAACAACTGTACAGGTCAGACTACTCATCCATATAAGATAGCAACCTCTCTCCAACCGCCCTTCTCCTCAAAACAAGATGCCTAGGGAAGATGCACGACAAGTGTGCAGTGGTACTCCTCCAGAAAACACACCCAATGACTAATACACTGCATTTCAATGAATTCCTTTATAGCCTTGATAGATTGTCCTATTAATGGATTGTCCTGCTGCTTGTGAAGCTCCAATAGGGTAGTTGCTGTTTCAAGAAGCATGAAGGTTCACTTCTCTCATGGCTACTTTTCTTTTGTTCATTTTTTTGTCAGTTTGTGCTTGCTGGTGCTCTGAGTATTGTAAAGTATCATGATGCATGGGAGTAGTTTGCTAACAAATGAGAAGAGTAGTGAATAATATCCAGACGAGCATAAAACACTACGATCTCTTAATCAAAATCGAAAGAGAGAAATGTGGTCTTTCTACGCAGCCTAAATGACAAATGTGAACATTAACCTATGAGAGGTTATTATAATAACCTTTCTGCAAATTACAGAATCTAATTGTACATCATTGCCCTGATAATGTAAAAATGCTCTAGAGAGATCCACAAAATAAACAAAATTATGATTCCTCCCATTATAAAGCCACAGATTTCTGTACTAGTCCTTGGTCATTTGGGTAAAACCAGGAAGTACTTTACAGAGAGCACTGACTTGAACACTGCAGAGCACCACAGTGTGTAGACCTTTACTCATCCTTCTCTGCAACATCCAGCAAATTTGGTCTTCTGGAAGCAGGCAACCTTGCAAAATTAAACACGGTAGTAGGTGGCTATCATTCTGCTTAAGTGTGATCCTAAGATGCTGCAGTAAAACTTAGCTGGACAGTGGGAATAAGGAGACTAAAGGACGAGCTTTGAAGTTTGCAAGGCCTCATTTTGCGGGTGAGAAGGGAAGGGATACTAACAGCTATGACAACGTACCACTAGGGACTTCTCCTGCTTTTCTTAGGACTTTCACAGGTCTCCCATACAGTGAGGTGGCTCATCAGACACTCTTGGCATGTATTCTGAAAGGTGCTTATCCCCAGAGGACATGAAAGCCTAGCACAGCTTCAAAGAACTGCCATGTACTTCAAAAAATAAACAAGCTGTTAGACCAGTTTTCCTCAGTCTGCACTGTATGACTGGTCTGTGTAATAGAGATGGGCATCCAGGTAGAGATGCTGGAATGGTGCACGGCAGGAGATTCTCATGGGATGTAGCTTAAACGGGAAACAAAACAGAAAGAAACAAGAAACTACCAGAAATAGACCAAAATGTGGAAAGACCAGTGAGAACACAAAGAAAGAATTAAGAGGGAAAAAAGCCATTATGAGAGAATAGGGACTAGACTAAAAGCAAACAATCAATTTTGAGAAACTGTTTCATTTGCCTTCCTGCAGGCATCTCCAATGGCACAGGATGTCTCAAACATCACTGAGCAGGTGGCAAACATGACACAGGACCTATGGAAGTGTCCTCTGGAACGGCAGCTTGAGGCACGGAATGATACAACTCAAGCAGCCTACGTGCGGGCAGATGAACTGAGATTAATATCACAGCAACCTCAATCCTCAGAATTTTGTCTATTTTTTTTCCTTACAAAATCTATTGACGTAGTAACAGTTAATTCTTTGCTTACTTTACCACTGGGGAAACAAGGTACAAGAAAGGCAAGTAACTTCTACCCCAGGTTCAGAAGTTAATCAAAAGCAGGGTACCAAATCTGATTATTCTAGACTAGCATTTTAACATGTGGGCCATCCTACTGTGAAAAGGACTTTCATAGTACAGAAATCTGCTGTGTTCAGATTTTCTGCAGTAGAGCTATACAGAAGAGGAGATGTAGACAAAAAAGCATCTTAAAGAACTGGAAAGACAATCTGTTTGCCCTTCTCTGGCTGTGGTTGCTCTCGTTGAAAAGATTGATCACTTCTTTTGGTTGAACAATACCTAAATTTAACTGCCTGCACAATTAGCTATAATATCTTGGGCTGAATTTTTGTGTCCTTTGCTGGATCCTGAATAAATCAAAGCACTACACTGCTGAATCAATAAAAAAAAAAAAGCATCTCAGTTGCTGTTGTTTCATACTTTTCTAGCTTAGAAATACGTGGATAGCTTTCCAGTGGTAATCAGTGTCTCAGCCTTGTAGAAACTAGCTGTGAATCCAGGCTAACTTACACTCTCACCATTAGCTTTTATTTCCCTCCCTCTTACCACCTCATCCACTTCCCCACCCCTTTTGGTTTGTCCTCTATGGTTACTGTTGAGCAGACACTTTCCGTAATACTGCTCCCCTCAAAAAACCAAGAGAAATATGTTATTTATACTGCCCTGATAACATTTCATTCTGTTCATGTGACATCTTCATTTACCTGATCTTCTATTCACTTTCAGCCCTATTTGGGCTGCAAGCTTTTCAAAGAGAGAGACTATCTGATCCTTGATCCCTTTGGCTTCAGTGCTGTAAAAGGGTAATCATCTGGATTTGCTTGATCCTACCAAAAAACCATGATTGATACTTTCTCCTCTGATGTTTATATTCACCTGGTAGTGAATATAAACTAGCTATAGAATATAGACCAGCTAGTTCTTCTGCTATTTCCTTGATATTTGTAGTCTTTAAAAACTAGGGAAAAAAAGGCTAAAGCAGCCACTTGAAAAACATACTTTCAAAACATTAACAGTAGCACAGAATCAAATATAAAAGAATTGCCGTTGACAAACCTTTATTAAAATTAGATTGGGATAGTTATTTTAAAAATAGACTAGACTGCCTATATAGAACTTTCTTATAATTAACTTCTGAGATCTTAGCAATAGAACATTAAAATCTACAAAGACATTTGTCTACACCTCTATAAAGGCATTTAGCACTAAAATCTTTCCAGCTGGAAGCAGCCACAGTGCAGTAAATAACTCTGCCTCCTGCACATACGGGCCACTAGAGCTCATCCCTGCACAAAGGGCCTGATATAATTTATCCTACTAAAGTCCTCAGCAGTGATACCTGACAGGCAATCTGTTATCTCTAAATTAATCAAGTTTTTCCCGGCCCAAGAAGAGAGATATCAAATATGAAACAAATATGAAAACACCACCACAGTTTCACTTTTTTTAATTAAACATTTAAATTCTACCTGGAAAAAGACAACTTTGTCCTTTACGGACTGTCTCTCTGGATTTATCACAGCAAGTTGTAATGTTCTTCCCATCTGCTGGGAGTCAAATACAAAATAATCAAGCAAAAAGCTTTTCAGTCGCAAGGGCAAAACAAAGATCATATTCAATACAATAGACTCGAAATTTAAAAGTGCACATGCATTCTCCCACTGTCTAGTTCCACCAGATATATACGGCAGACTCTTGTTTATTTAGCAGTGATGACATGCTTTTAGTGGATCTAGAAAGAACTTCAAGAATCCAGGCTTTCACTTTAAGTAGTAATGCCTTTCAGGCTATTTTCTTTTATATTCACATTGTGGTACCTGATTTTCTGTACCCAGTTCCAAAATTTGGCAAAAATATTTCCTATTGGCCTTTATTAAAATCAAACTGAACCAATTTATAATAAAAGAAACTGATTTTGGCACTAAGTAGGTAAAAAGTGTTGATGATAAAACGTAATGTCACCAACTTCATATTCTGCTGAGGGAAGTCTCACTTCATAGCATTGTAAGTATATCTAGGGGGGGAAAAAAACCCAAAAAATTGATTTGTTATTTTCATTTCATGCAATACTTTCTTTTTCTAATGGTTGCCAGTGAGATAATCCACATCCTTAGACCCAAAATTACAGTTACATTAGTAACCATGCACAGATGATGACAGAGACAAGAGTTCAGCTATTCCTGACATGGGTAATCAACAGCGCTCACACATTTCTCACTGCACAGTCTCAAGGAGTTAACAGGTGAATTTACTTTCCTTCCATTTCACCATTACATCTACAAGACAGGCTACCAGTGTTTTTGTGTCTTATCAGTTTGGCTTCTAAATTAATCCATATGCTCAAAGTAGCAATACAGATGCCTAATCTTGACTGCCTCCCCCAGTCTGAGCTGTGACATTTCCACAGATACTCTCATTTCTTGAGAAAGGTGTTGGCTGAGGCTAGAAAGAGACCCCCACATGTGGTCCAGCATGCACTAAGGTGCAGATGCTGCCCACCCTGATGCTCTTTCACGTCCAGCAAGGATGGGATTTCTCTCTGCAGGCTCTCTGTAATCTTCATTACAGAGCTGATATAGCGGAGCCCTGGGGAAACAAAACCAAAAGCTTGCAGCATGGTTTGGTGGCTTGCCAACAGAATATTTCACCACCTGTTAAGACAGTCTCATGTCATGCCACACATTGAAATGCGTAATACAAAGATAACTTTTCCTAGTACTTTGAAAAACATTTTCCAGATTGATGTTCATCTGTGGAGGAATTTACTGTTTCTTCACAGATCATGAATATATTGCACACTAATATATCAGTGATGTGCCTGATAAGGCAACACTTGCTGATCAGGTAGTCTTCACCTTTAGGATGCTCCAGAACTCTCTCCTCTCCTCAGCCAGAGGAAGACAATGGCACTGACACAATACTTGCAGGTGAAATCACTTCTCTAGATGGAATGATAGATAAGTTTGTTCCAAAAAATTGAGGAAATCATCTCCCAGCAGTGTTAAAAATTAGACAAACATATACACTTGGTTCAACCAACTTAACAACTCATGAAATGTTTCTGTCTTTTTTAAAAATAGCTTTGTCAGAAATTTACTGATCCACAAGAGATTTATTTCAGACTTACTGGAACAATGTGTGAAGGCATAACATTATGTGCTAGTCATATTTCTGAAGAAAGTTACCCTTTCTCCTTCGTATTGCCTTTTAGAATTATTCAGCATTACTGAAGGTCAAACAGTACCTCACAACATTAATGTATTCTAAAGCTGCTCAGTTAACAGCACATTTCTGCTTTTCTCATTCATCGCTGCCAAGCATAAGCTTGCAGGAGTTTATGTGCATCACTTCTTCATGTTCACCCCCAGGTCATGTCCTTTTAGTTACTGAAAAGTCAAAAACCTCTGAACTGAAACTGAGGTCAGCAAGAACTACCAAGCGCTACCATCAGTGGTGGTGTCAGCACTCCAGCTTCAACACCTAGACTTTGCATGGGACACTGTAGGCAAATAGGGCTTCATCCTTTCCCCTGGGGCTTGGAGATGAGACTCCAGAATTAGCCCTCAGAGTTTCTGAACATGGAAACTGAAAGGGTGTTGCTCAGATCAACAGCACGCAGAGCACAGGTAGGGCCCACTTTCCAGAGAGGTCTTTTCCTTGCTGAGCAAACAGCAGTTCTGTTCATCTCAATATGCTTCTGTAAAAACACACATTTAAGAGCTCTCTAATGGTCACAGTTTCCAAGCAAAAAGATGTCCAGAAAAGGAGCCTATCTGCTGATGCTGGGAAAGACATGGCATGCAAGAACTGCTCTGCTGCAAGAGAAACCATGTTCTTCTGGGGTTACTGCTCATCTGGGTTCACATTTTGATGCCTTTTAATGCTCCTTATACAAATAAAACACTGAGTCAGAGGAATATACCACACTGAGCACAAGATTAACAAGGAGAAGGAATTCAGGATCTGGACAAAGGCCATTTTTAATACAGAGAGAGGGTTAAGACATAAGAAAAAATACCCCAAAGTGTATCTGTAAGGACATTTAGAAAACATCACTTCCACTACTGAGACAAAATAAACTAACAGTGGGATGCTGTGGCCATTTAGCCTGTTAGCATAGTCACAAGGCATGCTGGAGCAACAGCAAAGACAGCTGGAGTGACCTTCAGCAGCAAGTCCTGTGCTGTGAGGCCTCTCAGACTCTTCAGAAGCAAACTGTTTGCACTGAGGGTGAAGCCATGCTTCAGTGAACGGCTCAACAAAGATCTTCATCATCTCACGGAAGATCTCTTCCACAGCAAATGGAGGCAGGCTAGCTACTACTGAAAATCACTGGGAATATGGTAAACAGCTGGAGGGAAGAGGACACTAAGTTAATAGCCTTTCACACCCTAAATGTCATGAGGGAGCATGGGAAGGTGGGGAACAACTTACAACTTCAGTCTTTCTTTTGAAGACCAGTAGTGCTGGTATCCTGCAACCAGTGGCAAAGATGAAAAAAATTATCATCATTCTCCTTAAAATAACTTTAAATTATTTATTGAAATAAATTGGAAGACTTCTCATTCCTGACTTCAATCTACTCTATTCTACACTGTCATGACTGCAACTGTCCCCGGCGGTCAAGTTTTCTAATGTTCAACTATCCTCTTGGCTTTCCCTACTCTCTCTCCAGCTTGGAGGTAACTTTCTTCTCTAATAATAGTATGTCTAAATTAGAGTTTCCTTAAATTACCCCAGGTCCATGAAATCCCTTTGATTTTCCCACCTTTTCAGAAGCTTTGAAAATCAGTCATACGTAGGAAAATTAGAAAAACACTTGATGTATTTTAAAATCAGTGGTAGAAAGAAATGTGTTAAACACTGAAAATCAGCTTACATGTGAAAATAGATCTGAAAACGGCATCAGACAGGAAAAACAAACAGCAAAGGAGATTAAACTATAATGATTTGATATTCAGGGCTAAATCCTACCTCTCAAAGAGACACCCATTCATCAATGTCTCACTACATTTGGAGCTCAAATGAATAGTCAGCCTAAATACTCCTATCCACCATGATCACCACAGTAAGAGACTATCTCCCATGCACCTCTTAGAATCACTCCAGGATGCCATTTCTAGGGGGAGAAAACAGAGACGCAGGAATTTATTAAGCTGTGCTTATTAAGTTAATCATGCCATGTGCCAAAATGAGAGCTTTAAACTGAACATGTAGATGTTGCGCAACAACACTGCGCCTATACATTCCTGTCTCAACAACTATTGAGCAACACAAAGAACTACACATAAGTATATAAAAAGGTCCAAATCTTGTTTATTTCACTCAAGTAATTAGATTTGTGGATCTGAATGTGCGAGAGACAAGCAGGATTAGTTTCTCTGCCACTCCAAAAATAAAGTGATACATTTGGCAACCATGACTTAATATTGTCTGTCATATCTACTTAAGCTGTCGTATTTCTTGGAACGAAAAGATAAAAGATAATGGTGCAAAAATAAGTAAATAAAAGTTTACTGGGAATAGTTTTGTAAGTGTAAAGCCTGTCTTAACTTTCTACCTTTATATCCAATGCAGTCCCTGAAATTCTCAGCTGTGTAAAATAGCTTCTGTAGCAAGTAATTTCTTAACAAAGACATGTTTTAAGTGATTTTGATTATATGCTTTCATAAAGGATGCTTTTCACATAATGAACCATAATGGCTTTAAAAAGGCAAGCAGAACTGTAGGCGTTTATAAATACAAATTTAACCTCTGGCAGCTACTAACAGATTAGAAATGCACCACATTCATACCATTTTGTTCATTTACAGGAATATAAAAGCAGTTTTCTAGGAATATAGAAGCATTTGTCACCCACAGGTACTGAAAGATGTTACACAAGAGTACTTTAGGAAACTCACGATGTTCTTAGGTGTCTTTAAAAAAAAATACTGGTTTTATCATTTAAATGTATAGAGTCATTGTTTCCAAATATCAAAGATCACGCCATGCACTGTAATAGCACAGAAGATTGTTTAATGGAATAACTAAAGTTAAAGGGATACACTGTCTGTCCAGGGATGTTTATCTCACACAGCTTCAGGATTCCCTGGACTGAGCAAGATCACAGCTTTAATGATGCAAATCCCTTCAAAGCCAATGGGATTAATCACGCATTGGGATATTATACTGTGGTATGGCCTTGGCCCTTGTGTAGCAGAATCAAAGTCTGCCAGTCTTGTTGAAGGGCTTCTGGAAAATCCAGCCTGACACCAAAAACTTGCTAGCATTTACACTCAGGGTGAATATTCTGATTACCAGATGCCTTATGCTATTGCAAGATAACAGGAAAATGTCTAGGACTTTGAGTACTGCAATGAAAAATGATCCAAACAACAGCTCTAAACTAAAGGAAGGAACTTTCCTTCTAAATCCTGCAAAATACAGACTTGAAACCAGATCAGGGATGTTTGCATAACTCTAAAGTAACACAGAAGTGATCCATACACGTGACTGTCTCTGTTTTGCCTGCCTGTATGGTGCAGAAAGCACCGAAGTCTGCACCCCAAAATGGGCTTGGACTCCCTACTCTCTAGAGATCCTTTTCAGCTTGGAGGATCACCCTTTATAACCTTCATCACCCTTTATAACCAAATATACCTGCTGTCTTTATCCCGTATTTTACTCTGTTAACCAGATGCTACGAAGCAGAGTATCAAGAGGATTTGTGAGAAGTTTGATGAAATGTTTAAATGTCATGTTGGAGACTGTTATCAAGGCAGTCTCAATTTATCTAAAACAACTGTATGATACCCAATTTGGGGTAGCACGGTATATACTACTGTTGAACATCAGATCTGTCCCTAGAAAGCCAGCTTTCCACTCAACAGCAGAAGGTACTGATTGGTAGCTGAGCTATGCAGAAGGCAGCATGGTTACAAAAACACCGAAAAGGAATGAGAGGTGCCCTGCTCGGTGATGTGCAAACCCATGTTCATGTGGACGTGATGCCACGTTATTGTAATACAGGAGAGGAGTATTATAGACCCCCTCTT
Source organism: Strigops habroptila (assembly GCF_004027225.2). Lineage (NCBI taxonomy): Eukaryota > Metazoa > Chordata > Aves > Psittaciformes > Psittacidae > Strigops > Strigops habroptila. The sequence continues at coordinate 151,099,462 of NC_044277.2, read as the reverse complement.
AATCCAACATACCAATGAAGTACTTCAGCCTGAGCCTCAGCATCTCCTACTACTGAATTTCACCTCCCTGCTCCTTTCATGCAGGACAGTTAGGATGGTATCTGAAGGCAGCAGCTCCCAGAAAGACTATGGTTTCCTGGGAAGTAGATGAATATTTTCAGAATCCTCTTATCTACTATAACAGTGACAAAATACTCTAATAGAAAGATTTAACACATTCCCCAGCAAAAAGTGCCATAATAGCCGACATCTAGCTAAATGTTGTTTTGCTAGCAAACTGGTCAATAATTTGCTTCTTTTATAATGTATCTCTGAGTATTAGATTACACACTATAAGATGCAATCTATTAAATTTTGCCCAGTGCTTATCTCCGCAGACAGTGAGATTGTTGACAGAGCTAAAATAACTCCAGTTCTCCATGAGGACTACAGGAGGAAAAAAGAAAGAAGAATGGCACCTACCTCCATGAATTAAAGGCCTCCCCAATCCCTCAATCAACAGGATCATGGCATATCCCCAATCCCCTTTATGGGGAAAAAACAGCCCTCCAGGTATTCACAGTGATCCAGTTGCTTACCCCACAGGCAGTTTACACCCTTAGACTATTCTCAAATTAACTAATCCCTGCCTTATTATATGTGAAATGCAATATATGTGAAATGCAATTAATAGTGAAATGCAACTATTGAGGGGACAGGAGAGGCGGCCATGAGGGGAGATGGTGAGGGGAGAGGTGGGGCGGCCATGAGGGAAGATCATGGGGGGAATGGTGGGCTAGTTGTGAGGGGAAATGGTGAGGCAAGAGCAGGGGCAGCCATGGGCCGTGAGGGGAGACCTTGAGGGGTAGAGGCAGCAGCTGTATAGTGCGGGCCACTGTGACGGGCAGATGAGGGGTGGCTGTGACTGGAGATCATGAGGGGCAGCCATGAGAGGAGATCAGTTTGCCCTTAGTGACATGGTTTAGTGGTGGGCTTGGAGGTCCTGGGGTAAAGGTTGGGCTCAATGATCTTAAAGGTCTTTTCCAATCTAGTTGATTCTATGATTGCAGCAGTACTCCAGCACCCAGTTTCCTTCTAAACAAGCGACATTCACTGCCTTTCAGCAAAGGCTGTCTTTACTCCTCAGCAAAACAACATTTAGCTATTTAGATAGCTAAATGTTTGCAAACTTTAGAGGGGGCCATTACACTGATTTCCTGGCACAGGAGCAGCTTAACATTAAACAGTCAACTTTCATACTTTACTGGAAGTCTTTATTCTAGAGCATTATAAATACAGATTTAACCTCTGGCAGCTACTAACAGATTAGAAATGCACCACAGTTGGAACATTTTGTTCATTTATACGAATACAAAAGCAGTTTTCTAAGAATACAGAAGTATTCTAGAGTGAACTACTAGTATTGCCACTGCTTTCACCTTGCATGCGGGATGCCCATCATTATCACAAGACTATAAACCTGTAAGGACTGCAGGGAATGAGGTATCCATGGATAAGCCTGCCCAGGGATATACATACATAGCTATATATATGGCATATGCACACACACACACATATATATATGTGTTGGTTTACAAAAAGCTCAACATGACCCATCAGTATCACCTGCAGACCAGAAACCAACCATGTGCTCAGCTGCATCAAAAGGAGTGTGAATACAAACCCAACTGCACTGTGTGCCATTTCATCCTGGATGCGAGAGTCGTGGAACCAGTCTCTCCTTCAGGAGAGCACATCTGGGTGGTGTGGCATAACTTAACCCCAGTTTACACAGAACCTTTGCTACAAGTAGATGGTATAGCCCCATTCACATCACATGTACTCCAGGAATGTCCAGTCTTGGAGTTTTGGTGGTGGTGTATTTTCTAAAGCATTAAGAAATCATAAAGGAGTGTGGATCATAAAATCACAATTCTGCTGTTCACATGCTTTTTTAATCATCCTTTATGTTATGATCAATATGAAATACTTTAAATAAAAATATAAATATCAAAATTCCATAACTAAAATAATCAAAATCTTAAACTTACTCTTTCAAGTCTCCTTGAAGTATCTATTTCTAAAAACATCCCACTAATACATACATAAGGCGCAAGTCAATATACTATATTGAGCCAAACATTGGCTTTTGGTTGCTGGCTTTTGGGAGGGGGGTTGAAATTTGTCTATACCTGTCATGTTTATCAGACTTCCTTTTACAATGCAAATAACTCCATTCGTACTGAAATCTGAACCATGACATTAAGGAAATGTAACATCATCAAGTATCACACACAAACCTCTTCTGACTCCATTAATAAATTAGAACACTATGGAAAAAGAAAGCAGGAAAAGCTTTATTTAATACACTTTATAAACTCAAAGAATCAGCTATTAGGGAGTCTAATTTTACAGATGTAATTTCCTAACTCTGAATAACGATCCCAGAGGTAGGAGCCAGAAACCTTAAATTGACTTCTGACCTATCCTGTTGCCATCTTAACTACAAACACACATTAAAATCTGATGCCTCTTTCAGACTTCACATCCTGAAGATTTATCACCTGGCATGACAAGACTCGTATCAGCACTCCTGGTTTATGCCCCCTCCACTGTAATTTCAATGTGACTTATGCTATATTAATCCATGCAATGCTCTTGACTGAAGGTAAATTGATGAAAACAAGGGCAGGTGATAACATGAGGCATTCCTGAACTGTGACAATGTTAAGGCAATAAAAGCTGACAAGATGCATCCTAAAGCAAAGGCTGCCCAAATAATGACACCACCTACCTCCAAGGGTAGCTCTTGCCAAGTTACCCGCATGCTCCTCTTTAGAAAGACCCAGAGCTCTACATCAAAAGCTCATAATATGCAAAGTAATATAACAAGGCAGAGTTGTTATTCTTAGCTTCATGCCTTTTATTACTTTTATCCTGTAGGTTTGTTTAGTTTGCTTGTTTTTAATTCAGGAGATTAATTTTATGGACTAGATACTTACTAAGATTGATAACCACAATGGAAGTCCTGGATGCTACAAGAAATCATGTCCGTTATTCAGCAAATGCCATTGCTGCCTCCAATTTAAATTAATCACAGCACCTCAGCAGGTTGACAGGAGGCCAGAGATGCTCTATTTTCATAAAAGTAGCAAAGCTAAATGTTGTTAGTCCCAGGTATTGATCACAGCATATTTTTCACAGCAGTAAGAATAAACCTCTTCAAATTATGTTCTACCTCTCTTAACGTTCTCCTTTCTCCTGTTCTCCTCTTCCTGCCCTCAGCCTCGGTCAGCACTGCTATGGGATGTGCCACATCCTTCAAAAGGAAGCTGCATTACAGTAATACCTGAAATGGTTTCTGCATAAAACACTGCAATAAAACAACATAAATGCAAAGCTGTGTGATTAATGTAGGACTGTGTGATTAAGTGCAAGTCAGTGTGATTAACAGGGCTACAATATACAAGTCCTCTGCTTTCTCTTTCCATAATTAACTTACTTGATTCTAAATCTGCTCTGAAATTAGGATGACACTATTTAAAGCAAGGTTTTCAGATTCAAAGTACCATGTTGCTACAGCATTTCTCACTGTAACCTTCAGTTATTTACTATTTTGTTTCAGAATAAATATGCATCTGTGCATGCCTGAAGATCCCTCTCAGTGTCGTGGTAGCAGATTCCTGGGGAAATCACTGCATGGATTAAAACACTGTTCTAAAAATAAATGTTTCAGAGATATCGGGGTCATGTTTGGGTAAGAAAAAAAATAGACAGTTCTACCACAGCAATACAAGACTCCTTATGAATATGGACAAAGAAGGCTTTTTTCTTATCAGGTATGAAAGTAGTATTTGAAAGTGCATGAAATCTATTAAAATCACAGATGAGAAGAATAATTTTCAACCCCTGGAGAAAGACAGGAAGAATCCAGCTTGGCTGTTCAGAAATCAAGTAAATAGATACATACTGCTCAAAGCAATATCCTTCCAAAAAAAGTTACCCTTAACAGGAGTCACATTTCGTCACCCAAAAAGCTATTTTTTAGCTTACAACCAGCTTTCTACGACCACCGGGCTGTCCACACAGTGGAAAACTACTGATGAAATACTGATAGTTTGTTAAAAGGTTATGTTGCTGCTTTTGTAGGTTTTATCTTTTTCCTTTTTTGATCTTTTATCCTTTTCCCCCTTTTCTTTTCCTTTTTCCTTCAATGCATAACTTAGATGAAGAACTCATGACTTCGCAACTGCATAAAAATCACATCCATCAAGAAACAGTGCAAGAAATGAAGTGTGGAGATGAGAAGAATTTACTGCAGAACGCAGGACCCTGCATCCTAGATAACATTAAGCAACTTCAACATCTGAGGAGTCACAGTAAGATTTTGCAGTACCACAAGAATTTGTGATCAACACAAAGATTTTAATAAATAAAGATAGATCGTGGGTTTTCTACTGTATTTGGGTTATGAAATCAAGCACTCAGCATCCAAAGCATTGAGACTAGATTATATGTCTCAAGCTCAGCCCTGACACATGGATGGCTCTTTCTGGACAAACAGCTCTTGTGCTGTCCTACCTCCCAGCCTGTGCTGGTCAGAAGCAGTTGGGAGGTGCTGGACATGCTGAATAACCCCTAGGAAAGCTGCTAGTCTCTGAACTCAGCAGATTTGCCCATCACTCCCACACCTTCTCTTGCTAGCATGAAGTGTACATTCAACATGTTTATGCTTCTCAGTTCTTCTCTTCTTGATATACACTTTCTGATGAAAAAAAAAAGAAAAGAAACTAAGAATATTTGGGTGTTTTTTCATAGTAGTCAGTCTGTCCATAAAGAAAAAAAAAAAATCTCAAAGGGATATTGTTTAAACTTAAAAGAAAGCACAAAACCCCAGCAAAACTAATTTTAGCAAAACTTCAACTCTGAGTCAGGACAACTTGGAAAGCCATCACTATTAAATTGAAGGGATATCAGAAGGGAATCGATACAGTAAACAAAGAGATTAAGAGTAAGAATGTAACATCTAACTCTGCTTCCAGGATAATTTAGAGTTTAATTTGAAGTAGCCACAGGGGAATTTACCCAGTTACCTTGTACAGGATAGAAAGTCCAGGAAGTACTGGAAGGATTACTACACAAGTGAAAGAGGAATGCAATGCGTTTTGGCTGGGATAGAGCAAATTTTCTTCATAGTAGCTGGTATGGGCTTATGGTTTGGGTTTATGCTGCAAACAGTTGAAAACACAGGGATGTTTTCCTCACTGCTGAGCAGTGCTTACACAGAGTCAAGGCCTTTTCTGCTTCTTACCCCACCAGTGAGCAGCCTGTGGGTGCACAAGGAGTTGGGAGGGGACACAGCTGGGCCAGCTGACCCAAACTGACCAAAGGGGTATCCCACACCATACGGCATCTTGCTCAGCATATAAATTTGGGGGAAGGAAGGAAAGGGGACATATTTGGCGTGATGGCACTTGTCTCCCCAGGTAACTGTTACGCATGACAGAGCCCTGCTCTCCTGGAGATAGCTAAGAACCTGCCTGACCACAGGAAGTGGTGAATCAATTCCTTGTTTTGCTTTGTTTGTGCACAGCTTTTGCTTTTACCTATTGAAATGTCTTTATCTCAACCCGCAAGTTCTCTCACTTTTACCCTTCCGATTCTCTCCCCTATCCTGCTAGGGGAAAGTGAGCAAGCAGCTGTGTGGTGCTTAGTTGCCAGCTGGAGTTAAACCACAACATATGCCATAAAATGTAAGGCTTTACCTTCACAGCTTTTTATCCACAAACCTAAGAAGTCTAACTTCTGCCCAAACAACCATGCAACCACTGCCACTTAATTCCAGTGCAATTATTTCTCCTCTGAGAAGATCTGACATTGCAAAAAGACGCCAATAAAGATGCCAAAAGAAAGGGATGAGGACTGAAAGATACTTAGACACTCATTGCCACAGTTTAATGACCCTGAAGTTGAGTTACATTAATAAATATTTAGAAATTAAATTGAAAGGTACCTCAATGTCCAGTTATGGATAGAAAATCATCATCTTTGGATAAGCTGGAACCCTTTAACTCATCCAAAAGCTGTAACATCTTTTGTCAGTTTCTTATGTCATGAGATAAATTATAGTCAAAAGGATTTTTCTATCAGTTTCAATTCAGAACATGCTGCAGTAAGACCCACTAGATAACCAGGCATGAAAAAAGTTAGTAGTCTATCAGCAGAGATTTTTAACAGTTAATCCAAACCCAACAGGGCCATTCTAAACACCTCGATCGAAAAAACCTACTGTTTGCAAAACTTTCTGCACTGTATCATTCCAAATCACAAATCTGGAAACTCATTTTCAGTCTTCAAATAGCTGAAGAACCTTAGCAGTAGCCATGATATGAAAGATAATGAGTATTCAACTTGGAAAAGTTGCCACTTTGTACCTTGTCTAATTTAAAGTACAAAACAGTATATAGGCTCTGTGTTGGGAGAAAGCATTGTATACTACATATAGCAAGGGAAAAAGCAGCAAAATCTCCAGCTTGTCCTTTGTACACTGACAATGCTGAGATTTCTCCCGACCCTGCAGGTCCTAGATCTCCTTTTGCAGGCAGAGTTCCCCCTTTCTCTTTTCATGAAGTACTATGGTGTACCATAGATTAAATTTAAATGCTGTCACAGACGAAGCACATGACAGGCCAAAAACAAGCCTCCTCTGTTTCTGAAACACAAGGATAGAAGCATTTTCAGTAAGTGAAAGAGACATGATGGACACGGTGCTGCCCGCAGTCCCAACCTACACTGCTTCATTGCTGTGGGTTTTAATCTTTTTCTGTGGGATCCAGAAGCTGCTCTTTGTACACTGCACAAAGACGCCGTTACATTGATATCTCCAAACTTTAACTGGAATTTGAGGTGAGAGCTGAGCAATTTATGGATGAAGTTCTTTTAAGAACAACTGATCTGCTCAGTCAGGTGCTTTCAAACAGTCCAGTAATCTATGCAAGAAACTGAGCAAGAGTCCGTAACTGAGGAGAATCACAATTCCCCTATTCAAAGCTAGAAATTTTCTTCTCATCTATTTACATTTGCAATTTTGAAGTCCACTTCTGCTTAAACTGACCTTTTACTCAGAAGTGCAACTACTGTGTGATTAAAAGCCATTAAACAAAAATACCCCCTTACTTAGCAGAACAATTTCCGATGCCTTTCAAGAAGCATGTCTAATTGTTGGCCTTGAAAATACAATTATTATACCTCATTTTCTTAGAATTGCCGTGCCAAGAGAACTGGATTGTATTTTACATTAAATCCACCCATAGACTTTGAGAAACGAATTGTGGTTGAAGAGTCTAGGAGTATGACAGCGAGAACTTAATTTAATTCCTACATTTGGGGTTGTGAATGTCAAGATATCAGACCAGGAAAGTATTTGTGGGTGGTTTGGGGGTTTTTTAAATTGTAAATTGAGACACTTCACCCTTGAGAAGTATGATGAATGACTACACTGTTTCTAGAATTTTTCTTCTCCAGGCTATCCCAAATTTGAGTTTTTCACATGTAGAGAGGAAAAAATAGATAAGGGAGAATATTACTGAAAAACTGAAAGCACGTCTGGCTGTACAATAAAACCTCTATTATGTGCTCTCAACATTTATTGGGTAATTTCCATGACTTTGTTTGCAGTCATCAGATTAGAAGGATCCTCTGATATTTCTGCAGTGGTTGAGTAAGTATCAGAATAGTGTATCTTCATTTCCTTAATCTTTTCCGTAGACATCAGATAAACACTTCCCAGACGATACTATTGTCTCTGATAGGAAGATGCTATCGCTCCTGTAAGAAAAATGTACTCTCGGAAGAGAAATTTGGTGGGACGGGAGCATCTGTTCAGTTGTTTTTTCTTCTTGAAAACGGGCTTTTTGTAAACAAACATTATTCACAACCCCTGCTCAGCCGGGGTCTGCTGCTCTGGCTCAGCTCCTCTGCACTGAGCTGTTCTGCTGACTCACCGTGTCCCTGGGCAAGGTGAGTCCCATCCCTGCCAGCTCAGGAGAAGGCTGAGGATGGGAATGGAAATACACGCTCACTGTTACTGCTTGAGGAAGCTGTGGGAAGGAGGATGCTGCCAGAAAGAAAACTGAGCAGCTGATCCTAGCTGAAAGCCATCGCTGAAGGTTACCCACTTCTTAGCTTTATTTAATATAGCACAGGGGAGCACCAAGACAGAACATGTATTCAGAGCCTCCTGCACACAGGCATACCAGTGACCCACAGGGTGGAATAATTTGCACTGGCTTTTGGCAAGAACACAGAGTATTTTCTTCCTGAAAAAATGTACTAGCTGTACTGTTAGCAATATGCAGTATTCAGTTTATACTCACCCATTAACCGAGTCCTTGGTTTTCTTATTAAAAAAAAACCTAAAAAAAATCATTTCTGCTATTGAAAAGACCAGATTGCCACAGAAAATTACAATCCAAAAAAATCTCTCTTTTAATTTCTTAGAATTTGATATTTTAATTATCCTGCTGTCAAATGTCTAAAGTTGTTGTTTGACTTGAAGGATTTGGAAGCTGTTACAGCAAAGGAAGGAGGCAGATACGACAGCTAAATGCATACCAGATGGCTGATTGAAAAGCTTAAGTGTCGGGGTGTACAGAGACACCAGGCTCGGGTGAGTCTGCATGGCTTTGCAAGAGCAGCAGCTCCATCCTGGATCATGAACCCCCTCTTTAGCTCTCTGGGGCACACTAAACACAGCCCTTAAAGACATAGCCTTGGTATCACTGCACTGTATTTTATTTTACCATGCAGGCATACTTAGTTACAAATTTGGCTGAATGTTTGCACCAGAAGCACTTAAAGGAAGGACTGGCAACCGTAAAGAGATAGGCAACTTCACCCAGACACAAAAAAACTTGGGAAACATATTGAGGCTGTGTTACAGTGGGTTTAAGGAAATTATGATGACTAGGGTTTTAGCGAAGTAACCTTTGCATTTCTGAGAGAAAAATAACTGTTACTCCCCCAAATTAAACACACTTACAGACATTAATCAGTGACATGTACGTGATGTGCAACTCTGCTCTGCCCCTTTCAATCTACCTACAGTTCCGCTATTACTACTGGTTTCCTTTCAAACATTTCTCTTTGGTTCCCTCTTATTCTTTGGTTTCCCCTTTTATTCCGTACCAACATCTCCCAAGATTCCTGGTTTCTTGCTCTGTTCTTAGACCAACTCTCATTCCTTTCTCTCTTAAGAAGTTGTCTCCTCAATTCATTTTCCCCTCACCATCTTTATGATCACCTCTTCTTTTAGGATAGGTACCCTTGACCTCCAGCTAAAGACTTTACCACGCAATCTACCTTGGCATTACCTCTAAGACCCATTGCCTCAACTAACCAGAAGCATCGCTCGTGACTAGGCTTTTCTGAGGAGTGCCTATACAGTTCCTTGGCAGGTTTTCTTCCTTTATGTAAGCCTGAATCCAACCAAAAAAATACTCAACAGGAGCACAGCAAGGTGAGAGGAGTGTCCCACGGGGCACATCAGAGTCCAAAGCTTTGAGGCAGCATGGAAGAGAGGGTAAGGAAGAGAATCAAACCCATTACTCAAATCTCTACCCTTGTAGATAACAACTGTATCTTCTATAATTCTTTGGGAATTTATAGAGGATGTGAGCCATTACTCTCAAAATTTAAGCCTTTTCTCAGCTGTGAAAGATTATACCAACCAGCGGCAATGTAACTCTACTCTGATCTGTTCAACCACGAATTGTAAGAATTGCTCAAAAATATGAATTTCAGTTTGAGTTCTCTTCTTTGCCGAACAGTGTGTTTCCTCTGCATACAGACAGAGTGCATTTACCAAGCAAGATGCAGAGCCGTATGGAAGCACTTCAGCAAACCTGGAGAACCAGAAGCACAAGGTCCCATCTCTACCGTGCTGCAGGTACCCAGACACTTGCCCAGTGGTGCTGCACAGCACGGAGCAGATACATCCGAATGGCCCAGGTCACCTGCTCTCTTAGTGCAGATGCTTCCTCAAAATAAACCTTGAGCTAAAATCACTGCTTTAGATTAAAACAAAGGCCTTAAGAAAAACAAACACACTGAAATGCAATTGCAAGCAGGAATTAGGAAGGCATTCCTGGAATCCCATGCTTGGACTCCGGTGTTTGGCACACACATCAACAAGGACCACATTGGACCACCTGTTCTTTTGGAAACCAGGAAGTGTGAGGGTATCGAACAAAGACTGCCACGAAATCATCTGAATACAGTTTCAAAAACTCTATTTCCAGCCATAAACCTACTAGAGATGCTTCCACACATGCAGAACCTTGGATGTTTTTAAGCTCCTGGAAAAATACTGGTGGCAAGGTGCCAGATATTTCACCTTCGTGATACCAGGTAGAGAAAGCACATGACACAAGGAGAGCATAGAAGGTGACACTCTTCTATTTATCTCCACCAGCTATAGTCTTGCAGTTTTAAACCTCTGATTTCAGGCACAAGGGAGCCGCTATACCCCAGGCAAGCCAGGCAGCCCAGTCAGTACTCACTTGGAGGCTCAGCAGTGATACAAGAGTGTGCATCTGTACCTTAAAATGCATCCCACCAATGAACTGTTATTAACTCCTCATTTTCTGTTGAAACTGGAAAGGGTTTGGGTTAAAAATAGAAAGAAAATGAGGGGTAATGGGTTTAAACAAGAGAAGTTCAGGTTAGATATAAGGAAGAAGTTCTTTAGTGTGAGGGTGGTGAGGCACCAGAACAGGTTGCCCAGAGAAGTGGTAAATGCTGCATATGCCTGGCAGTGTTCAAGGCCAGGCTGGACAGAGCCTTGGGTGACATGGTCTAGGGTGAGGTGTTCCTGCCAGTGGGGATCTTAAGGTCCCTTCCAACCCTAACCATTCTATGAGTCTATGAATACAGACCTGGGCATTTGAAGTAAGGCATACAATACTCTCCAAACTACAGGCAAACGAATCTTCATTTTCAAATATCCGTATAGATAGTTGCTTTGAGATTACAAGATTCAAGATTTTATTCAGATAAGCTCTTTCAGTTTGACTCACTTCCCTTTGATGTTAAAAAGAAGTGGTGGTGGGGGAAAATGGCAAGTACTGTAATCTACAGTGTAAATTAACACTTCCGATTATATTTCACCCCACAGTAACATAAGACTCACAGTGTTTCTACACAAACCATTGCTCAACACATAATTGTTCCAGTTTACTATATTTCCGCTCTATTTCTATCATGGTATTTTTAGTCAATCTCTTCTCCCATTCAGTAGATCAGCAGGATTACACAAATACTAGAAGTATCTTATGAGTAACAGGGATCTGGGAAATGAACCTCATTTTCAAGGGGGCTGAGCTAGCAAGAATACTGGGGTATAGTAGTTCTCCAGGAAGCTGGCACTGGGACATCATCTTAGTTTAGTGTCTGGAGCACTTTTGCTAGTGAACATCACAGCCATCTAGCTACTTTCACATGGGGCCATCACCTGCCTAGGCTGGCCCCCCTAACCATGTCACTCCACTGTAGCTGAATGAAGTAACATAGGTATGTCAGAGCAATGCAAGACTCGTCATGGCATGTATTTAGTAACTCATGACACAGTTTTCCTCAGCTTGTTTCATGGTCTTTACAACAACAAAATTATCTGCTCAATATACTTCTCACTCAGCTGAGTGTGTCTATAGCTTATGCATTTAGGTGCATCCTGTTCCTGATGCCTACACACTGCTCTCCGGGAGTCACACATTCATCATAATTCAAATGTTTTCCCTGGATTCAGACATCACAATCAAGGCTTGAGAGCAAAACTGTGAGCAATCAACACATTAAGTCATTCCAGCCTTGGCAGAAGACAATAGTGATCAAGTCAAGAAATAATTCATGCTCAAAATAAATAATTAAGGGCTGCATTGTGCCTTTGAGGTAGAGTCCTATCCTGGGAGTAGCTCGCAGACACACCACCAAGCCTGGTGCCTTCTGCATCTTCCAAAAGGCTGTCAAAGCAGGACAAGATTAAACCAGGCTTGAAGAAGTCCTTTTTCTCCTGGTAATTGAGCTTTAAGCTAGAAACTCGCTCGCAGTCCACATACTGCAAACAGCCAGCCACCAGCAGTGCCACAGTCTGCTATGTGAAAAGGAAACCACGTGTATGCCACCCGCAAACTACTCAGGCTAGTTTGTAACTGAAGATAACACTTCTGGCAAATGGCAACTTCAGGTTGGAAATTTCCATTCAGATCCTCCCAGTGCCCCGCTCAAGAGGTCCCACAAGTCAAATCTTGACATCATTATCATGCCGTGTCACAACAGGTCAGCCTCTGTGATGTGTTCTCACTACTTGTGGCCATGCAAAGCGAGAGACATTAATATTGCTAACAGAGAAAAACGGAGGGAGAAATAAGTTATTACGGCCTGCCTCTAAATGACAGGGTATTTTATTTTATTGTTTCATCCCTCTCTCAACCACAGGAGCAAGGGAAGCGACAGTCTCCCTGAGGATGCCCACAAATCTGGTGTCCAGGGAAGAGCATTCCAGCCAAAGAAGGAAAGACTGTCAGTTCAGCAAAAGAACTTCAAAAACTTTTAATACGGTTTTCCTGCAGGCATTAATGATTCCAATGGCTCATATTTTACCTAATAGCCACAAAAATTTAATCTCATTTATTAAGTTCACGCCAGCATTCACATTCAAGACTGCTCAAAATAAATATTTATAGCCTGGCTTTCGCAACTTGCCATGTTCTAGCACGGACCTTCATTACATGACAAATCATAACAGCACTTCAGGGAAAGAAAAGTCCAAAGCTTCAGAAGATACAGCAATCCCCCTTCCATTAACAGTGAAGTTGCTCTATTTTGCATTTTAAATACATCACATGCATGCAACTATTCATAGTACTGTGTTCAACTCTGGAGCCTGCAACATAAGAAGGATGTGGACCTGTTGGAGCAAGTCCAGAGGAAGCCACAAAGACAATCAGCAAGCTGGAGCAGCTCTGCTCTGGAGACAGGCTGAGAGCTGGGCTTGTTCAGCCTGGAGAAGAGAAGGCTCCAGGCAGACCTTAGAGCAGCTCCAGTGCCTAAAGGGGCTGAAAAGAAATCTGGAGAGGGGCTTTTTGCAAGAGGGAATGGCTTTAAACTGACAAAGGGGAGATTTAGATTAGACATTAGGCAGAAGTTCTTCCCTGTGAGGGTGCTGAGGCGCTGGCACAGGGTGCCCAGAGAAGCTGTGGCTGCCCCATCCCTGGCAGTGTTCAAGGCCAGGTTGGACACAGGGGCTTGCAGCAACCTGCTCTAGTGGAAGGTGTCCCTGCCCGTGGCAGGGGGTTGGAACTGCATGAGCTTCAAGGTCCCTTCCAGCCCAAACCAGTCTGAATCTCTACCTGCTGCTTATCAGAAGTGACAATGTTTGCACCGAACAATCCTCTCTTTATCCTTGTTTCTGCTCACTCTTTCCCTCCTAAACCCAGGATTTTCTGCCATCCCTGGATTTACCCTCCTCCCTGTAAACCCACTTGATGTCTTCTCTACCAGTTCAGTAACCATGACACTTTCATCTGCCCTTTTAGGACTCCTTTTCATAGGTATGGGATGGGAAATGTTTGCTTCTCTCATTGAGCTGTTATGTTTATAGATCTCCAAAGTACTGAACATGAAGTTGTGTTTATTTTCAATATTTCCATACTTTCGTGGATTTCAGAGATACTGGAGTGAGTATTCAAGCTCTGTTTACCACCACCACACACACACACACTTATCTCCTGTAACTCATAAACCAAAGTAATTTAAAGTCATCTTCTGAACATTCATGTCAGAAGTGCTCTAGAAGACTCATGTATTTGCCCAAGATACCTTATCTAAGCTATATGATGTCCAGCCCAGCATAAAGACATTTGTTTGAATCAAAGTTTTAGCTCAGCATTTAGTGAATCATTTTTTCTGCTTGAATCTCCGTTATTGAGATGTCCTGACTTCATGCTGGAGTTTTTACATAAGAAGCTCACGGAATGTCAAGAAGCAAAACTAGTTTTGTTGATTTTGCTGTGAATTAAAAGTATAATGAAAATAATTTCAGGACAGGATGAAAGTAATTGACAAACAAAGTATACTCAATATTCTATACACTAAGGGGCACTTTTCAATTGAAACTTCATTTTGTTCTCAACTTGGATATCATTTTCAATGGGAAAATTTCCACCATCCATAATTGTATTTGTGTTCCTCACAATTTATACCAAAGGAATCACTCGTAGAATTTTCAGATTACTTTGCCACTGTGCTGTGATTTACAAATGCAAATAAAAATAACACTAAAGTTTCCCACATCCCAAAAGATGACCTACAGAACGCTACAAAAATAAAGCTCAGAGCTAGAAAAATGAGAGAAGAGATAAAGATGAAAGTCCTTTTAAAATGGGCAAGATCTAAAGATTTCCTGACATCCTTCCACTGTAAGGGCAGGATTGCTGACACCAGCTTTTTATCATCTGGGCTGTGTAAGATTAAGTTTTCTGTTGCCTCTTTTCTTCTGCCCATGGAGAAAAACAATGGCCCCTAATGAAAAATGCATGCAAGCACACAATATCAGAGGTATTCTTTGACTGTCACTGGACTCAACCTGAACTTTTCATATGAAACTTCAGAGAAGGATTGATGGCATTACTCAACAGAAGAAATAAAACGGGTTTGAAACCCCTTTGTTGTTTTGAGCTGCACTTGCCTTAAGGGTCTTGTGCCCACTCCTTCCCATCCCCATGGACTTTAGAGGTAAAGAAAAAATAGAAGACAAATACAACCTACCCAGTATAAAGAAAATACATGCTATGTTGTTTTATGCTTTGATCGAAGGAACAAAATATATATTGCATGCACTTAATGTATGAACAGTAATTCATACATCTCATCTTTAGAACAGTTTCAGAGATGACAGACATCTTTATTTGTAAACAGCCTAAGGGTAAAGGATGCTACAGCCTATGTAATACAGATCTCTAGATCCCTAGCCTGCAACAGAACAGAGCTTTACCAGTGGATTTACAGTTACTCTGCATTTTAGCATTTACTATGTTAACTACATATTAAACACAGACCAAAAACTGCAAAATACACACTGCTTGCAAAAAAAAAAAACAGATAGTAAAAAATTATTAGGTAAGGAACATATGGGGTCTATCCTGTGCTTCAGAAGAGCCATTTGCTCAGGAAATAAATTACAATAACAGAATTGAGAGCAAATTATGATTCAAAAGCATGAATATGAAAAACCTAAACATATACGTAGCCTATCAGGGGTTATTAAGCACGAAGTAATGCTTTCTGGCAAAGAGGAATAGTATAAGGGGAAATACAAGCCTTCTACTGCTCTCGGCATACATTTGCTCAGGCAGCGAGGTCCTCAAAGACACACGTGTTGTGAGCCATGAAGTCCTGGTTCAGACAAACCCTTCAGTTTGTGTTTAGCTTTAAACTAATCGGATGCGAACACAGATTCATTGTTCTTTTTTCTTTTTTCCCCTTTTAGTATTTTGGTTTATTATTCTGAAGTGGAGATGAAGCAAAGCACCTCTTAGTAAAGCTGTGCTGAGGACCCGTATAAGAAACAAGAGAAATACAAGTTTCTGCGTCAGGTTCACCCTTGACAATGGTCTGGAGCCCCTTCTAGGATCAGCACCTTCCAAAGAATTCTTCTCTCTGACGTGCTACAGATGTATCTCAATAGTAGCCGCAGTCCTCTGTATGGACCATGACTATTTCAGGTAACACTTCCTTCCTCAGACAGCTGAAGTTGCATGCAATCCACTGTTGTACTGCAAAGTTACTACTATCAGACAAGTAAAAGTACCAAGAGGGTTGGGTTTTGGGGGTTTTTTTTGGGTGGGGTGTTTCTTTTTAATTAAATCAGCATGAAAAATTTGCATTTATTCTGCAAAAAAAAAAAAAAATCAAAGGAGGGGAAGAAGGACTGTCTTTTAGGCTGATAACTCTTCGGGTCTAGGCTACACATTGCACGCTTTTGGTCAGGCCACAAGTGAAGCGAAACAGATAGAAGTAAGGTGCTGACGTGCATGAGAAAGAAAAGGGAGCAATCAAATTGCATGCACGTTCCAAGAACCATCAACTGATGGGTACAAACAGGCAAGGAAAAATTAGCAAGATTAAAAGCAGTGACAGACGGCCCCGGACTGATGTATTAATCGCTTTGTATCTGTGTGTAGGCGTCCGCTGCACAGGGAGCAAGCAAGAGGCTTGAGCAAGTGACCTGCATGCACCCTTGCAAGACATCAGCACAGGTCAGTGGTAGGCACTTCCCCCCAGCTGGATGGAGTAGCTGTGTAGGTTTACTCAAATTTGCTGGAACAGTTATAATTAGCCACAGAACTCGCAATATCAGCAAATTAGAGGTATTGATTTATGCAGGTCACTGGTAGGTCAACCAGGGAAGGACAGACAGGAATTTTATGATTCCAGGACAGATTTGCTGCTGGCATAACCAGACAAACTCCCTCAGAGCAAGGAGAGACCCCAGCTTATAACTGCTTGAGATTTCACAACATGGCTTCTGACATCCCCAAAGTAAAAATTCCTCAGAATCCCAGACTGGTTTGTGTTGGAAGGGACCTTAAAGCTCACCCAGTTCCAACCCCCTGCCACGGGCAGGGACACCTTCCACTAGAGCAGGTTGCTCCAAGCACCTGTGTCCAACCTGGCCTTGAACACTGCCAGGGATGGGGCAGCCGCAGCTTCTCTGGGCACCCTCCGCCAGCGCCTCAGCACCCTCACAGGGAAGAATTGTTTCCTAATGTCTGTTCTAAACCTCCCCTGTCATTTTAAAGCCATTCCCCTTGTCCTGTCACTACAGGCCCTTGTAAAAAGTCCCTCTCCAGATTGCTTGTAGGCCTCTTTTAGGTATTGGAAGATACAATATATGCATACACACTACTACACCTATAAAAGCACAGGTCTGATTTGGAGAAAGCTACACAACCAGCCACAACTTAAATCCAGTCCCATGCAGAGCCAGTACAGGGAGCGCACGTAGTATTAAATCTCGTGCTAGCACAGTGAACTGGATTATAGTTAACCCTCAGAGCCTCATCCTGCTGTGAATAAAATCAATATGAGTAGAATCAAATCTTTAAAAGATAGCTACTATAGTGATTTGATATCAAGTTCATCATAATTTGTAATAGGCATAAATCCTAAATACTATGATGGATGTAATCAGTGTTTCTTAACGCGCTGCTCTGATCTGAATTCTTTTATTCTGACTAAACTCCCACACAGTTCAATTCAAGATCAGGTGATGTATTAAAACAACTCACAACAGCAAAAAAAGGCAAAGGGAATAAATGGAGCTTAGGTGGAAAGCTGGTTGACACTAAGGTTTTGTGCATTTCTTCCCACTAAACGTACGTGGGAGTAATCTGCATAGTCCAGTATATTTGCATAAGATTACTGATAGAGCAAAATACGTCTTGGTATGAGTATGAATCACAGAAACACTCATGACAGTGAAGGACTGTTCTCCCGATTTATCCCATACAAATCAACCACAGCCTTTTCTTTGAAGGGGGTGGGGAAGAAAGAGCTCTATCACTCCTCTGCTTGTCAGAGACCAAAGCATCAGTCAGATGCCAGATGGGAGTACAGGCACTTTCTCATGTTTCTGGTAAAATTAGCTACTGCAAATTTTATGGACCAAGCAACAATAGACACCCACACACCCAGGATTAGAAAACAACCCATTGTTTTGGTAATTATTATGCTCTTTACTATAGCTCAGATTTACATAACACAGAGTAACTGGATTTGATCATGAATCACAGACTGGTTTGGGTTGGAAGGGACCTTAAAGCTCACCCAGTTCCAACCCCCTGCCATGGGCAGGGACACCTTCCACTAGAGCAGGTTGCTCCAAGCCCCTGTGTCCAACCTGGCCTTGAACACTGCCAGGGATGGGGCAGTGTCCTGGGCTCAAACCATGACACGCAGCCACAGCTTCTCTGGGTAACCCACAATAGATACACTCTTTTGGAAAATATAATATAATGATTGTAAACTTCAACAATTTGACATTTTTCCTACTACAGCTATAAAAACATTTTATGCCAGATACACCAGTGTTTATTTTTGTCCGTATTTGAACCCCTAGTCCTCTCATTTTATAGTAGGTGGAAAGATATTAAGAAGTTACCACATTTCCCTTTCATTTTAAATAGGTAGCCCCACCTCAACTTGAATTCTCACCTGGAAGTGCTAGCCTTTGTTAACCATGTCACTTTAATCCTATATCAGCACTATCTTGTAGGAATCAGACCCAGCTTCTCCACTGTTTACTAAAATATAAGTACTCCAAGGCTGAGTTCTTTAATTCTGATAGCATCATACATTATATAAAGTTATCCAGCCATCTGTTGGGTTCAATTTATATTAACACATGAGTATGCTTGCTCTCCATTTTGACATAAAGTTATGACAATATTCTCTTAAGACTGCAAATGTGAAAGACAATGTTTTTTAATCTTAGTTCTTAAATAATATGGAAAAGGATATTGTAGAGAAGGTATAATGTTTTCCTAAAACTTTAGATAGGAATTGCATTTTGTTGTGGAACAAGATCCACAAAGAAAATCAACATGTATAGCACTCAGGAAAGACAGACCTGTGCAGTAAATGTGGAAAGCAGGAGAACTTAGCTTATCTTGACCAAATATTGTTTGTCTATCAGCTTCCCATTGCAACAAACACCCCATGGCAGGCTGGTGCTCAGTTCTTTCCCAATCATTATTCTCATTCACTTCAGTGGATGCCCAGCTTGGCCATGTAATCAGTGTCAAGTGTACACCTTCTACATGTCTGGTTTGTAACTTTGCTGTTGTGCATCAAATCAGTCTGGCCCCAAAGTCTTCTCTTTGTGCACAAAAGCATTAGGTTAAAGGTAATAGAACAACATGCTCTCACAACTGAGGGGGGGCAAGGGGAAAACCCTCCAAACCACACTTCAGCAGATGCTAGCAGCACAGAAAGGCATGTTAAGGAATTAGGAACCAAGTTATCAACAATCCTAGATTAAAAGAGGAAGGTCAGTGGGAACTGAGGCCTTTTGAAAGTCCCAGAGCCTCGCTTTTTAACACTTTTTGGTAGTACAGCAGGTAATTTTGGCCTGATAGGAAATCACCTGCTCACTACTGATATAGCTAAAGCTAGTTTAGATGGAGACATAACCTGTTGGTGTACACATCTTCGAGTGGAAATGAGTTTGCGCCTCTTTTTAGAAAGCTTTTCCTCACCTTGCTGCTACTTCCACTTCTTTTATTAAGTCTTACCAATAAAAAACACAGAAAATCCATCATAACCTACCACAGGTGGTTTTTTTTGGTCAACACTTCATGACAACACCTTCCCTGAAGCAGAAACAAAAATACCCTGAGCTACAGAGAAAGAGAGAAGGAATAACAAGTGTATTCAAGACTGACTTTTCACTGCCTCTTTTCATATCCATTAAACATGGAAATATTCTAAGATGCATTAACGTGTAATAAGATTGTTTGATTGGTGACTGCCTTCACGTCCTGAATGAATTTTTGTATATAATGGAGTGTAAAAAATGTCCTTCTTTGAGCCAGAGAAGGGAAAATCCTGGGCAGGTTTATATTGCTACTTAAATCCCACAAACACTTCGCCTAACAGATCCTACTGGGCAAATCCAACACCACTATTGAACAGTGGACTTCATGGTAAGCCTTTAGTAGGATGGGTTACTGATGAGCATTAGCAAACAGACATTGGCTTAAGTGCTTTGAGTCAAACTGGAAATTAGATACTAGAGGGAAAAAAATGATTTATTGCTTACAAGACTAGATCCTTCAGAAAAGTGACACAGCCACCTCAATACTGCCCAGTGTCACCTTTAAAATATGCTTTTTAATGGGGACCAGTTTTTAATCATTTTCCACATAAGGAGTGCCTATACAAAACAGCCCTCACTACAGAAACCAGAACTCAACAGCACAATCCAAGTTGAAACACTGAGCATAACACACCAGGCTCAAACTTGCGTTTGCAGACTGCCGGATGAATGCATGTTCTCACTTCAAAATACTTGTCAGTCCATATTTGAACCATATTGGGCAGAGCTTGTTCCTCCCTGTCCTGACACATTGCTACTTCATGACTCTTGGAGATGCGACTCGTTAAGGAGTTAAGATACTATTCAAGTGGCACTTAACCTTTTGGGTTGACAAAGGGTTGACAAATTCTTCCCAATTTGCTTCTGAGCTTTGGCTGTCACATCAACCCAGATGAATTACCATTTATTTTTACACTAATACAAAACTTTGCACAAAAAATACTGGCACTATGCTTGCAACAACTATGTTCTTGGATTGGCGCTATAGGAAAATATGATCCCAGGGTGATGTTAAGAATAAAACCCTCTTCAGCTCTGCAAAACATCAGTGAGGTTTGCCTTCTCTGAAACATGCTTTTCAGACCCTGGAAGTAGGGATTTCGTAGGAGGCAAGGTTTTTAGTACAAGAACAGAGGGCAGAAGTTCAAAAGCCTTGGAGTACATATAGCATCTTTGACTTCTCTGGATCTGGAGTGACAGCCCTGCTGGGAGAAACCCTAAGACGACCCGCTGGGCTAAGTTCCTGTGGACTCAGCTGGAGCTCCCAATAAAGCCTATGAATGTAGCCCATTGCAGACTCCTTCAGCTTTGTACTCCATGCTCTGCTGTCTCGATTACCAGGCAGCTTTGCTCTCCATTTCACCTTCCCTGTCTTTCCATGTTTCCTAGGTACTCTGCACTGCCCATGTGGGCTGCTGTCACTTTATTCCCAGCTTCCCACCACATGAGGAGGACCTTGGTCAGCCCTGCAGACCCTGAGGGAATAGCCCTGTTCCAGCAGAACCATCTGTCCCTCTTCTCACGCACATGAGGAGGCAAATAAACCAAATGAACATTCGGGACTCTTTGAAAGCCTGCAATGTTTGGAGGCTCAGTACTGATTTCTGAGATGATTTCGCAATCATCTCTGAAGTGTGCAGCTGTGCTCACCTATCAAGTAACCCCATGGTGCAACAGAAGTCAATTTTCTAAATGGCTTTGGTGGTGAAGTCTGCAACAAAGTGTTTGCTTGGGCATGTGAGAAGAGAGGAAGGGAAAGAAAAAGCAGCAAGGAAAGGATGACATGAGACAGGACAAAGAAGAAAGGAGATGAGCAAACGTTAAGATACAACTGTCCTAACGCTAACTCTGCCTGCACACTTTTTCTCAGAATTAAGCAGCATGATGTTGAGAGATGTGCTACCAAGAAAGGTAGATTTTGGTAGTTTGCAAGACTTGTCACATCATAAGGAATATATTAATTTCTTTACTAATTAATCCAGACATTATTTGAAAATATACAGGGAGAACTGTACTGTTTTTTAAAATCAAAGGCATTTCCCTGCACTGTTATACTTCCAGATGTCTTGAAATCCAAATTCCATGTTTCAAATTCATATCTTGTCTCCAAACATCCAGCTTGGTTTTTGGGCCTCAGCCAGCCATCTTCTCACTTGGACATATCAACCTCATTCTGTTGTGGCTGTTTTCCACTTGCCACTTCACACACACTGAATCCGCTCCTTTCCCACTTCCTGAACATGGTCCCGCAGTGACCAGGCTGTGGCTGCAGCAGCCAGCCAGCCCCTGCCTGCCTGGGGTCCCTTCAGTTAGCACCATGCACATTTCTCCCTATGGATTACTTCCCTAAGCAAGGTCAGCCATGGGGACATCTGCTCTAAGCCTGCACCAGACCAACCTGCCTCTGGACTGAGCTGTGCTCCTGCCTCTTTGCAGGCCTGAGTAGACTCATGAGTTTTCCTTTTCCTTTTTTCTGCTTTTGATCCCAGCACTTCTGTTCCCTCTGTGATAGGAACATGGTTAGTACAGATGTGAAAACCAGGAGGCAATCAATTAACTTCTTTCCTCTCTGATTAGCCTCATTAACCATTCCTCATGATTTTTACAGGACTAAAACTTGTCCTATACTTAAAATTACTGACAATTTTACTTTAAAGACGTGATTTCATGCTCACAGCAGATCCATTTCAGCAGCGTGCCTTATGTATTTAAAAAGTTCATCCAAACTGCACAGAGTGGCTACACCAGTGTGAAAAAATAACACCCACATAAACCAAGAGGGATTTAGGCGATAATGCCAAGCGGAACAACTGGAAGCCTAGTTTAACTATAAGCAACAGCATCCACGCACAGATCTGCACAGGTTTAATGACAGTATCACATTTTTGTTTATTCCTCCACACACCCCGCATGCAAATAAGCCTTGAAACAACTTCCTGAATCTCAACCTAATATATGCATTTCATTTGAAAAATCAATGTCATTTCTCAGATCTCAAACACTGATTATTCTCCAGAGAAAATGGATCGCCTTTATTCAATCAGGCTGTTTCTCTGTACACAGTGTTGCATCTGCTTCTACTTTGTTTTTAAGGGTATTAACCCTCGTGCATGTGGGTCACTTAACTGGGCTTGGCTGAGACACACAGCGTGAATCACCAGTGGAAACAATTGCATTCCCCTGGCGCTGTAGACTATCACCTACCTCGGCTACATACCACTAACCCCTTAAACTTCTGTAACGACACAAGCAAATGCACAAAGAAATGAAAAGAAACTCAGATTCTCTGCGTTCTTTTGGCAATTTTTATTTTCTCAAACCCCTGTTTTGTTGAAAATAAGACATCAATCTCTTCTTACAGTGTTTTTCAGACTGAAGCCTGAGAAAAGGAAGATTGACAGTTTCCTGCAAGCGTGTGCAGGCACATGTGTACACACTGTAAAGATGGCATTTCGTGAAGTCTTTCTGGAAAGAATAATAGGGGTTCGTTTGCTAATCTTGACTAGAAATTGTTTTTCAAATGGTTTTTTAGTGATGGCCCAAGATTTTGGCAGGCCTTCCTCTCCTCTTTTGTATCACAGATTAAGAGGATTGATTGCAGTTCACAGACTGTAGCACTGGCCTCTGTTTCACTACAAAGCACAGATCTAGCAATCTTGTGGTTACAAAAAAGCAGAGTGAAAGGGACTCCAAGCCGAGACTTAAAGGAAGCATCAAAGAAATTAATCTGCTACAGAGATGAGAACAAAGCAGAGGATGTTATCTAGGAGTAAGCAGGAGCTTTTGGCCACAAGAGAGGTGGGAAGAAACAGAAGGCACAACAGAAAACTGAGAAGTAGTGGCAGGCCACTGGGAGTCAGAGACCAGAGACTTGAAGCGGGGTCTAGCCCGACTTCTCTGTGTCCCCATCCATAGAAAGGCTGCTGAACTCCCCTCCCATTGCCCCACCAACCTTCTTAGAAATACCTAAACAGAATTTTACCACTTAGGTTCTTGTCCACACCAGTCATGTGCTCCGCATGTGCTCTACAGATAATGAGAGCATGGAGAGAAAGGTAGCTTTAGCTTTCGCACAGCACAAATGGACACTTCAGAAATATATTATACGTGTCTTTGCCACAGGCCTCTATCTTACCCTCTTAAACAGATTTATAAACTCCAATTAGCAGAGAGTCAACATGACAAAGTGACACAATTGCTTTTCCAGGTTGGCCATCAGTTTATGATTTCAGCAACTATTGACTAACTAGCTTAGCTACTCATTAGGTCAGGAACCAATTATCTTGTGTTTGAGAACAGCAAAGGCTCAGTGATGCGCTGCACTGATGCTGCAGAATATTTAAGAAAGAGCAACCCAGCACTTGAGACACTTTGGATTGGAGGCTCCAAGCAGCTGACTTTGCAGCAGAGCTCAATGAACTAAACCAAACAGCAGTTCCCTAGGGAAAGTGCTCTCCATGTTGAAGCAGCAGAGCCATCTGCTACCCCTTCTCCCCACACTCTGCAGTCCCCCAAGGTGTGCAGGATGACTGGCATAGCAGGCAGTGACTGCTGCCTGATCAGAGGATTTGGTGGGGGTGAATCCCCTGTGCACATTTTGGGCAGGTGAAAAAATCCCCCTGCCATCTCCAGGCAAGTTCAGGGAGCTGTGGCCCTCTTCATGTAGGCAATTGCAGGAAAGTGTTAAAAGGCATCTTTCACTCCTTGTTTTCATTTTCTTGCAAACTCAGTTGTCTGTCATCCCACTCTTGCTTTTCTTACCTGGCAAGCCAGTAAAAAAGGCTCTCCATGGCCTAGCCAGCCGTGCTGCTCTCTCCTCCCTGCCCTCCTCCCCCTCCCCATGCTTACCCTGCTTTTCTCTACCATTTATCCCCTCTGTGACATCTCCTGCTATGACAAGATGCTGAGCAGCTTCCTTCACAGCTCCTCCTAGCCAGTGCAGAAAACATGGGCTACTGAGGTGAAAAGCAAAGTGTATTCCCCTGGTAGCACATCCTGCTCTAAGAGGCAGGTGGTAGTGATCAATCTGGACCAGGAATTCCTGTATTTTCCAGGTACACAGGTTATCACCACCCTAACATCTCTTCATTATGTGCCTGTAAGTCACACACTTAATCATGCCACAATAGGAAGGTGGCAGTGCACTGAGGAGTGGCTAGGGACCACTGATGACAGCCTCACTGATGGCTTACACGGGGCAGACCTTGGGTCAGAAACATTGAGTCTTAGACAATACAGCCATGCAAGAGAAAGGATCTACTAGAGGAGCAAGATGTAGTGAAGAAAAGAGTCCAGACTATCTGGCCTGGTTGGGAGGGTCATACAATAACCCCAGTGAGATCATATGGAATGCTGACAAGAAAGGAAAATCACTTGTAAATTTTGAGGCAAGAAGAAAGAACACGCTCCTCTACAACAAGGAGAGCTAGAATGGGGAACAAAGGGCTTCAACTGCAAAAAAGGATCTTCATATTCAGTGAGATCTTTCTGAATGGAGGTACCTAAGCAATGGCATAGGTGATTTTAGGGAAGCTGCAAAATCTCCACCATTACATACTTAAAAAAGCTGGCAAGAAAATCACTCCTAAGGAATAACTTTAAGTACAGCTGATTCTGCTTTGGTCTAGAATGGGCCAAATGACCACTTGTGCTCCCTCTCTTCTACAATTACTATGGAAAAAGAGAAATTACAAGGGAAATTCGATTTTTTAATTATACTGGAACCTGGATCTATAGAAGAATCTGAGCTGTGTAGTTTAGACCATACCATCACATGAGAAATTATTTGCTTTTATTCTGGGTTTTTAAACCCAGAATTAACAATCAGTTCTTCAGAGACGAAGTTGCCTCATCATTGGCATGTGCTTGTGCCAGCAGGGGCCTGGATGCTGTGGTCTGTCATAATACTGTAATGACTCCAGTTTACTAGATTTTATAACATCTGTGGGGCCAATGTTTTGAATCATTAGACAGTAATTTGCTTTTATGAACCAAAGATTGCCAGAATCATATCATCACATTGCAGGCAAGTCAGCACACGTACAATATATGTAACATGCCTTTCGCAAATACATTCTTGCATCCATCTCCTTGAATGGGTATCCTTTATGGAATCTCCTCCTTTACAATTCTTTAAACACTAGTTACGCCTCCAAAGTTCTCCAACTGGAATATTTAACTTTTGATGAAACCAGATATACCACTGACTAGGAAGCTCAACATCAAAAAATGCATTAGGTGGATTTTCAAGAGTTACACAAGAAACTCCCACAAACAAGTCTTATTGAACCTCAATTTTGGCAGTGTTGTGACAGCACCAACCCTGTTTATGATGAGAGGGTGGTCAAACCCTGGAAAAGGCTTCCTGGAAAGGTGGTCGATGCCCCATGCGTGTCAGTGGTGAAGCAGCATTTGGACAATGTCCTTAATACCATGCTTGAACTTTTGGTCAGCTCTGAAGTGGTCAGGCAGTTGGAATAGATGATCACTCTAGGGCCCTTCCAGCTGAGCTATGCTGTGCTATGCTATTCTACTCTATTGTGTTCTTCTTCCTACTTCCTCCCTTCCCTACCAGAACATGCTGAGGAAACCTCTGATGACATTTCTTCCCAGCACTGCGCTAGCAGAAGGCACTGGAATACCCGCAACCATGTAACAGAGCCAATGCCTCAGCTGGGACATTTTGGGAAGGAGTTATGTACCTTCCAATGCGGACAAGAGCCGTGGATCACCTCAAGATAATTTGGCCAGCTGGACAGATTTTCAAGCAGCAAGTGTCAAGTGGGGTGTCTGGAAGTGTTCTGGGTTCATCCACTCTTCTCTCAGGCCACGGCAGAAACCAACCCTGTTGACCAGAGACCACTCACAGTAGCCATCCCCTCTCTGCACTAGAGCGAGTGCCCATGGCACTACTCTTGGCAGCCCAATCCTCTGAGTTGGAAGACCACAACTGCAGGAACACTACCTTTCCATTTGTGGACACTGAAATTGTAAGGGACCAGTTGCATCTGTTGAGTATTCATGAAGTCCACGGGGCCTGATGGGATTCATTCCAGAATACTGAAGGAGCCAGCAGATGTTACAGCAGGACCCCTTTTAACAACCTACAACAGATCCTGGGAGGTCTCTGCTGTTTGCAGCTAACCAATGTTATTCCAGTTTACAGGCCTTTCCATTCAAGTAGTCTTGTCCTCAGAACTGACTCAGCCAGCCTTGGCTACCAATACATCTATTCAGGTTTCAGTATAAACAGACCTTTAAATACATCAGTGTTTCATTTATTTCTATGACTTCGAGGCTCCTAAATAGCACTGATACTTTTAAAACTTTAAACCAGATTCTTCTGCTGACTGTTGGCAGCTTCCAACAGATCCTGCCAGCTCAGCACATCCACACTTCCTGAACTTGGGGGGAAAAAGTCGGTGGAGAAATGCAGTGCAGAATAGTGTGATTTAGTAAATGGGACACTTACTGATTCAAAATCAGGCGCAGGGCACATGTGCTACCATTTTATATATAATGTGAAAAATGAAGTGACCAATTACTATTTCTAGATGTTTAAAATCACATTTTGATTTGAGTACTGGGCTGGTCCAGCCCGTTCTGGGCAATTGCCTTCCTCCCCTCATTAGCACTTCAGACAGTTTGATTTACCTAATATGAGATGTTTTGATGTCAGTGATTTAGCTTTTGTAATATAGTGAGCAGACACACATGTATATGGGCACATACACTACCTACACCCTACAGCTATTTCTCCTAGACTGCAAAGAATTGCAAATAATGACAGCATCATTAGAAGAAGTTTCCACAGATGAAGGTTTATGTTTTACATGTGTATTTATGTTTTTAATATGTATGTTGCATCAATAAGGAATAATTGGAAAACCTGTATGCTTTATGTATGTAAAATATAAAGTATATGTTTTATGTATTGAAAAACATGTCTGTATTATGTATGCTTTAGAAACACGACTGACTGTAAGGACAAATTAAACTGAAGGTGCCCAATTCCAATAAAAGCAACAAGATGAAACTTAATGTATTCAAAATCTCTTTAAGCCAGCCTGGTATTACACATCTGTCGCAATGCCATCCTATTCACACCATCAGAAGTCAGGTAAATCATAGTCTTTTAACTCCTAGATACAATTTACTTCTTGGCATCAAGTCCCCAAAGCAAACAAACAAAAATCAATCACTCTATCATTCCCACTTGGGGACCTTTTTTTTGGGTTTTTTTAAGGTTAAGTTTTAGCAAAAATAATGCAGGATTTTATGTTTAATAACCATAATGGAACTCAAAGCTAACCAGAACTGTAGGCACAAGAGAACAGATGATCATAGCTCACACAATCACTACACATGCATGCCACGAAAAGGGAAGCAAGGATACAGAGCTACATGTACTATGTGACCTACCAACAGCTTTCATTCCCTGTAAATAAGCAGCATTTAGACAACTGCCATAAGAAACAACCCTCACAGACACCATAGTAAGGCCAAAATTGCCAGACACCTGACTGCAATGCATGCAGATCAAACCAGACAAATTTCCCCCTTGTTAGCATGGCTGATATAGAGCAGTCCATCCAGAACCCAGCAGCATCCCCAGTTTGCACCCAAGGCACCCGCTGGGCTTGAGGTGTCTACCCCGGGGCTGATGCACAAGTAGTCATTGCCAGGACACCAGCACCTCAAGGACTTGGATTAAGGAGCACTCTCTGGAATGCTCACACATTTCTGTAAACGAGAACGGACACACCTGGAAAGAGTACATGGGATTTTAAAGACTTACAGTTAACCATCTGGTAAAGCACTGGTGTAACAACACTGACAAAGACAGGATTGTTAGGCTTCTATTCCAGGTACAGACCCAGCTCAACTCACACCTTAACATCATCTGATCCCTCCAAACTACTAAAGAGAATATTACATGTTTTACTCAAAAGCAGTTGCAGTCCAAACCTTCAAGAATGGACTGATGAATACCATCATGACTTTGGTATTGAAGAGTCTCGTACTTTATGACCTTGGGAGCTAGACAGGAGTATTTGAAAGGGAAAAATCCATCACTTGCCTATGACAGCCTCAACCATTAAAATCTTAAATAATGACACGATTACATATGAGACTTTTCTACATATTAATTGCTCCACTTCTTATTCCCTTTGAGCTCCGCAGAGTTCAATTTGTGGCCAAAAGGAAGTGGGGATTTATAGGCAATGAAGTATGAGAAATAGTGGTCATCAAATAATCTCTTTTAAATTCTCCAGAGCCCTATTACATAGGGCATGTAACAGCACAGGATACATGCTGGAGGGGTATAAAGGTTTTATGGGCCCTCAAAAGAGATGACTTGCAATGCTTGCTGACAACTGTGCCTCCCAAATTCATGCTGAGAACAGCTTTATAACCAACCGTACTAATAGCTGATAGGGATGCTATATATAGTCATCCACAAATGCTTTTCTGCATGGTTTAATGTCTGTATCTGGTCCTGTTCTGCAACAGCAAACAGCTAAACAGGAGTTACTGCGTGGAACATTTATACCCATCGGCTCTTATTAGTGAAAAGGAGCAAAATATACAGCAGCCAGCATCTTTGATAAGGAACTCCTGCAAATTCTCCCCGACTCGGACAGTTGTTCATTTCCAGGCAACAGAAACGCCAAGAATCAGCACCGAGCTCCCCAAGCAACCATCGCTACCAGCTCCACAACACTCCAACCAGCCCCCCAAAACCGGAGCGGCTGCCAGCGAAGCCGTGGGCTCCTGCTACCCCAAAGGGGCTCCTGCCACACGGCTGGGCGAGGAGGAGCGCTCCAGTCGAGGATGAGCCGGCGCGGATATTAAAGGAAACGGAATCCTCTTAGGAGAGCGGCCGGTGAGGCGAGGCGAACCCCGCTCGCCCGCCGCGGTGCGGGGCCACAACCCGGCCACCTCGCCGCGGTGCGAGGCGCAGCCTCCCGGCCTACCCCCGCGGGTGAAGAAGCGGCGGCCCGCTCGGGCCTGCGGCAGGCGGGCACCGGCACCGCCGCGTCCCTTGAGGGCAGCGACCCTCAGGCCGCCCGGAGGTGAGGACCGGACGGACGGACACCGGCACGGCCGGGGGGCGGCGGGCGCCGGTATATGGGGCAGTTACATAACAACACCCTCCCCTCCCGCCTCAACCGACCCCGCATCCCCCGGGCGGGGAGAGGGGAAGCGCTAAGGGGAAAGCGGGGCCGCCCCCCCTCACGAACCCGGGGCATGGCTGCCGCCTTCCCCTTCCTGCCCCGCGGGGCGAGGCCGCCCCTCCCCGGCCGCCCCCCGCCATGCCCCGCAGCGCACCTTCTCCTGGGCGCGGTTGAGGCGTTTCTGGACATTTTTGGCGAAGATGCCGGTCTTCATGTCGGCCATGGCTGGCGGCGAGGATGGGGAGGGTAAGGGGAGAAAAGGCGGGCAAGATAGAGCCCGGCGGCGGCGAGCAGCGGCGGCGGCAACTGCGAGGCAGGGATGGGTGGATGGATGGATGTAGGGAGGGCCAGCGAGGAGGAGCAGGGTGAGGAGAAGGAGGAGGAGGGCCTTAAAGACACAGCGGGGGGAGGCGGGGCCGCCGCCGCCGCCGCCTCAGGTGCGCCGCGGGTCCCTTCTCCTCAGCCCGCGCCAGGCCCTCCGGGGTAGAGCGGTGGGTTTTGGGTCCCTCCTGGAGATGCGGCCGTTCCTGTAGATAATAAAAATCAAGAGAGAGAACGCGGGTGAAGGTTTGCAGAAGCCGCCAGCGCTGCGGTAGCCGATGGCCGTGTCCGCTGCTGGCATAGTCCCCCCCCCAGAGAGTGTGAGACACCCATTTACCCCATAGAAATCCCCACCAGGTCAGAGCCGCTCCAAGTTTCCAAGCCCCTTTGACGCCTTTCACCGTGGTTTGGGGGCTGCAGCATCGCGGGCCTTCAGCATAGTTGGGTGCTGCAGTTGGGGGACCTGCACCCCAGGCTGAGCCCAAGCTAGGAGCACTGGTGCGGGCATTGAATGCGAGTGGTGCGCCTTGACTTGCTATGGCACTGCTTTCGGCATCCTGCTCCTATCCATTGCTTACTCCTATCTCGGTGTAGCATCCAACAGCTATAAACTGGCTCCAGACTGGCTTCAGGTGTTTGATCTCGTTCCTGAAGTTACAACTCACAGTCAAAACTAGAGGGAAGTTGCAACAAAACTCTCTGTCCTCCCTTGACAGTCAAGCACCCCAAAATCTTGCAAATACAGAGTGGCTCAGCACCAGTCATGCGAGGTTAGCAAAGTCAGCTTTCCTAGATAATACAGCCCCAAATTCACTTCTGGCTGAGTAAGGGAACACAGCAAAGCAATACGAAGCAACACACTGAAACTCCAAGCTCTGAACCTGTACCTGTATTCTGCTATAGGGAGTTGTTCTATGTTTGTAATGCTTTTCATTTATTTTTCAGACTGGGACAAAACATAAGCCAGAAGGTCTGGTACCTGCCGAAAGAAGATGTCTCGTATGCCTTGTAAGTCCAGCTATGTTTCCTGAGACCTTGTATTTCTGACATCTGCCCAGTCCCAGACCTGCACAACACATTTTCCTGTAGCGTAAGGAAGCAGATCTCACATACTGACTGCAGCAGTAACAATGTTTACTAAGAAATTGTGACCTACATAAAAGCAGATGCTTATTTAATTCTCGCATAAGCATCTTTAAAAACAATTTAAAAAACCCCAACCAAGCAAAAGCAGGAAAACAAAGAAAACACATCATAGCAACCAAGGAACTATTTTATCCAAAAGATTGCAGGCAGTCTGTTGCAGCGCTGTTAAGCTGGTGAAAGATCAAAACAAAATCCCAGTGTGCACGGGGCTCCCAAATCCTTTGAAGTAATTTTTCATATCTTCTTCAGTTTTTCTTTCTGGCTAGTTTGGCATCTAAATCCAGAAGGACCACACCACTTTAATAATAAAAAAATCATGGAAAGAGGTAGGCTTAACTTTGGTTACTCATGCATTTTCTTCACCAAAAGATAACCGAGATAACACATGTCAGCAGCACAGAGTGTGTTTGGTTGCATTTGGGCTATTAAGGAGGACACTCTCTCATGCCTTTTTATCCCCTGTTATCTGACTTAATGATAGGAGATCCACCATCACCAAGCCCAAAAATACATTTTCATGCTGGTGGATGAGGGCTGTACTCCATCATACAGGCTCTCTCTTCTTCTCCAGTCAGGTAACCTACACTGGCTTTGCCCCATTGAACAGCCTTGGACAACAGCCAGAACTGGCTTTTTCACAGTGAAATTTATCAATGTGCATGTTGCTCTCCACCAGCCTGATCTAAGAAAGTAATTATCAGCAAAAAATCAGGCTAATATCTTCATACTCCCTGACCATCACATAACATCTACTGTAAATCTCTTATGAGAAAATTTCCCCACTGTGTTCCAAAGCAAATTTCTCTCTGTGTGTTTCTGATGTCTTAGTCTGAAATAGACAATGTTTAAAAACAAAGAATCATTTACAGTTTAGCTGCTTGATTTCCCTTTATATTTGTTGGGTTATTGTTTATTTGTTGGTATTTTAAACTGAGGTTTCACTTCTGAATAGCAGGGATGATCAGTCATTCATAGAAAAACACTCTTAATAGAGTGGTGATTTTCAAATGTAAAATCTCTAAGGGGAAGGGAGAAAGTAAGGATTACTACTGCTGCTCTATTACCACTTTTGCCAGGTAGTGGTCCCTGTTCACCCAAAATTAGTCAAAAAAAGAAGAAATCTGCATCTCTTCCTACACATCAACAGCACAGTTTCATTATCATACATTTCTGCTTTTCTGAGCACTCTTCATTCCTGTAAAGCAATAAAATTAGAAGACACTGGTCCATAGGAGCCAATTCTACAATTTGATAAAAGGGAAAAATTGGTGGGTGTGTTGAAGCCATCTCCATTGCACTGATAATTACAATACAGGTACCAGCTGCTCTGGAGCAACACAGCACCTCACAGAGCTCTACAAACAGCAGCATGCAGAAACTCACAACTCACAGCCCAGACATGCCAGACAAAAGACATGCCAATCACAAGCATACTGCATTAATACTCACTGCAGTGGCAAATTGGAGTGAGAAATGAAGATTGTTCAAATGAAGCTGAAGGACAGCCCAGGAGTTGAAATTATGCTATAACTGAGGGGTTGAGGAGGCAGAATGTGTGGACCCAAATTGTCGATTGTTGTCAGTTGACTCAGATCAGCAATCATGGGAAAGCAACAGGAGAAGTTAAATGATTTCAGGTGTACAGGATCTGAATTGATCTTAAATGGTCAAACTGTTGTTTAAATCTCCCTTTATAAACAACAGCTTGGTACTATGCTGGTGGTTTAGGTCAGCATGTAATGGGCAGTAAAGGACTAGCTCAATTATCAGGGCAGTTTCTGCAGGTCTTGCTGCTTTTTGGATGTGGGTCACAGAGAAGAGAGCTGCCTGGCAGAATCACAAGACAAGGAAAGCAAGGAAGATGGTGGAAAATAAATGTCAGAAGAAAAAATATTTACGTAAAATAAATGTGTGCCAAACCCTGTAAAACTCTAGTCCAGAGGAAATTTTTAATAACCATACGTGTTCTATATTTAAAAACTTAGGCATCTATTTTTAATTAAAATTCTTCTTATCATAGTAAAATATAGATTTATTTCTTTTTAACATTTTCCTTCACTACCCTATCTTCAGATTAATGTCTCTCTCTCAGTCGTTACCATGCTAACATATGTTGAACCTGAAAATACCTAGAATTACTGCTGCCTTTGGGTGAATCTTTCCGGGTTTGAGGCTGCGCAAGTGGATAAGAAGACATAACAAGAGATCCAAAATCCTTTAGGGTTGCAGGTGGGGATAGGAGCGAGGAATTTAGTACCAGTTAATACCAGGCATTTTTACTTTTTACACAGTTGGAGTGTCAATAAAATAGGAACTTGAGGAGAAGACTAGGGTGATGAGAAGGAGAAGCTTTTCTTGAGATCCAAGAATGAGCTTCTGCAAGGCCAGAGCTGCAGGGATGTGCAGCTCCCTCCCTTGGTGAGGACAACTGCCAATCTGCACCCATCGCGAAGGGGGCTGCACAAAGAAATTTGCTCTAAGTTAAGTTTTATCATTTAGATGGCAACAGTATCTTGATAGGCTGTGTACACAGTACTGATTCTGGCATTAGGAATGAATGCTGAATAGGATACTCGTGCTCCGGTTGTGTCAGGAGCCTAATGTGTCAGGTTTTAAATTAAAACCACAGCGAGTGGTACAGAAGATGAATTTTGGAGATTTGTGCTGACAGAGCATATGAGCTTCCCCACTTGTGTGGGGAGAACGCCCATAACATAATTTTAAAAGAAAGAAAGAAAGAAAAGAAGAATTAAAAAAAAAGACTCTCCCAAACTAAGTCTTCAGATGCATGATGTAACTTTTCTGAAAAGTACCAACCACTCTGAGCCAAAATTCAGGCTCCTTTATTCTGTCTGAGGTCAGCATTCAGAGATGATTGAAAATTGCTTTTGAGAAATCTGGGGCTAGATGTGCTTGACACATTTCTTCTCAGGCAGAAGACTAAGAAGGCAATATTTCATCTTCAAGAGGAACATTTTGTCTTCCCCGGCCAG
Source organism: Strigops habroptila (assembly GCF_004027225.2). NCBI lineage: Eukaryota > Metazoa > Chordata > Aves > Psittaciformes > Psittacidae > Strigops > Strigops habroptila. The sequence continues at coordinate 151,065,413 of NC_044277.2, read as the reverse complement.
AATCAGAAATACCTGCCCTTTTAACTGTCAAGTTAAAAGGACAGAAAGCTTTTACGTAGGACACCTTTTGGATCTCTCGTGGAAGAAAAGGCAACCTCTTTGCTTAAAAGAGTATTCCTTCACACACAATTTTCCATAGCCCTCCTCTTCTCTTTCCCATCAAATGTATTTGTGTCATTCCCAGTTTTTGCAGTGAGAATCTAGAAAATCACACCTTTTGTTTGCATAACAATAAAAGTAAATATTGTGACACTTAATCTCTTTTTTCTTTAAGCCATTCCACCACAATCTTGCCTTCCCTGGGGCACCCACTTCACCAGTGGTGAGTTCCTCTCACAAGTTAGGCACTTGTAAAGGGAACAGCTGCATGGCATCAATTTGATTGCAGAAACGACTCTTTGCTCATGAATTGGCTGATAATGGCATTATGAGCACATCACAGCATCATGCAGCCTCTCTTTTTATTCCTAGTGCTAATGCACATTCACACAGTGCCACTGCTTCCACAGTTCACGTGGGCTTGGAGGAGGAGCATTGTGAAAGATGTGTAATCCTAATCCTGGAATGTTTAAAACTGGAGAAAGATGACTAGCATAACTAATGTGATTGGTGTGCCCCTGATTTCAAAAGGCTATGAAATGCACAGGCAAAATAATAAATACAATCTTTTTGGTTTTTTACAAAGGTCGTAGGGTTTGGTTTTCTTCAAGAAGACAGAATCATGTAAACCATTGTGGACTAATAGTGCTGGTTTAATATCTGACACAGCATTTTCCAAGTATCAGTAAATTTTTCTTTCTAGTCGCGTGGAGCTCGGCTATGGAAGCTGAAGCCTCCTCTCCTGCAGCAGTTCTTCCTGTCTTGGCACTCACTGCTTCCAAGGAAGTAATAACAATTTAGAGCTACCAGGGATCTGCTTACAGGGATACAGAAGATTGCATGTGATAGCATCACTAGCCAGCTACAAGTCCTAGACCCACCAGGCATGTCCTGAAAAGCCAGGTTCTGCAGGCAATGATGTGATCTCTGGCCACAGGAGAGGCACTTTAATAATGAAAACCATGCACCACAGGAAAATATTGATCCAAACTTCAAAAAGCACCTCTTGAGACTCTGGCAAATTGTAGCATCTGCTGCTTTAGGTTGTGGAGTCAAAAGTCAGGTTTTAAACCTATGGAATCTCTGAAGGTACCCCCAGCTTTTGATTGCCAGGGATCCTTATTAAAATCTCTCCACTCCTCATTCTTGATACATGATTTGTTCTTAATTGAGCTAGATTTGTCCCGACTTCTCTCACCATAATCCCTAAATTGCTCCAAGGAATCCCAAACTGAATTTCATGCCTGTGCTCTGTATCAGAGCTTTGGGAATGCCAGCACTTCTCTCATCAAAATTAGTAAGAGCAGCACACTGAAAAGTTGCAACATACATTTCTGTTTGCAGGAAGAAAATCTTTCATTCACAACAGCTCTAGTTATATTATCGCTCGTCCCAAAGGTGTCCCGGACAGATGCAGGGGGAAGCAGTCCCTGGAGACAATGAAAACAATCCTACCTGTAAATGGCCTGGCTGGCTTAAGAGATTGTTATTTAGCTGTGGCTAGTGTATTCTTCAGCATATTTGAAAGTAGTGTTCCAGGTTTGATTATTTTTTTTCCCCCCAGAAACATACCTCTGCAATATTTAAAAGAGTATAAGCAAACAGCAGGGATTGGAGGCAAAATAACCTTTACATCCAGATCCCAGCAAAACTTGCTTTGGCTCTTCCCCAGGCTCCATTTCTGATCTGTATCACCTTAGTATAGATGGAGGCATGATAATAAACACTCCACTCATCCAGCAACTGTCTCTGGAAGGAGATTTTTCTGAACTATTTCGATCATTAGATGAAAAGACACTTTGGATGCTAACAGTTGCTCTAACAGTCACTATAGGAACCAAACTCTCCAACTGTTGCACGCTTCCTAGTCCTTGGCATGCGAGACAGTGATTTTTCTCACACTGTGGGGAAAAAAAAAAAGCCTTTAGCTAATAATGTTATGCTAGTCTTCTTTTAGAAGCATCTTTTTGCAGCTTTTTGCATCTTTTATCAGAGGCAGCCTCGGTAAAAGTTAAAGTTATACATAATCCAAATTAAAATCTAACACCTTCTCCCTTCCCTTTCACCTCTTCAAAATGGGATTGAGAAACGTTCACACATTGCTACCGTTCTCCCTGTTGTATCTCAGAAACAGCATGCACCAAGACAAGAGAGCTAACTACACAGTAATGTTAGCTCCTAATTGTTTGGCTCTTGAAAACAGGGCTTTTAGAAGGAAAACCTTTAGTAAATCTCAATCATCAATGAATTCATGACTATTGCATATCAATTAAATTAAAAAAACCTGCAGATGGCTTTAGATGAATAGAACAGAATCTTGTAGAATCAATAATGAATGCATTGCTCTGTAGAGAGAGGTCATGGCCTTCATATACTTCCTGTATTCCCTGAGCACCTGTAAAACTGTCATACTAAGGAAAATGTGGAGCAGGGTCAGAGAGCAGACTGAAGGCTCAAAGTAAGAATAAAGATTTGCAGTGGATGGGGCAAGGATTTGCAGAAAAGGCATGAGTAAAACCTGGACATGAATATAGGCACTGATGTCTCTTCACCTCAGCATAGCATCGTTCAAAACCAGTATTTTCAGGTACCCTCCTACTTTTCTTTTGAAGTAAAAGACCTGGTCATGTCCCCTTCAAAGCCAAAGGAAGAATTTCTGATCAAGGCTAATGGAATAGTAGATGAGCATGAAATAAATTTAAGAGTGTTAGTAGCATAAGTGCAGGTGTCAACAGCTTCACTGCGCTACAGCTAACGTGCACCAGTTGACGTGAAGCTTAACAAGGAGCTCAAAGCGGCTGCTGAGAAACAGTGCAGAGGCATGGGTCAGAGCACTGATACACACAACACTAATTATTTCATTATAGTTGATACCTACCCGTGAACAAATCTTTGAAGCCTCCACTTTCTGTATGTCAAGCGTGAAACAAGTTTCTTCTGATCCTTCTTTTCACATCTGCCAAACCCCGTTTTTCCTGTTAGCCAGTATTTGCTAAAAAGCTTCTAAAATCCAAAACCAAGATGAAAAGATATGAGCATTAAAAAAGATATGAGCATTAAAGGTATGAGCATATTTGAGGAATAGGATTCTTCTTGGAAAGTCTGTTTTTCTTATTACAACCCCTCAGACTTGGAGTGAGGTTGACTTTGTCTTACTCCACCTTGTTGGCAGCAGGGAGAGCTGAGGTGAGATATATGGGGCTCCACATCACAAGCAGAAGTCCAGCTCTGTGCCTGAACCTGTTTCAACACCCATGTTGGAGGTTACGTGACAGAGCCCTGCTCTCCTGGAGATGGCTGAGTACCTGCCTGACCATGGGAAGCAGTGAATGAAGTCCTTAGCTAGCTTGTGCACGGCTTTTGCTTTACCTTTAAACTGTCTTTATCTCAACCCACGAGTTCTCTCACTTTTACTCTTCCGATTCTCTCCCCCATCCCACTGAGGGGGAAGTGAGTGAGCGGCTGCGTGATGCTTAGTTGCTGGCTGGGGTTAAATTATGACAGCAGAGTAGATGTTCCAAATGCTAGATTATTACTAGACTAGTGGGTGATAACTATCTCACCTCCCACCCTTCCCACCTAGAGGAGAAATATCATGATTTAAGGTGTCGGGCGCTGAGCCTTGGATTCCTAAAGATACCTAGCTCCACGTACTTTCATGTGAGAAAAACATCCCTGTCTTCAGCATTTCATAGCAGCTGGCAGAGGTGTGCCCTCAGTTGGAGCCACTCCAGGGGGACCTATTTGCAGTCCCCAGCTTGTGGCCATGAGTGAGCAAAGGGCTGGTTTTGATACAGCCCATCTGCACATCCCAGGCTCAGGCTTCTGAGATCATGGCGGGGACGTGAGGGGATGCTGTGAGAAAGCACGTTGGCTAGAGATGTGCAAAGCATGGAAAATAAAACAGCAGGCAAGGACAAGTTCATTGAGACTGGGATAGACAGAAAATTGAGGAAATTTCACAGGAAAAACTGTGACCTGAAAAGGTATTAAAATCTAAGGGGGAAACAAGAAAAGCAACATGAAGGTTCAGCCCCATTGCAATCTAGTGCCTTGCTGGGGCGGTGGCATA